>NC_083653.1:17511138-17816638 GCF_963576545.1 Limanda limanda
AATTACTTCATGCAGTACAATATTGTCCTAATTATGCATTGCGGGCATAATAACACAGTTGGCTCCAACACTGTCTTTCTTCACACTGAGGTTTTACAAGAACAAAACAGAGGCACCTGTAGGTATAGTTCACATTAATTTTCAAGGCTTAATTTCCTTCCTTGCTGCAGGAAAGCTCTACGGTTACCAAATTCATAATCCCTGAAATAGGCCTGTTTATAAGAAATGGACATCGTATTCAGTTTTTTTTGGCTCGAATTATTTGAATATCAATAAAAACTGGGGAAATGATCGTGTTTTTATACCAGCATGTAATTTTGGTGAGGATATATTGTACATATCTGAGGTCCACAGTGCATAATTGCAGAGAAATATTTCAGCCTACTCCCTCTCTAAAGTGGAAATTCCCCTGCTCTGCCTTGCCCAGAGACCTTCCCAGAGTTCCTGGCGTGGTATATTTACTCTACACGCTTGTGTACCTTGATAACGCTGCAGATACACATGACCCCAGAACACATCAAAGCCGCCTCTGTCCATGTGCTGCTGTTCAAGACCCCGAACTATGCTGAAGGAGCATACGGGGAAAAAGTCCACTCAGATATGCAGAAATGTTTATCCCATGGTTATATTTACTACAGTCTCTGGAGACATCATTAGCTTATCACATTTCTCCCTGCATGCATTTTCATCTGGACACTGAAAGGCACTTCAAAGATGCCAACAACATCAGTGTTTAAAATCCAGCCCGCAACTATTGGAAACCTCTTTGAAAGAACTTACTGTGGGAAACCACAGCAATATTACAAATTGTGAAAGCATGATATAATCAGGCCCGTCGCCTGAGAGTTCGCTGGCTTAAAGAAAAATATGCTTATTATGTTTAGAGTGGGCGATCAATGCGTTCATTAATTTCTAAGGCGATGTAATTATGTTTACCCCCGTCGATTATCAATCTACATGCATCTAATACAGCATGGCTCCCAGAAGAGAACGCGCTTTCACAGCCGAGGAAACCAGTCAGCCAGGAGCGTACTGTGTGTTTTACTCGAGGAGTGAGTGGGGGGAGAGACGGGGGAGTCGAGAGGATTGCACCAGCTCCTGAGCCCCACTAGACCTAAAATTCATTTTTCCCTCCACCTTCAGATTTTTTTTTTATTGCTCTCTGTGCAAGCATATCATGGCTGACAGACACTGGAAAATACAGTAGCGTATACAGTCTGTGCACTACACACAACAAAATTATTATTTCATCATTTGGTGTCTCCCAAACGATGGTGGAGTTAAAGTAAACAACATTTACCGCCGCCACCTTCCCTGCTTGTTAAAGTCGAACAAATCGTCCTGACCCTCCAGTAAGAAAACTGACCACGGCAGCGCTTCATCCGATCCATGCTGTTGTCATGTGCGGTGTTATATGTGACAAATAAAAATGTATAAAAGAGGTTGTTGTAAGGCTCGAAGTTTTTTAATAGGAAGTGTGAAATGGTCTGTGGAGCTGTCAAAAGGCCAACCATGCTCTATCAGGGTCAGTCGGTGAGTAGCAGCGAAGGCGGCCCTCTCACATGAGCATGTGAATTATAGTGGAAGGCAAAGTGAATGCAGGGTCCTGACTGAATGCTGCCCTGTGCTAATGCCAGGCTGTAAAAACACGAAGTTGACAACAAGCAAGCCCCTGTAGTTCTGCTGAGGGAGGGAGGGATGGCTGAGGGGGGGGAGAGAGATGCAAGCTGAGGAGTGCAGGGGGAGAAAGAAGGGGCGAGCGACAGAAGAAGGGAGATAGGGAGGTTTGAAATGGCTCAAAAGAGGACAGGACGAGAGGATTGTGGATTATTGCTGTTTTTGACATGTGGCTGCCGTGTCATCCCGGGATTTAATACCTCCGACAACTGCTTAGCAATTGTTAAGATATGTGGTGGCCATTTTGTGCTGACATGTGCTATAACAAATAATACAGCTTAGAGGAGCAATTCATATTTGATTTTACCCCATCAGCCTGTGACATTGAATGCACCCCTTCAAGTACATTATGGTCAAGTGTGGCCCCATTTGAGCCTCATTCATCATCATTACATTCCGGTCTCATAGCAGAGTGTCTGATTGTCTGAAAAATAAATACCTGGTGTAAAACCCAGGAAGTCATTTAACAACACTTACTGCTGCTTTTTCCATAATCTTCAAAGACCCGTGAAACCATCTGGATGAAAAAAAGTATTCGGTCTGTTGCACAATATAGACGATTTTAAACAGCTTTTTTCAAATTGCATCTCACGTAAGCTGTGGGCCCAACACTTGCGATCTCATGGTAGAGGGTGAACAGGGACCGGGCGAAACAGCTCTGTGTTGCTGGACCACGCCCACTAATCATGCTTTACGGTCTACGCCCTCAAGTGTAGAGCACACAGAGAAAATTTAATGTAAATCAAATTAAAGTTGTAAAAACGAGGCTGGGTGGTGCTATCACTATCACTAAATACAGACTAATAGATCGGTTCAGCTAGCTTCTGTTCTGGCTAGCTAACCATAGCTAGGTCAACAAAATAAAACTCGAAATATAATAGTATATACTTAATAGACTGATTAATATGCATTTGAAAAAATATGCTTTGGATTTTCTTTATCCAAAGACTAGGTCCTCTGATGCTGAGGACCTAGTCTGTTCTACAGGATCTAGATGGAGTTTGGGTGTGTCTTGGAATCCAGGGTGTGTCTCGGAATCCAGCTCTCCTAAACTCAACGGTGCAGTAAATCGAGCAAAAGACGTTAATGGCACATGCGATGAATGACAAACAGCTGTACCTTGCAGAACTGAGGGTAAAGGAGAATGTTCATCTCGTGCTATGACTATTAGGAGACCAGTGAGGAAGTGGCGACATGAAAATTTAGAAAAAGGTTGCAGATGACACTGTAATTCTAGAGGCAAGTGAGCAGAAATCCGAACTCAGACCGGAGAAAAAGAATTTGCTGAATCAAAATCTGGAGCTTTTAGAATCGCTGGTACATGAAAGAGTTTCAGTGATTCATCAAAATTGGATGATACGCCACGGTCACACCATGTGACAAAAACTCACAATTCAAAAAACTCAACAACTCAAAATCCAAAATGGCCGACTTCCTGTCGCGTTAATCAAATTGGTGCCGGCACTTTTCTTTCCGTCTGGTCATGATACGTAAGTGTACCGAATTAAGTGAAGGTCGATTAAACCAGACTCAATTGCTGCATTCAAGGGGGCGCTGTTGAGCCATTTTGGCCACGATCATTTTGAATTACTCCAGAATACATACATTTTCATAAGGCCAGACACGCCTGCGAAGTTAGGGCTATTTTTCGACTATGTTCAAGCTGTCAAAAATGCGACTAAATTTGATATTAATCTATGTGTTCATTACTACTTGTACTTTGGTTTACAAGCAAATACCTGCAGATGCTAAACTGAAATGTGTTAGCATTGAGGCTGGAAGAACTAAATCCATTTATTTGTACAACATGAACCAAGAACAAAAAATTATAATATTGTTAGCTATATTTGATTACACTGATACAAAAAGGGCACTGCTTTGGGAAAAACAGATACATATTGGGAAAGTTAAATTGCATTTTACTGTGTAACCAATAACTCATTAGGTTTTAATCACTAGATGACGGAGGGTTTTTGTAAACAACTTTCGAAAAGTGGTTACATAATTTTTCAACTTTTTCTTTGAATTGGACCCTGTGTCTCGAACAAAAAGGTAAAGCATTTGAGGCTTAAATAGGGTCTGTGTCATGAGCCATTACAGTTTACAGTAATATACAATACATTTCGTTTTTACACATATGGCCAAGTGAAGATGAGGGAAAAGTGAGAGTGGCAATGTCCTGATTCTCAAATTAGAACAAACGCCATCAACATTTGTATTTCAAACACGATTAATATGTTCCTTCCTCCGTGTTCATAGACAAGAAAGAAGTCCTTGAATTTTTCATTCCGCTGCTTTATCTCTAAAAACCTATTGTTTAATTAATTTACAGCTAAACTTTTTTCGTCTAAATCTTCGCTGAAGTTTTTCCTGGAAATAGAGTTGTGTCATAGGGTTTTCTTCAGTCTGTCAGATATGAGAATAATCAGAGAAAGATACAACACAAGGCAGAACATTGTGAAGTGCTTAAAAAGTTTAAGTGGGTGTTTTCTAATAACTACACAAATTCCTGCTTTTCACCTGGTTTGGTGAAGATGTGTTGTTCCACAGGATGTCTCATCATTTCATGCACAACATGTTGGGCAACTACACAACCGAAGTAAAACTGATGCTGCGCTGCCTGCTGGAAACAGCTGTGCTGTCGAGGAGGAAAAGTAAAAGGACCCGCGAGACAGCAACTTACAAGGGATCATCAGACACAGAACAGACAAGGAGAAAAATAGACAGATGCCAGGAAGAAGCAGGTCTCAGGGTCACGCGAAAGATGGGCCTGATCCCACCTCCAATCCCTGCAGCTTTTCTTTAGTTTGAAGTCACATCTGGGCTAAATTTCCCCTCCTGACTCGAGCAAAGAGGAAGTCTTCTGGGTGGGTGGACGGGGGCTCAGGGCCATTCCTGCCTCCCAGGATAAACTGTACAAATACTGTAGATCCACGAGTCATTAAAGCAGCGACTGAACAAACATATATCCAGACCCTGGTAGAGAGCTCATCATAGTGGATCCATGATGAATACTCCGATCACTCATTCAGACACATGCGGGCAAAGGTATGTTTTGACTTAGCATGTAAGATTAATCTGCACTGTCAGAGTGTTAACAGCTTCAGATGTGGACGTGAGAAGTACAACAATAATCACTTTACATCTGTAAATAGAACAGTTACCACACCACCTCAGGTAAGACTTCACATTCATGGCTCAGCTATAAAAAGCAAAAAGACTGTCTCATCAGCCTTAAACTACATGTTATTCTGCTGACCAAGAACAACAGCTTTCATTTACTGCTGAACAGGCTTTAGTTCAAAGGTTCCCAACGAGGGGTCAGACCCACCATGAGGGGTCATGGGATGAATCTGAGAGGCCGCGACCCCTCGATTTGAAAACACAAAATTACATTTATTTAACTTAACTTTCTCTAACTTTGTCTGATTAGCCGCTAAAAGAAAACAATCTATTTTCTCTTCTCCATCCTGGATCTTTTCTAAATAAAGCTATGCTAATTAAGAAAATACAATTTCGGCATTTGCTTGTCTGTGAGTAGACACTGCTTTTTTTTTTAAAAGAGCAAGCAGTAAAGACTGGGAGCCACTGCTTTATGTGTTTCACAGCAAAGACCAAATGTTGTGACATACATTATATCATGTTAAGTTTCAACCAATTAATGTCACTGTATGTGTCTCTTTTTCTTTTGATATATGACTCATGGCTTATATTAAAGGGACCCCTACTGATATTACACAAGGATCAGTTTACTTGTCATTAAGAGTAGCCTATAATACTTTGCCTGAGATTCCCTAAATGTTGCATTATGGGAATCGTTAATGGTACACTTTTTTGTTTTTGAGTTAGACCCGTCCACAGGGCTGAATCTCAGCCTCGGCTGCTTTGCACTTCATCTCAAAAGTCACATAAAAAGAGCTCAGAAATTACTGTGCTAAACTATTTAGTTGAATTAGTTAAAAAAAACAGTCAAAACACAATTACACATGTTTTATAGTAATGATAAAACCTGTTTTGACACATACAAGTAATTAATATGAAATATTCTTAACTCTCAATTGTGTTAAGTAATAATTATTTAATGACACCATGAAGTTTTTATTTGCTACACTCAACCACATCTATTTTCTGGTGCCTTCAGTTGAAAGTCAAATCGTAAAACAGTTCCTGGGCTCCTAGAAAAGTTCCTTCATGGAGGTGCATGGGGGCTTTACCAGCGCAGACCACCAAACTCAGGTTTTTAATGTTAAAATTACTTCACATAAATTTAAGCTTCAGAGAAAATACAAGTTAATTTCTTATAGAGTCTTCCATGTTTTACAGTGAATTAAAAATGATTGGTGGATGACACAAAAAAGAGAGGATATAAAAAAACACGATAACTGAGAAACAGGTTGTGTAATCATAACGTCTTCAAAAAACAGCAACTTCAAAAATCCATTTTCTCTTTGCAAATAAACAAAAACCACAAAGTGTAATGCAAGCCACGCTAGAACCTGCATCCTGTCCGCGTACGGCTCCATGTGACCGTCCAGCACCTTGATCTGATCAGGAGCTCACAGCTGCAGACAGCTATTTAAAGCCTCTTCCTGGGCTTGAATGACAATCTGTGTTTATGTTCGGCTTTCCCCTCCAACTAATTAACTGAGCCCTGAAACACCGAAACACCACGGTCCCCTGAACCTTTCCCTCTCTGACAGCTTCTCCCTGCAGCTGATTTATTATTGCACAATTTCAAATTAGTGCTGAGTAGAGTGAATGTCTCACAACAATTTACGCTCACATGACCTGAGACACTTGATAATTACTATATTTTAATCAGAGATAATTACAATATCGTGCATTTAATGAAATCTCGTATATAGGCATATATAACTATAAAGCTTATTTACTTAACACCGTATAAAGCAAAGAGGAGATGATTATTATTATTATTACAGGTTTTTTTTATTTAGTGAGTCGGATTATCCAGAAAAGACAAAGGCGCGCGCACACACACACACACACACACACACACTATGGGGGGGGGAGGACGTTCTTCACTTTCACTCTATTCCTATACTCCTGTGTCTTCACTTTCAGATTAACTACTGCGCCAATCTTTATTCCTGGAGGAAAGTTTTAATTGCCTGGGAAGCAAAGAGACATTCGAGCTTGCAGTATGTCTGCAGGCATACAATGTAGTGGAGGTTTGAAAAGGCCTCTCATTATCTGTTGCAGCACCTCCCCTCTTCTGTCCAACGTGAAAAATCCCCCTGATGCGTGAGGCAGGAATTCGGGTAAATCCAGATTACATCGGAAGCTAGGTGAAACAGCTCAGAAAAACAAGGACTAAAATATAATAACGCTGTCAGACAGTGCTAAGCTACACTGTTTAATCCTTTGCCATTGCTTTCCTTCTCCTATTTAGTGTCGTAATTTAATATTCTTTAACGCTGTGTCTTAATATGCATTGCTCTCCTGTGGTTACTTCATCATCATCAACCCTTTTTTTTAAAGCAATCACAGCATTACCCTTGGCAAGCTTTTAATGTAACTTAATACTTTATGGTAGGGAAGCCTGGCATGTGTCCCTTTGCTCTTATTTTGGAATATTGCTCGCAAATTGAAATCAAACTTCCAACGACAACATGCCCCGGAGAGATATTCAGATGCTGAAGAGGCAGCTGCGTGTCTCTTTTTGCGCCTCCATCACGTGTTGACAGCGTGAGTACTTTATCTTTTGTTTACAAGATCCTCCAGTGCTGCTCACCATGTTGTGAAGACCATAAATGAGATTTCGATGAATTACATTTTTGCCCCATATGGTTTCGCTGAGGCAATAGCCCCTTTAAAACAATCTGCGGTTCCATCTGGTCACTGTGGTTTTTGCCCCCTCGCCAGTTTGTCCTCCCTCCCACTCCTCCTCTTCTGCGTTCGCTTGCTGCAACAGCGTGCCGCCCCAGTTTGAGGAACAGGCTCACAAAACATCCTGGGGGTTTCTCTAGGTGGAAGCCTGCATGAGAATTACAGCTCCCTCCGCGGGGCCTTCAGGGACGCCTGATGAATCAGAGCGCCGTGTTCAGCCTTTGTTGGCCCCGTCTTCACGTTCCTTTTCGGAGCGAGAACAAAGGCGCTCAGAGCGGAAGAAGGGAAGAGAGGAGGGAAGTGGAGGGAAAGATTTCGGTGTGAGCAATAATATAAAGTATATCAATTCAGAGAGATCTGCTTTCCTTGCTCGTCCCTCACCCGGCAGCTGATCGCTCTTCCTCTCTCGCTCAGGTGGCACGGGGCCCAACCCTGGCGCCTGCCACCCTGCCCAGATTAATTGAAGCATGCTGTTGTAAATGAATCACATATGGCTAATATCTGGCCACATTTCCCCCTCTCCAGCGCACGCAAGCCTCACCTTTCCTCCTTTGTTTCCTATTTCGGGAACAGATGACTTCAATCAACGCCCATTCCCTTGTATATTTTTCAGAGCAAGTCAACACGGAGGAGAGAGAGAAGAAGAAGAAAGTGCAGAAGTAGCCAAGGTCAGGTGTTCGCTGGTCTCGGTTCACTGTAAAATTCATGACTTTCCTTTTTGGTTTTTCATTTGTCTCCCCCCCCCGCAGTCCACTCTTTACTCTTAACGTGGCACAAAGCAGATTAATTGCGTTGTCGTACGAAAGGTAGGAATGAGCCGGCGCACCTGTTCCTGATGCCACCTAGCATTAAGATGAATGTGTCATAGCTTCGGTCTTTATTAGTTATTTATAAGACCCACTGCCCAGAATAACAGCTCTAGAAGAAGGAGACATAGTGAGAAGTCGCTATCGTCGTCCACAAGGAGGTCATATATTAGAGTGATGAATGTTGACCTATGAGACATTAACAACGGTGTCAGGCCAGGCAGCTCCATCAGGTTGTCATGTCAACACAGCGTGGTTGTAACACACGTTTGTCTTGTTGAATCTTGACCTACTGATGTTTATTTGAACCCTGTAATGGTATTTACTAAAAATACAGAAAGAAATCATGATTTCTGTTTCAACTGGCTGCACAGTTTTGTAATTTTAAGCACTCAATAAATATTTAAATTTTTTAAATAAAATTCACCTTTGACAGCCTGAGAAAAATATGATACATTTTTTAGATTAAGTGAATAACTGTAAATTTTAAATAACTAATTTATTTTAATGAATGTAACCACTTCAACAAGTCATATAATATGTAGTGCAGCTTTTTAAAACTAGTTTCATTCTTTACGGTAAGAGGTGAGAGGTTTAAGTGAGATTTGCTGTGTAGTAAGAATTTCAAAAACTAAATCAAACAAAGAAACAGCCATGCAAGCGAATAGAGGCAATAGGCTAGATTGGTGCTTTTAGCTAAATGCTAATGACAGCACACCAATGTGAAGACAATGGCAAAGCAAACAAGCTGTGATTAACAGGTACAATGTTTTCCAATGTCCGCTATCTTTGTCTAACACGCTAACACGTCGACCTGGTAGCATATAATGTTTACTAGGTTCAATGTCTGAGCTTGGCATAACGACAAGCTAACTAGCACTGAATGTAAAGCTGATGGGAAATTCATTAATTTTTCAGGTATTTAAACATAGATACAATCCGATCTTTTTGCCTGGTGATGATTCAGGAGGAAAGGTCTGCGATAGAGACACTTAATACAGTTCTACTCAAAAGGAACACGATTTCTTGCACCAAGTTCCATGGAGGCTTTGTCAGGGTTGAAAACAGAGTACTATGTAACCTGTGGGGACCATGAATGTGTTTTTGAGACCTATCAGTTTCCGTCAGAGTGGTGGATTGATGGATTAACATTGACATCCCTTAAATATGATATGGGAACTCCAGAATAAACACGCTCAACCAGGAAAAAATAATTTTCTGCCGCTAATGTCCTGGATGGATGCCACATGAAAAGGTAATTTGTCAGCAAGATATCACAACTCAAAATTGGCTTTTCCAACAGCTGAGAAGACCATTAAAGAGAGGCCGGGCTGAACTTGTGAGATTATTTTGTTCCTGTCAAAAGAGATTTTGGGGGTTCTGCAACACAGGAGGCGTTTTCAGACTATGAGCTAATACACAAGAAGTCTGATAGCTGACGAGAACACAGCCTCTCACAAAGCCATGGTGCCCTGTTGGTTCTCCCTCTTATCGTCTGACTGATCAGGGTGTATTCACTCACTTGGCAGAGCCCTTGATTGCATGGTTAGAAATCCAAGTGGTAGATGTATCAGGTTTGATATGAATATTATGTGGTTTGCCCATGGGGACAATTCCGTTTGTAAGACCTACCCACTTCTTTGTCTGAACCTTTTTGGATTTGTCACTTTGCATTAACTTTAGGGGATAAAGCTTTTAAACAATCGTAATAATGGAAAACATGCTTTGGTGGTGACACTGCTGTGATCGCTATCAAAGCCATCTGGAAAATAAAAGTCCCCGCTTGTCTTTAAAAGCGCGTTTGTGCCCTTTAAATCCCGCTTCTTGAATTTCCACATTACATTCTGGGTTGAGGGGGCATGTCAGTAAATCAGTTCATGCAAATGTTCTATGTGATTGCACTTCAAATGGTTGGAGGATGATGACGCTAAATTCAGATGCAGCAGACTTAAACCCCCTCTCTGTCGCTGTGGTTGTGTTCATCCCCTCACATTTCCTGATCTATCTACACAAAACAGATGTCTCCGACACGGAGCTTCACCAGAGCATTCACATGTGCACTGGCCTTATGTTCAAATGTGGACCTATTTGGTTTTTCATTAAATAGCCTAATGTATGTGATTCTTACACTAAATGCTACGCTGTGGCTCCCAGCGAGCACTGCCCACACGCATTTGTAGAGCTGAGCCACTTGTTCAACGCGCTGTTGTGACTAATTGTGTGGTCCTGCACAGATTTACGGTGATAGTCCCTGCTGTCAAGGAATGAGTGAGCAGACCAGTTCCGCGAGCACACCCCCAGCGTTCACACTGGTCTGCAGTGGTTAAACACACAGACCAGGCGGAGAGCATGCACGTGCTGGAACGGTGAGGTTTGTAGGTGCTAACTCTGCACACTGAACCTCTTTGTTCTCCCACCGACCTTCATCCAGACACTTTTATTTGACAACGAGCTGCGCCCCGCAACAGCCGATTGGAGATGATGTCCCTATGCAGCCGCCAAGGGGTGGCGATTACGACTGTCATAAAACAACCTTGGCTCCATCTCCCTGGTGCATAAGAGCAGGACAACAATAGCTGGCACATGTGCAAAAATAATAATAAAAAAAAAGTCTGAGGGAATGGCAAAAATTCCCTCTCTTGTTATTTAAAACTGTTCGGAGCTAGCAGGTATTTCTCATGACTATCTGCTTTCCCCTGGGTATCGGGTATCTTCGGGGTGAGTCTCGAAATGCCTCAGAAAACGTAGTAGGAATGCGGAGACTGCACATGGAAGCATTTTAGACGACTGCAGAGGAGGCGGCCGCTAGAGAGATGTAAGACGAAACATTGCTCAATGTCCTCTTCAATGTATCTCTTGGAAAGAGAGTGTTAACACATGTTTCGTTCCCGGGCTATCTACCCCGGTGTGTGTGAGTGTGTGTTTGTGTGTGTGTGTCTAGGGCTGCAGAATAGTAACTGCCGTGTCATAGCGGGGGTTGTATTGAAATACGCCCCAGGGACTTCAGCGCTGGCTCACGACCAACTCTACTGATACGTTAACAAGAAGAACTTGTTCTTATCAATGGGGCGCTTTATTCCTGCTGTACACACACACACACACACACACACACACACACACACACGCACACACCCAGAAACATTAACAGACACACAGACACATCAACAGACTCAGACAGAGAGACAGATATGCAAACATCAAAGATTCCAATAAACTCAGAGACAGACACATATCTACACACAATTCACTAACAGACAAACACAAGCACACAAACGCAAACACATTCACTAACCAACAGACATACACATCAACATGTCTCAGAGACCAATAAATACACAAAGATGGACAGAAGGACACACACACATACACACACACTCATAACCTAAGGGTACAAAGGCAGTGTTGACATCAGGAATGCCCTTAGAGATTCTCATTGCAGCATCACACACAAACAGACACACACACACACTGCACACTTATTATTGTTTGAAAGAGGAAATGGAATCTTTCAACCAGGGGGAATTACACAAGAAAAACAGGACGGGAAAAAGAAAGGGTGCGGAAAGAAAGAGATTCATGAGATTTGTGTGTGTGCATGTGTGTTTATGTTAGTAGTGTAGTGGTGTCTTGGTAGGTGGCAGGAATACTGTTCCCTCAGTATATTTAGTGTTTTTCAGGATTAGGGGTACTAGTATTTCTCTTAATACTGACAAAGATACTTTTATTAAAGTGGCCAAGGTAATGTCAAGTAATGCAGGCAAAACATGTGACATGAGGTGGATCTATTAAGAATTGTAATTTGGAATCATTACCACCAAAGCATTTGCTTGACATTGAACATTTATGTTGATGAGTATGTAATATTTCACTTAATGACATGTGGGTGAAAAAAAACTTCAGGTTTATTGGTAAATATCTGTTTATGAGTGAGTTTTATCTGGGCTAATGAGGTGATCATTGTCTACATTCTTACCACAGGGCAAAGAAGAAATTATTTTTTTCCTTCAAACCTGTGTCAACTGATTTTCTTTTTTTGGGTGCGGTGCAACAAACTGTAATCCTGATACTAACTTATTATCACTCTATAAAGTTGATGGCAGCAAACAGCTGCCTATTTACACATCCAGCCTCCTTAAGCATTAATTTAGAGTCCGGTTTCTGACCACCTGGTGAATGTAAGTCCAATATTCACTCACCCAATATTCAATATCTGCTCTATAACAACTCCTGAGTGAAATATCTGTTTGTTTAGCTGTTAAACGCTCCATCATGCTCAGCAGCTAGCCACTGTAGCTGTATCTGTATGCAATTTGGTGCTGGGCAGGTTGAGCATGTTGGGTTTATCACAGACTTCTCACTGGAAACAGCTGTCTGCTGCTACTGGGAACCAGGCTGAGAAGAGCAGCGAGACTTGAACCCAAACAGCATAAAGCTGTGGTTTTTCAAAGCCAAAACAACGAGCTGTAAGAGGCTAAAATGTGTGGTGCAGCTTTAAGGCTGCACTGCTCAGCTGGCTTGACATTTTAGGGTGGTACTTACTTAAGCCTGGGAGGAGGCACTGCCTTAAAGGCCGAGGTCAGGCTAAAAAAAATCTCCCGCGGATTAGATGAAAGATTGTAACATGTCTCGCTATGGGGATGTTTGATGGGGGTGTGCGGTAAATCGGTTGTAACAGCTATATTTGTGGGCGAGGTGGACGAGAGAGTCACAGGCAGGAGAAAGGAAAAAGGAGGATGAGAACACAGGAAATCTGAGATCACAGGTCATAATGGCAGAGAGGAGTAATGGTAGTAAAAGCAGGAAGCGAGAAAGGCACGGTCACCTCCTTGGCGGGCGCTCCTGCAGACTGTGGGGTGAAGCACCAAGCAGTGCCCAGCCATCCACTCCTCTGCTAATCTCTCAACGTGGCCCACCTAAATGAAAAGGCTTTTTGACAGAATTTAATTACAAACAGCATTAGGCACTTGTCTCTCCTGTTCTCTCGGTTGCTTCCCCCCCCTACACACCTCTCATGCCTCCACTGCAAGTCGACCAGCAAAAAGCCTTGATTTTTCTATCCTGTGCCGCTGCACACACACACACAGCTCAAACACACACGAACATACAAGGCGTCCGTAAAATACAACTTCCATTCTAATGCAGTACCAAGGCCAAGTGCCGCATTACTCACACTATGTGTCACCTAACCAAACAAAGGGTACAGGTCTGTGTGGAGGCAAGGCATTAATACCCCCCCACCTAAAACGCTATTCTTGCTGGAACTGTGTAAAAGCTCTGCCCTGTGTTTCACCACAATCTTCTGCTGCATCTGTGCAGCTGCAGCTTTCTACATCCCACAAGTCACAAGATCCCGTTGTTTTCAGAAATCCATTAAAAGCAGCTCGCAGAACGTGAAGCTTACGGCTGCCTCGACTATCACACTCTATCATTATTGAATAACACATGTTTTTTTTTCCAGATGTGACCCAATCATACAGCTCATTATCATGTTTAACGAGAGACTATTTTCACTTCTTCCATTACTGAGCACTTACACAGTCACAGTACTTGCAGTAAAATGATGCGTGGATGGAAAAGAGTTTGATAGGATTACAAGCACAGTAATTGCGATAAAGTAAAAGTACGTAAGACAAAATGCATGAGTGAGGCTAAAGTGATGGATTGAATTAGACAATCATTGCAAAAATGTCAGTTTTGGAGCAGGAGCCTGGTTTCTGGGGAGCTTGTAGACCAGTGTTTTTTTTTCCTGTGGTAAAAACAGTGCTGTGTTTCTGTTTTACAACTTAAATGTAATTTGTGCTTTAGACAAAAGATGATATTTGTCATACCCACATCCCTCTTATCCCTTAGTGGTACTAAACAATATTGCAAGGTCTCGACCTTACTCTGTAAAGTGCCCTGGGATAATGTATGTTGTGATTTGTGGCTATATGAATAAAGCCGGATTGAATTGAATTAAATAAAAGTGCCGTCCTCCACTTCTGGCAAGGCCGCTAATCTTCGACCAAATATAGGGAAACTGAATAGTTTTTCATTGATATGTCGCCTTGTAGGATAAACTTGTAGGATAATACCATGACAATAAATCTAATTTAATGTGTGCGACATCTTTTGTGCATGTTACACATTTTCTGACAAAATTAGTGTTGGGCATTTATATAGCTTCAATTTGTATTTTCTAGTAGGTAAAAGTATTAAACTTAAATACTATTGTTTGCATGGGACAATGATTCAATACAATTTGACTGTATCAGGGCTAAATCACAACATATAGTATATGACTATACAATTAGAAATTGAATCTGAGGCTACACCATAAAAAATTCTGCAAAACATTACAGCTCAATGATTGATTAGCTGTAAGCATGTCTGTCACTGGAGCTAAGCTAACGTTACCCGTCGGCACCTCCGTCGCTGGAGCTTAGCTAATGCTAGCTATAAGTACTATATTCACAGGAGCTAAGCTAACATTAGCTTTCGATGGTCAGGTTATACATCTCCAGGTTATAGATACGCTGCTTGCTTAACTGTTGGAGTTTTTAAATCAACAAAAGTAAATTTAGTAACACAAAATCTTTTGCAATGATTGATATGTTATATTTATTTTATTATAACACTGTGACCAACACGGGTCAAAATGTATAAAAATGACTGCAAGTGAATTATTCATCAGAGGTGCTATCCAGGATATTTCTCAGTTCTAATTGTGAGGGTAAAGGTATTAAAGTGAATTAGTTATGAACTTTATTTCCTTCGGTGAATGAGACTTTTCTGATTTCCTCTAGTCACCTTGGCTTTCAGGATGATGAGATATTAATATTTATAATTACTTAAAGGATTATTAGGTTCAAGGAAAGACACAAGCTCAAGTGTTGGAATTAAACTTAGATACTCTAATTCAACATGTTTAATATCTGTGTAGAGATATGTAGCATCGTAATTGATTCTAATTCTAAAACAACTATTATAAAGAATAGAACAATTGAAGTGCAGGGTGCATCAGCTTCAGTTCTGATACTGAGTATGTATTTCATGTGGGTACTATGTGAGTTAAGCAAACAAACAAATAACTCAATTGTCAACCTTATTTTGGTTTAATTACAATTCCAATCGAGTTATTTTCTCCATAGTCATTTAAGGCTTTTATGAAGGCAACCTCTCACTCCCCTAATGTCTGTTGTGCTTATGGGAAAACCTCCCTAAACTTTATTCTCCCCTGAAACAGTTTAGTGATCTCTGCAGCCCAGTCAATAAATAGGAACACATGACTTATTTTTTCGGCCCCTCTTAGCTCCCACTGCTCGCCTCCTCTGTGCACGATCCAATTTCAGCCCGACAAGAGGTGATCCTTCCTCGGGACGCGTTCAGATGGAGGCCGCCGGGCCGTTTACACAGCGGAGTGAGAATGAGGGATTTCTAATGACTCTGCACTCTGATAGTCTTCCAGTGGTGCCCAAGGCCTCTTGCCAAGGACCTTTCAACTCGACACTACTACTCACCAACCAGTCCCATAATTCTAGAGTATAGGCAGAGCGATTGGGGCCTCTAAGTCCAGGAAGCATAGCCGTGCCGAGTGTTAGCAGATGGAGTCCATGGTGATTTGATTTTCCCCCCCCTGCTTTTACACTCAAATCTCTGAAGAGTCAAACATCATGTCGGGCAAAACATTTGAATGCTTGATCACGTTTATTAGGTTTACTTATCGATGCCTTCCATGATACCTTTTGAACATTCTGAACCAAAACCTATCATAGTCCAGCGGGAGAGATTCAAAGGAAAACGTCCTTTGTCAGTTTGTCAGGTTTTTACGATGTTAATGCAAATGTGAGCCCTGAATAATGAGTGCCGTGTCAAAAATATTAATGGTCCCCTTTAATTGAGTAATTAGTCGTGAAGCTGTCCTGCGTTATTAAGTAACCTCAGAGCTTTCTAATATTTCTCAGAAAGGTGAATCAAGGTGGAAGCCGTGATTCTGCCAGGTTCAGTGATTAACTTCTGCTAATCCAGTTTTACTAGACTTACATACATTATTCATTATTCTCTCTAAATTTTCTCTTTTGGCATTTTGCACCTGCGGCAACGCTGCATTGCCATGGAAACATTGGCCGTGAATTGGAGCCTCTTTTAGAGTTATTCATTTCAATTATTTTCAAGCTTATTGAAAGTTTGTGTGTTATTTCTTCCTCTTTTCATTCTGTGCAACTTTCCTTATTACAGACCTGTCTTTTCTTTAGATTGCCAGTTGGGTTAACAGAGCAGAAATGTTCAGGGATTCATTTTAGGACAAGGTTTCTTCCAAGTTCTCTTTGTTTTAAATTTGGTCTCAAAACCACCCAGATGTGACAGCTATCACAGGGTGAGCTATGGTGTTGTATTGACAATGCCTGTCAGTCGGATGTTTGATAGTTTTTGATATAATATCCCTAATTATAATCTTATATCTGTCTCTGTATGTTTATTTTAGAACCATTTTTGAAGATAAGCTGCTGTTTTCACATCCCAATACCCCTGAGATCACTTGTCAATCAATCAAATGAAATCAAAACTATAATGAGGAGTTTTGTATCATTATGTCCTATTTTTACTGAATACTTTTCATACTATATGTGTGAATTATGAGTAATATAATAATATTAATTATACATTTTTAATTTTCTATCACTGACCTCTAAGCAGTACACTTTGAATTGATCATATTTCCAACGATACCATATATAAGTGGACACAACACGATTCACCAGTGTTACGATGCAATTCAACGTGATACTAAGCGATTCCAATGAATTCAACGGTATGCAATTAAATAAGGTACAGATAGTTTGATTTTTTTCTTCTTAGGGAAACAGAAAATCAGAATCTTGTTTCTTTTTTACTTTAAAAAAATTGACACTTTCACAACAGGCATTTCCACAAGTCCTTTAGTACAAAAAAGATCACATAACTCCCGGCCTGGACTTTTCCTGAAATCAGCCGCTCTTTCCTGTTCTCCGTCTCCTGTTACACTCAGCATGCTGACGAACTCAACAACTCCAGCAGCAGGCCTGTTTCTACACATTACAGTAGCAAGTACAACATATTTAGCAAATTGCCTGCGTCTTGTCATATTGTCCGTCACTCTTCAAAAAACGGAGGTGTCGACAAACATTTGGTTTGGAGCAGTTTGGTGGAACGTGTTGCTCGTCATCCTCCATGATAATCTATGACACAACTCCGGCTGCCTGGGAGAAGTGGCCACTGACAGAACAGATTATAGAATATTCTTTTATATTTGATCTTATATATTATGGTCAGATATTTTTAGTCACATATCTGAATAATGAATGTGTAGGGCTATTACTTAAAATTCTATCTAAGCAAATTGGATTTGACAGATGAAAATATTTATCAATGAGTCTTTCATTCAGTTCTTTAGACAAAGAAAAGTTTCAAATCCTCAAATTTGAACCAGCATAGTCTTATTTCGGCTTGAAACATAACTTCAACAATTGATTTGAGTATGTTTGTAGCAACAAATATTAAGTTATTATTGTAAGACCATGTAATTGTATTATTATTTGAAAAGGGACAGCTGTATGTGTTTCTGTAATTTATCTAATAGGTAGTAGAAGTAATTCGAATCACTCGAGTGAGACCTTCTTCGATTTTACATCAGTGAAGCAGGGAAATGATGTATGCAAATAATATGCAAAACAGAGCAGAAATGTTTAAAGCAAATGTCACGTATTATTACTTCAAGGTGTATTAAAAGCTACAAGCCTCTGAGGGCACGGTATTCCCACTTTGGGACTAAATGTCTCGTGGTGTCAGTGGACTTGAAGCAGCAGAAAAAAATGGGATTTATTAACAGAAATTACCAAAAAAGGGTCAATCTCCAAATGAATTTCCTTTAACCTGCATTAATTCTGAAACCGGTCACACTTCCAGGCTCATACTGTCGTCAAAGAAGGGAGGGGGGGCACAAGGCCAGGAAAGTCACCCACGTGTCCCTGAATGGGAGTCGGGTATTAGGATTCAGGGAAAACAAAGAGCGCTTGACCTCCATTGTCTCCGTGTTTGGTCACATTTCCCTGTCACAGTCACGGGCACCAGCTAAACTCCATTTCCTCCGGCACGTCAGCGTGTCGGAGACAAATCATAACAGCGCAGGCACACACGGGCACACTCTCGCAATGTCACTGCGACGTGGGTTCATCACCCCCATCAGAGATGCTGCAGTTCATCTTCAGGAGGGGAGTCAACACACACACAAACACACACAAACACACACACACGCGCTTTCACACATCTCTGTTTTTCATCTGGGCAAACAAATATGTACGTGCATGTCTTCGCAGCATTCTTTTCTCGACAGTGTGGCTCCTTTGACATTTAACCAAAGCAAAACAAATTCCACTCATGAGCGCGTTTTCAGAGCCTCACAAAAAAAAAGAGTGTAAAATGATACTCAGAATAATCAGAGTTTAAAATGTCCCCTGATAATAAAAACAAGTAGGATGGATGCAGACTCACAGACTGGCTGCATATATTGTAAATGAGCGCATTTTGTCCCGTATAATGATGCGGCTTTGCCCAGTTTACTAGTTCATTTAAGACGGCACCATTCTGAAGTGTGACCCAGTAGGAATTGAGTGGTTTTATTCCTCATCTGCGCTCTGGTTTCAAAGAAATGTCCTCACTAAACCGCTGCCACTTTTACACGTCTTGGTCCATTTATGTGAACAGTCCCTGTTGTATAATTTCCCTCCTGCGTTTGCATTACTCCACCAGCTCCCACTTTCCCCTCTTCTCTCCTCTCCACATCCCCGTCTCCTTTTCTTTATCCAACACCATATGGGAGACAGATATGTAACATGCTTCAGAATGGAAAATTGATTATAAATAGATGATGTGAGGGATCCGCGGTAATGATGGCGGACAGTTTTCTGTCCCACAGCACAATGTCCCCACGAGCTATCAGCTGCCCCGGTGCTCCGCTTTGATGCTGCCCGGCGCATATTCCTCTGCTTTGACGCGGGTAAGCCTATATGCCTCGAGAGAGCTCGCCTGGGGGTCAACTAATGGACCGCTGCCATCCGCCTGCTTTGCTTTGAAAACGCAGCTATTCCTATTTTCTCTCTCTTTCCTCTTTCCCGGGGCCTTGGTTACAATAACTTTTGCTCTCACAAACCCAGATGGGGGTCGAGTCACAGCTCTGGCCATGCACAGGAGATGGAGAGAAGGGGTGTAAGTAACCGACCTGAACATTCGGAGCCAACACAAACGGAATCAAGCCACGGAATCTCTCAATTTGCCTGTAATAAATTGCAGTAGGAAGCAATTGCGTCGCCGAGGTGCTGAGGGCTTTGAAATTGAAACCCATGCAGGGACAGTCATACGCTCCCCAACAGCACAGCACCACATAGTCTTCCCTTTGAGTAGCTGAGGAAATGGAAACAATGTACAATTGCTGGATTTTTCTCTCACACACACACACACACACACACACAGTGGCCACAGAAAATATTTGTCAGGCTCAGCACGAAAAAGAAAGATAGCAGATATGCCTTTATGTTAACGTGTCAAGTTGCTGCCCTTGCTCGCATTATTTTCACACAATGAAAAATACATATACAATTGACAACAGTGACAGAATCTAGTCTGGCAATTATAGAGGCAACAACAGAGGTTTCAGAGAGGAATACACAGGTCTACCTGCAGTGTAGAGCACACAGGAAAACATTACAATTTTTCTCACACACACACACTTGAATGTATTTCCTGGAGAATAATTCTAACCTTATCCATAGTTTCTACTTGGCTAACCTCAAACCTTATACTAACCTTAACCTAAAGCCAACCCTAAACCTTAACTTAACCAAAACCTAACCCAATACCTAAGCTAAACCTAAACTTAACTAAACCTGAACCTAATCTTAAACCTAAACTGTGATCTAATGTCTTCACCTTATAATGTAATTATTAACAATTTACATTATTTTGATGTTTTAAACATATGCACACACACACACACACAAATACACACACACGCACACACACACACGCACAGAGAGATATATGTATCCGTAGCTAACTGACCTGGGTCAGTTGATGTAGTAACAGAGTCCTCCTAATGCTCTAAGCTTGCTCCTCTTTCTGCTGCATTAGTGTCCAGCTGAGTGGCAGTCAACTCTGTTTTCACTGACTGCAGGTGGCATCAGTGACATGCATTAGTCGCCCTCTGCCCCCATAACACGAGAGCAAATGTGAGCTCCCCAGAGCGCCCGAGGCCCAGACGTAACTGGATAAAGGCCGTCGGAGGGCCCCATCTGAGCCACAAGTGGAAACACAGGCCAAATCTAAAGGGAGTTGAACCCACAGCGATGTAGACTGTATCAAAACAAGGCCTCTGAATATGGACTTCTGCAGGTAATTTGGTCTTGGCTGTGTCTAAACTTGTGTTATTCTGTTACATTCCCTCACGTTCCCTCTTATAGTCTGGTTTGAATAAGAGAAACTGTATTCTGGGACCTTACAAATTACATTCTCAGCCCAATGATGTGTCGTCTGCACAAACATCTGATTTGAAATAAAAAAATGACATCAATGACATCTTGTTCCTTCGAAGGAAATCTTGTGTTTGTAAAATACACCTTATGTGGAAAGTGCTAATAAAGGCTTGTTTAGGAAAAAAGAGGCAGAGGAGAAGGAGATCGGCAGAACCTTGTTTGCTCGCTGAGCATGTGGCTATCAGATAACGCCATGCGTGTTTTATAGGGTGAAGGAAAAATAAAGAATAGCAGAACAATGTGTGGGAAGACAGACACTGGTCTAAAAGCCTCCATTCATCCCTGAGTCATGTTTCAGCGGGGCTGCAGTGTCAGGTTGGACCCTAATCTCCTCCAGATGCCCTCGCAGGCAAACACCATCCCTCCCCGTAACCGCCGCGGAACCAGAACAGAGAAGTGAACCCAGATAACATAATTGATTTGCTTTTCCGTAATAGCTGTTTTGACGCCGTATCTACGTATTTGCTCAGGTATCTCCTCCGTTTGGTTTTCTCTGTCCGCACTCTGGCCTTGATCAAAACAGTGGGCTATCTCCTTCCACTCATCAGTTCCCCCTGTACGGCCGCACCGTTCCTGCTGGATGCGGAGAACAAGGGAAATATATGCATAACCCTCCGCTGACACGCCGTCTCGTTTGATGTGGGATTCTCAAACAGATGCCCTGTCTCTCCCCAAGGTTATTGGGGATTTTAAAGTGATGCGCGGCTCTGTCTCCCTGACTCATACACACACACACATACACACACACACACACACACTCATTTGCAAAAGCCAATTTTATTTCCTGTTTGAGAACCATAGCTTCACAGCTTTCCCTGTGTAAAGAGGAACTGAGTTCAGGAAGTTGAGAATTGAAAGACTGTTGCTCGTGCATTCAGTCTCCATCATAGGTTTGTGTATACTGATAATTTACATTAACAAGTAACCTATAAATAATGTTGTTATTTTAACCATTTCAATCATAAAATGGGAAGTTCTCACAGATTATGATGACATCTTCAAATTTCCTTGGGAGAGATACTGAATTGTAAATTGTAAACTGCAGAAAATGCAGAATTGCAGAAAAGCACCATCACTGGCTAGAATTGACATCAGGATGATATGTGATAGAAAAGCTTAGAATATGTGTGAAGCACTGTTTGAATATGTGTGCGAATGAGTGAACGTGACTTGCGTTAAGACTAAAAACAGTTCTCAATGCAGAAACGGCAGTGAACCAGTGACAATATTGAAATACCTGATTCATACGTTACATTCCTATGGAACCTATCCTGGCAACTTGCGGGTTGGGCATCATTTATTAGAAGACTATCGGAGCAGAAACCAGATGTAGCTGAGAACCGGTATTTTACAAGTTAAGTTGGCTGAGTCAGAGCAGGTGATCAAGTTTTATGTAACATTAGTTAAATCATTATTATCAGTGATGATTGTCACGCCAAAGGCTGATGTAATCTAGTACTGTTACTATATATTTGAATAACGTGAATTCAAATAATGCCCTTCCAGGTCCCAAGACCACTCTACAGAGTGGGGTAAATGAAAAGTAGAAAGTTGGGGACTGTGAACTAGGTGTGTTTTGAGGATTTTTGTATCCAGAGAGACCGGTCATTACAGATCTCTGCCAGGACAAAGTTCCAGAAAGTGGGGGCTGCCACGATGAATGCAAAAAAAACTGTAGAGAGCGAAACATATAGTACATAACTATTCTCATAAATCAACTTATATAGGCTTCGCTTCAATCTGCTCAATTCACTCTTCTTCTGAATTACTCCTGTACTACCACTTGCAGTTGTGAAGTGTGCGGCAGCTAGAAAACAGCAAACAAGCAGAGGTGTGTGTTTGTCGAGCAGAGCTGCAGGCGAGCAGCCGAGGGCTGGTTGGAGAAAGAGGCAGGGATGATCTGCATATTTATACATGCTCAAATATTAGCTAAAGAAATGTTGTAGCATTAGATCCCAAGGATGTATTTTTTCATGGAAATAAAACCCCCTTTTTAAGAAGTAATTTTGAGCAACAGAGGTGGGTTGTAGGGGTTTAATCAATGCCAGGAGAGGAATCCAGCAGTTGTTGATTGATTCCTAACATTAGCACTGTCAGAGCAGAACATCTGTGTGTACAAACCTGCCACAGACAGACCCAACACTGACCGGCTCGACCTCAGCACTTTGATAAATTTCAAAGGCTTGGAGAGTGTTGGAGAGGGGGCTGTATCTGTCCTTGTAAAACAAACCTGTAAATATACATCAGTGGGATTTACAAGCCGGGTGCATCTCTTGAGTTGAGTCAAACTTGTAAACAATGAGGAGGAGGACGAGGAGGTGGAGGCAGAAGAAGAGGAAAAGATAAGCAGGCCTTGAATTATCTAGGCCAGTCAAATGGAGGTGTGGTCAGGGACGGACGGTGCGGCTCTCGCTCGGGGCCAGGTCTGTGAGAAGGTCATGTGAAAGTGGAATGTGGCTGAGCTGGATGTTCGCCGGAGGCTGTGTTAAGTCAAGAAAGCTTATTTTTCTTACAACAAAGTGAAAACTGTACGCCACCTGGGAGACATTATTCCTCCCTGTTCCAATATCGTCCAGATTATTTGAATAATTGGGTTTTTTTGGGGGGGGGGGGATTGTGACAATATTTTGCCACAGATCTCAGATGTCTCTATTTTTTTTTAGACGGTGTTTCGTTTTGACAAGGTTTCAACAGACATAATATGAAAAATAGGGTTTTGCATGGCTGCATTAGTGGACAAACAATTATGTTGCAATTACTGTGCAGCTTTTGAGATGGAGGCGGATGCATCACTCAGCAGGCGGCTGACAACATGAGCTAACTCAGCAAGTGACATGCAAATAGGAAAATAATGGTGCAGAGGAGCCAGTGGTGAAAGTCATCGCAGCCGCACAATAAAACAACAAGGAGAAGGCGATGCATAGGTGAGGAAATAAAAAACTATTTGTGAAGACAGGTGAAAGGAATGTATACTAACAAAAAGACACACATCCAAAGAGAAGTCAACACACCAACACACAAACACACCCGCACACACACAGGTTCACACTCTCCAGTGAGTGCTGTCAAAGCCTGGACGTCAACTGAGCCTGTCTGACTGAAAGCAGGAGGGCCAGCGGAGTCTCAGCCTGGAAAGACACGTTCACAACAGTTTCACTCAGAGTGAGTCATGTGCCAGCGAGTGTTACAGCAGCACATATGAACAAAATGATTAAATTTGTTCCCCTGTGTGAGTGGAATATTTCATTTCATTATATGATTCTGTGGATTTGACTGCGGGTAGGAAGGTTTAATAAAGGAAAAACTTTAAGGTGAGCAATGGCAGGAGGGCCGGGGAGTTGCATGATGTCTGAGTGATGTTTGGTTTGGAAGAGGAGCCGGTGTGTTGTGTTGACGAGGCCTGTGATCCGTCTCTGAGTCGTGAGTTTGGGTATTGCAGAAACTTAACTGAGGGATGATGTCACAACGTCTGGTGAGAGAAAAAGTGAAAAAAGCCTTGAAGAAGGTAGAAATGGGTTTTTATTTTTTCCTTTTAAAAAAAGAGGAGAATGGAGAATATGGATGGAGACGGGCCCTTGGGTTTAGACTGGCAGCCTGCATCGGATTCTTGGCGTATCCAGATTGGAATCAGATTGCTTTTATCATGTGTGGATGGCAGCAAACATGAAGAAGTCATAGTGTAGGTGGTTGGAAATCTGACTCAAATTAAATTTTAAATGGCTTCGGCCTAGCCACTAAAATCAGATTGCAAACTGTCCTCTGCGTCACTCGCAGAGCGTAACACAGAACACATGATGGTGACATCACATCTGGCAGTGACTGACACGCAGCGGTGTAAGAGATACTCTGATCCTATAGGACCAGGGCTGCAGTATAAAGATAGAATTAAAAGCCCTGAAGTGAAATAACTATTTACAGCAAGTATAAGAAATACTATCGGGTAAAGGTACGTTAAGTGTTGGATGTAAAAGGAGTGGTTCTGCAGAAAAATAAGTATTATTATGAATGACAGTTACTTGGGTTAATGATAATTTGTACATTTTTGTGTATAGAATGATGTAGTTCAACACAGTGTTTGCCTTACAGAGGTTAACTCAAAGTCTTACACAACATCACTGGGTTATACCACCGAGAGTATCACCATAAAAAAATCCTGGATGGAATTCCACTAAACTTGGTGGAATGATGTAGTATGGGTCAGGTAAGAGCCTCCAAATTGAGACAAAACTTGTGTGGTTGTGAGTAGTAATTATTAATATCAGAATCTAATTAGAAGTCCATGTGATCACCTTTTAGGTTTCAAATGTTCAGGCTCCTGCCCACATTTTTGATCTACTGCAGGTTTCTACGGTCTCTGATTTACTGGTTGTTCACAAAAACAGGATTGTTTGTGACATCTCTCCATTCCAAAGGTGAAGTGTAAATAAATTAATAAGTCATTACTTATATAGTTCCAAAGTCGAGGTTCTTTGCCCCTGGGCTTTGGAACAGCCTACCTGAGGAGATAAGGCTCGCAGAGTCAGTGACTTCTTATAAATCACTTCTTAAAACCCACTTTTATAGACTGGCTTTCATGTGAGCTTTTTTTTTACTTGTTAACTTATCTTTATTTTCATTTTACTGCTTTTTCGTATTCAAGTTTTAATTTACTTGTATTGCTCTGTTGTCAAAGCACTTTGTAACTTCTGTTTTTTAAAAAGTGCCATATAAATAAAGTGTATTATTATATTTGTATCATAATAACTTGTTATTTGCTTTGTGAAACCATAATTAAGGTCACTCGACCAAAGGATAGTTATTTAATTAATCCATCTCATAGACAGTGATAAGCAGTTATTATTCTTTCTTTGTTACTTTTACTTTTAAACGGTCACAGATGTATAATAATATGTAAAAATTACATTAATTCATATATATGGGAAACTCAACTGCATACACATACTAATTATATAGTGATTCTTAGTGTATGGACAAGATATTAAAATGTTTCTGCTACAAAAATTGAACTAACTTTTAACAGTCACATAATGAAACTGTCAAAAACCTTCTCTGGTGTGAGTGCTAACAACCGACTGATACCTGAAACACAACAAAGAGCTCCATCTGGACCCTGCTGTTTAGATTACCTCCCCAATGGTTAGGATCTTAATCTAAAAAGCAACTGCGCCTATAAAAATGTAAGAAGAAGGAGTGGGAAGGACAATATGTCCCTCAGGAGTAGCAAAGAAGTTGAAGTAAAGAGGAAGTACATTGAAACAGTACAGTATATGAACCTTCCAGGTGTGTGAGGCTGCCCGGTCTCCGTTCCTCATCTAATATCTATCCTGGTGTCAACAAGTCAGTGCCAGTCGAGCAATGTCTTTACCAAAAACACAGAGAGAAGACGATAGCTTCACGATGTCTTTCCAGAGTCTGAACACCAAATGCAACCACGCTTGTAAACGCAACAACCATCCCCTCTCCTAGAGATCAACCTTCAGCAACAAATTCAGTTTTTTAACGGGTGTGAACGTAAAATCTACGATAAGGAAGGGAGGACGAGGGCAGAGGTGACAACGGCGGGAGGGGGGTTGCTGAGTCCAAACTGAGTCACCAGCGTGAGGCCTGAGTCCTCAGCCTGCCACCTTCGACACCTGACCCCCACCAGCCAACCCCCACCCCATCTCCAGATCATCATCCCCCCTTGAGACTCTCACCACTCCTCACCCCCACACCCCCACCCCAGTCATCCTCCACCCCCCTCTCTATAACAGATGATCAGGTGAGAAGCCAACTCAAGAAGATCAAGGCAAGGAAGGCCCCGGGCCCGGATGGTATCAGCCCAAGACTGCTCAAGGACTGTGCTGACCAGCTCTGTGGTGTGATCAGGCATTTGTTCAACCTAAGCTTGAGCCTGGAGAAAGTCCCAGCCCTGTGGAAGACCTCCTGTGTGGTCCCGGTGCCGAAGACGCCGCGCCCCAAGGAGCCTAACCACTTCAGGCCAGTTGCCCTGACTTCTCACTTGATGAAGACGATGGAGAGGATTATCCTGAGACACCTACGACTGCTGGTGGGCACACAGCTGGACCCCCTGCAGTTTGCTTACCAGCCTGGGATTGGGGTGGATGACTCAGTTACCTACCTGCTGCACAGATCCCTGCTACACCTGGAGGACAGCAGGAACACTGTGAGGGTCATGTTTTTTGACTTCTCAAGTGCATTCAACACCATCCAGCCTTCACTGCTCAAAGTGAAGATGGAGAACGTGGGAGTGGACCAACACCTGGCTGCATGGACAACGGATTACCTCACCAAGAGACCACAGTATGTGAGGCTCCATCACTGTGTGTCTGACGTGGTGCTGTGGTGGCTTCAGCAATCTTCTACGCTGTGGTCCGCTGGAGGGGGGGTAGCACGGACAGAGACAGGAGCAGGCTCAACAGACTGATAAGAAGAGCGAGCTCTGTCCTGGACTGTCCTCTGGACTCCATTGAGGAAGTGGGGGACAGAAGGATGTTAGCCAAGCTGGCGTCCATCATGGGCAACACCTCTCACCCCCTACATGACAATGTGGGGTCCCTGAGCAGCTCCTTCAGCAGCAGACTGTTACACCCACGGTGTAAGAAGGAGAGGTTCCGCAGGTCCTTCATCCCGGCTGCAGTCAGGCTCTACAACACCAGCACCACCTGATAATGTTGTAGTCCCTGTCTATTATCTTTATCTCCACCCAACCTCTCACCATAGCTGTATTTGTATTTTTATTTTTCTTATTTATTTTTTATTTTTTTACTCAGATCACTACTATGCACAATAATATTCAACACTTTACATCTATATTTATATCATGGTCACTTATAATGGTTACATTGCAATATTTATATTTTCCTTTATACTATCTTGTAGTATTATTTATATTATGGTCACTTACTTTTAATTATTTTTTCTGTATCATGGTCACTACTGTTGCAATATTACTTATAATACTTTTGTTTTCATTACAATAACACTTACATCACTCCACTTTCTCCCCAGAACCTGCTTTTGCACAGTGTCTGTTTTGCAGGTTGTTTTTGTTTTCTGTATATTTTTACTCTCATTATGTGTAGTTTAGTAGTGTATATATTTTGATCTTTCTTTTTTATTGTTGCTTCGGCACTGTTATTTAAATTCTGTTTTTCTCTTTTTTGCTGTAACAAGTGAATTTCCCCGTTGTGTGGATAAATAAAGAAATCTAATCTAATCTAATCTGTTAAAAGTTCACTGTGGTTGAGGCAGAAAATCAAGGAGCCGGGCGCCGTGTGTTGTGTGCTGTACGCCTGCTGGCAGCCGCTTGCTCTGGCATTCGCAGATGCCTTTTCGGCTGCTTTCAGACGGCTCCAAAGCAAACAAGCCTGGCCCCGGCGCACAGGCCATAAAACTTATGCGTCAGCCTCCTCAAGCCCCGGTGCTCCACAAAATGGCACGGAGCTGTTTACATTTTCCTCATGAAGCGGAATACAAAATAATTATGTGATTTCAAATTATAATACAGAAGCTATTTTTAAAATCGGGGTTCAAAGCCACACGGAAAAATTTGAATTCTTCCCACTATTTCATGGAAACGCATATAAACTGTCACGGTGGTGGTGCGGATATAGTGCACGTTTACGTTCGTTTGAAAGAACGATAAATCGTCTCGTGACATTTGCAGCAACAACTTCAAGCCTGAGCCGGGTGGGTGTTTTCCATGGCAGCTGTTGACTGACATTTGAGCGTCGGTATCACACGGAGACGCGCTGTCATCTGTGGTACACGCCTGACTGGAGCATGTCGTGGCTCTGCATAGCCTACAAAATGATTTAAGACATATGAAAGGTCCCTTTTTAATGTTTAAGTACTTGAGTTTGTGCTGTTACGTGACTTGAGCGGTGATGTAGTAACTCCACTCAGAAAGAAAAGGCTGGTTAGCCTAGGTGGTTTTGATGCGGTGGCCACAACAGGTATTGCATCATGTGACCCACTGTGACCCAAACAGCATTGTAAAGCTTTGAAACAAGGAAACCAAACATTCCAAAATGTCTCATCAATTTGATCCACTTAGGCTGATGACATTAAAATTGCAAAGAAGGTTTCAAAAGTTAACTAGGGCTACGTTGTAGCACTAACGGGCCCGAGCACACGCGCGTTTCAAGTCTGTCGCGGTCGGGGAAGAGACAGCGTTCAATGACCAAGTGTCGTCTCCGCGTTGCATGTTTTTTTTTGCACTGCGGCAAGGATAAACGCTTCACTTCCTGTAGCCAGCAGGTGGCGCTGTGATTTTAAGTCATGGTGTCTTTGTAGATGTCTTCAGGTCGCGACTCTTGTCTTACATGCCTAGTTTGGACTTGATTGAATCAAATATGCCTGAGATACAGAAGTTCGTGTTTCGATGGCGTGTAATCAAACTTTGACGCCAGGCTATGGTCACAAGGAAAGACGAAATGTTAAAATTCCAATAACTTTAGATCTCCATCTTGTTGTGAAGACACTCATCTAAATTTTAAGTTGATCTGATGAAAGCCCTACGACAAGTATGTCAAAGTAAATATGCTGAATATGGCCAAAATGGCCACCAAATTCAAAATGGCGGGCTTCCTGTTTACTCTAGCATATCTATCGAAGATACTTATTTCTTTGTCATGAAAAGACACATGTCCCCGTCGATTTTCGTAGCTGTAGGCCAATCATAGTGCCAGGGCTGCCCTTTAGGGGGCGCTAGTCAGTTATTTTGCCACGCCCATTCCTTAAACCCGTCTGACAGTCTTCAGGGGGGGGCTGTTGATACACACATGTAGTTTAAGGGAGATTGAACCTTGAACACCGAAGTTATAGCAATTTCGTGTGTCATGGCGAGTTGATGAACTTTGATGCGACGCCATTAATATGGCGTTTGACGAAAAGTCACAGTAATCTTATACCCTCATTATCAATCCCTTGAGACCCATTCGCCACAGTTTGACATGGTTGTGCAAAGTGGATGAGGAGGAATACTTCCAAGTGTAAGACGTACCAAAATCAAGACATTTCCTGTTGCCACCAGGGGGCGCTGTGATTTTAAGTCACGATTTCTGTGTTGATGTCTTCAGGTCGCGACTCTTGTCTTATGTGTCTAGTTTGGACTTGATTGAACCGAATACGTCCGAGATACAGACGCCCGTGTTTTGATGGCGTTTAATCAAACTTTGATGCAACGCCACGGTCACACACTCTGATGAAAAGTTGATCTTTTGATAACTTTAGATCTCCATATTGTTGTGATTAGACTCGTCTAAATTTAAAGTTGATCCGATGAAAGCTGTACAACAAGTACATCAAAGTAAAAATGTGGAATATGGCAAAAATGGCCACTAAATCCAAAATGGCGGACTTCCTGTTGCGTTTTTCATAATGCTCCAAGAGGCTTTCTTGTGCGTCTCGTCATGATACACAATTGTCTTTATTTTCGTGAGGACCGGTTAAAGCTAACTGAGGGGGCTTTCCGTAGGTGGCGCTGTTGAGCTATTTTGCCACGCCCATTTCAAATTACTCCAGAATACGTCAATTTTCACCACTCTCTAATTTACTGCAAACTTTAGAAAGTTTTTGAGCATGGGAAAGCCCTCAAAAAGCCCTTTCACTACGCTCAGAATAATCCTTTCAATTTCAATAGGGCCTCCCACCGGAGGTGCTCGGGCCCTAATTAGATCTTGATCATGTTTTACGGGCAGCCAATAGGAAATCAGTTGGGCAGCAGAGCTCGCCTGGACTGTTTTGCATGCAACTTGATGACATAATGTAGAGGGTAATAGAGTTTTTGAATGTACTGCCTATGGAGGAAATTAAATTTTTCGTGAATGGTTTCTAAAGTAGTGTACAGTATGAAATCCTATTTTTGTTGCAAACCCATAAACACACACAGTCAAGTCTCCATGTCTTCAGAGGACATTACATAAACGTACATTGATTTCCCGAGAAATTTACTTGAACCTCCACCATAATTACTACTTGTCTAACTCTAACCCTCAGCTTAGTTTAAACCTAATCTTAAATAAACCTACCCTTAGCCTAACCTTCAAATCTGTCTTCACCTTAAAATGTAATAATTCATGTTACAGGGACTTTCTTTTTGTCCCATTAAGGAAGACAAATCTCCGCAATGAGACTGTGTAAATAGGTTTAGGTTCCCACAATATGAGTAATCCCTGGAGCACACACACACACACACACACACACACACATAAGGCATCAATAAGCCTTAGGGGAACGGCAATGTAGGTAGCACTCACGGCACAATATGAAATACAAATAGATTTGTATTTGACTCATCAGTAGCATGTTCCATTCATGTTTCACATCACTCAAATTGAAAAGCATACTTTACGTAAAACCTTCCCAATCACATGCCACTGTGATAAAGCAATCTGTTATTCACAGTGTGGCCGTGTCTGTTCCACGAGGGCACGAGAGCCAGATTTAAATGGCTGCTCTGACTGTTTATGGTTGTTTCCTCATCCCTAAGTAGTTTGAATTGCGGCTTTTTTTTTCTGAACATTGTTACAACAGTAATCATGGCCGTGATTGGCCTTTTATGCCTCTCTGTAAAGAACAATCAAAGGAACCAGTAAACGCTCACTGATTCATTCGTATTTACCGTTACGGCGTGAATGTCAGTGTACTCGCCAGAACAAGCAGCCTGGGAACCAAAGTCTGAAGAAGTAAGTCTTTTTTTTTCTTTCTCCCGTCTTAAAGCTTTAGTCTGAGTTTTTCAGGTCAAGGTTGAACTGTCGAGGTGAAGTATTTGGACCCATTTGGAGGCTCGTCTGACACAGGCGGAAGATTATGAGTGTTTGATGAAAACAGCTATAGGAGGGATTTATCACGGACTGCGCTGCGTCGTTCGGTTCGACCTCCAGAAACGTGAGACACTTGGAGTGAGGTCACTACAGCAGCTTAATGTTTTTTTTTACACTGGTCCTCATGTTATTCTATTCCATATGTCTAAGCCATTGACTATAATCGAATGATTGGTCCTCAAATGTCCAGGTATTATCTTTAGAAAATATACATTTACAACATTCTTTCTAAACTATTGACTTATGTGTTTATTTTAAGGGCAGCAGAGAGAATTCACGGCCTGCTGGCAGAATATAGGTTGACTCGTAGTTGTGTATATATAGGCTCTTTTTTATATGGACACTTAACTCCAATTAACCTCCATTCTCCTATTCGCCTGTAATCACATTATCCTCTGGTATTTGAATCTATTTTTCTTTCATCCGCGAGAGGCCATGTCCTCCCGCTACATGCCCGGAGAAAGGTGCGACAGTGCAAGAACAAGCTTCTCCTTGTCCTACATCTCCCAGTTGGCCAGAGAACCAGCCTGTGGTCCGCTCTCCCTCTCTCTTTCTCTCTCCCCCTCGGATCTCTTTCTCTCTCAATGCTCAGCTCACGCTCTCTTTCTTAACGCTCCCCTCATGCTCCCTCGCCGCATATCTGAGCTGTGCCCCCCCGGCCATGTCCAGCGCCAGAGACAACTGATTCATGCCTTAAGTTAGCTACTGCGCTCAGCTGACTCTGTAGTAAGATAAGACCCGGCTGGTTGAGGGTTGATTCAATATCCTGCCAGGGTGCTGATCAATTCTATTGGACTGTCAGTGAGCCCAAAGAAGAAAGTAAATTAGGGGAGAACAGGTTGATCATTAAAAACCTCAACCTCAGAGTTTTTATTTTTCAGACACTCTAATTCATATATATCTATATATATATTGAGTCATTCTGACTGCCAAAATAATGTCATATAATTTAATTCTTGCTATACTAAATGGTTTAAAATGGAGTTTGAAACAGAGCCTTGCCTCTCTCTCCTCCCCCTGCACTGTACAAAAACACATTCCAGCTGTCAAATACATTCATTCATGTCCGTCTATACAAACCCTTTTTGACTACAAGCCTGTCGCCCAAAGCAATTATAGGTGAAAGAGTTTACTTTTAGCACCTACGCTCCAGAAGCTGCACGTTGAGCTGTCACCTGCGCTGACACATTAGTGACACATTTTCAGAACCGATGAATGAATCACGTCCTAGAAAATTGTAGTGGGTCCGAAAGATTCGTAAAGGTCAACTTCGACTGGCTCCTGCAACTCGACTCGACAAGACATTTATTCTACAGCTATGGTGACCTGTTGGTGTATCGAAGAAGATTCTCCAACTAAAATATGAGATGATCTTCAAAATCAGTGCCACAACTAAAAAAAAACTTTCCTTGTCAATGAATCTGAAAATGATTCCCTTTCAGTAACCTATTATTCATTTGGACCGTTAAAGCTGAAAATTGTGAATGTCAAAAAATAAAATCGTGTGTGACAGTTTCACATGAGCCACGTTGAGGTATTTTATGTATACGTCAGAAAAGCAGCTGGGTGGCGTTCTGCTTGAAATAATTACAATAGCTTCACCTCAATTAGCTGCCACAATAAAACGCTGCTTACTTATTACTCAGTACTAATCGGTAATTGTTACTTAACAATGGGGTGTAGAAATTATACTGGCCATTCCACCTTCATAATGAGAACTTTACACTTTCAATACGTTTAGATAATGCTTTACCTTGAGTACAGCCCTTTTCATCATGGTGGGGAGTTTTGTACTTCCGTCCTTCTATGAATAAAATGATTCGACCATGTGATTTTACAGTTTTTTTTTGTTGTTGTATTATTCAATCATTAATTGAGTTATCAGCCACAACAGGATGTGTGGCTGAGTCTGTGTAGAACCTTAAAGCAACTTGTTGCCATGGAGATGACGTGAAAGCTAATTAAAACTTGAAAAAAAAATTCTCCTCATATTTCTTTTAAATCAATTGAAATAAATAAAGGTAGGGGTATATGATGGGTGGTGTCTGTTTATCTGATCAAGCTCTGTGCGTTAAATTGTTAATATAAAGGCTATTTTGTAAACTATAATGGCTCATATCGGAAAAGAAATCTGACAATTTCACCAAGGGAAATAAAACATTAACCACAGCTACAGCAACACAAATGATACTTATTTAATAAAGTAAATAACTGCATTTATTTGGATAATTTAATGTTGCAGGTTATATGGTGATGTCGGTGAGTTATGTTCTGTTATTCTCTGTAATGTTTCCTCATTAATCACATCCACTGGCAGTCATGGAGTAGTTAGTGTTTAGTGTGCTGGCAGTGTGTTCAGTTAAACCTGTTTTTAAATGGAGTGCAATCGGGGAAGTTTGCCTCAGCATAATGATAATAAAATGTTTTTCATAGAGATGTCATTTTCTTTTAATATTTATACTGTGTTTACCTGTGAGGAGCACTGGAGCACTTCACACCCATTTAAATAATGAGACCATTGCGAAAGAGATAATTGTTAGTGTTTCACCTCAGACGTCTCCGCAGAAGTTATTGCTGCCAACGCTCACAATTATTTTAAACTACTTTCTTCTGGGGGAAGGAAGAGCAGGTTGCAGATTTCACAGAGTAAAACTGGCTCTTACCCTGCTCTGAATTTTTAAAATAAACCAGCAGTGAGCTGTTATTTAAAAAAAATTGGGGTTTGTGTGTACTCAACCTTTTATTTAGTGTCTCCTGTAGGGCACCCATTAAAATCATCAACCCTGTTTAAAAGTTTGCTTCAGAGGGATTTGTCACCCCAGAGGTTGACAAGACAAGAGCATGAGGTCAGGGAGAGACACGGCGAACAACAGGCAGTGAACTAGAAAGAAACACGGCAGCCATGAATAATGCATGAATGAAAGGTTTATCTAATGGCTCTCTTAAAACTTTGAAAACTTCATCTTTACTTTCAGCTGGAGATGCTCTTGGCTTAAAAGCCCCTTTTTTCCAACTTAGTGCAGTCATCCTCCGAACTCAGCTTGAGAGAGACGCTGATTGGTTTAATTATGTTTGCAGTGATTAAGCATCTTAATGGTGCTCATCACAATATGAGACATGAATTACAATGATGCTGAGAAGTGACATTCAGGGTAAAGATTTGTCTTTCTCTACTTTTACTGGTAACGCACACAGACAGAATAGCAACAGAGTCACCAGACTACACACACACGCACGCACACACACACACACACGCACGGTTTAAAGAGGGACACTTACCATCTTTGGACAGTTGGTGGTCATGGCAGGGTCGGAGGAGAACAGAGACTCAGAGAGACTGCAGAGCGCGACCTCGCAGCGCTACGCTCACATCCCAGCCCGGCTCTCAGACACGAGGACGAGACCATCGGGGCTCGTTAACTTGAAAGCGCGGGTGGAGGTCGGCGGGCTCGCTGGAGTGTGTCAAGAGGAAACTGCAGGCAGCACTCAGCCAGGCCGCGGAGGAGACAGACAAAAGCAGAGATAATTCAAAGACGCCAGCAGTTTTCTCCTTCCTCTTCCTCCTTGCTCTCTCTGGTGTAACTTTACCCCCGAGGAGTCCCGGCGAGCGCGCACATAGAACCAGTTCCAGACCTGTCCCGCACCAACGGCTGCCTCTCCCCCTTCTGTCTGCGTATTCTCTCCCCTCTCGGTTTTTTGGTATCATTTAACTCTTGATTCCACGGCCCGGCGATGAGCTCACCGGGGGCTCAGGTTTCAGCTCCTTTACTGGAATGCGAGGCCGGCCGAGCGGAGAGGCAGAGGTGCCGGGGAGGTCAAAGGCTACTGGGGTAGTGTGGAGGAATGGAGAGGAGACCGGTGTCTGTCATCTGGGGGAGTTCCAGTAGAGGGATATCTGAGGGTCCTGGAGTGCCGAGAACAAAACAGGAGTTACAGGGGTCATGGGCTACGGATGTCGTGGGGCCAGACAACATCTGACAGCTCTAGAGGCTGTGGACTTGAGGACACTGAGTACATTTACACGCTCAAATACACACACTCACATGGACAACCTTCTCTTAAGTACCAGATTTATTGCTCACTTAGAGAGAGGGGTGTTTCCCTCTGGGAAACAAAGACTTTTTTTTATGTTTTGTGGAGTTGCTGTTTTCACATCTTAGCAGCCCTGACACTGCTATGAATTTGAATTATGCAGTCAAAATACAAAATAAATAGAGGGACCATAACCACAGGAATAATAATAATTTTATTTGCATAATATATGTTGAAAATGGATTGTTACCAGCTGCTTTACAATCTTGATAAAACAGCTATAAAATGGAAACAATAACATATAATGTAGTTTAAGAAGAATAGGGTTTAAATAAACGCAAGAATGTGTCAGCATCTTTAATAACCTACAAGAAAAACAGAATAGGAAGCCAAGAAAGATTTTCTGGAGGGTTCTGATCGGGCAGACATAAGGACAAGGTTGCTCAATCCGAGCGAAAGCTAACTATTCGCAATGAGGAATCATTTATGATTCACGGAGTTAATTTTGATTCCATTATCTTTTTTTGGAAAATATCTAATTTAATTTTCCATTTCTGTCTTCATTAAAGCGCTAACTGCCCCCAAACAAATTAGCTAGCTCCTGTTAGCGATGGCAGCCATACTGCTCTTCACAAAGTTTGAAAAAAACACTGATCGACTTCCACTAAGACTGGCTCTTTGACTGTGAGTCCAGTATAGTTCCTTTCATCAATTTGTTTTATTTAGTCTCCATTTGTGTGGTTAGACTTTTTATGGATGTCTGTAGTTGTTTAATTTGTTTTCCTGTGAATCTAAAACAACTTTTTTAAGCTAGTATGGAGTTTAAAATGTCTTCATTAATACCAATGGGGTAAACTATTAGAAACACCTTGGGCACAATACAATACAACTAGCATACATTTGATTTATCAGCTTTATTTGGAAAAATGTTACAAAGAAAAGCAGACAAACAAAACCCCATCAGACTTGTCAGAATCCTTGTACTAAGTTATTCTGATAATGTAACCCAGGCTCAGTAGGACGGTTTTAAATTTGATTAGTGTTGCACATGTTTTCATTTCCTCACCACAGTCGGTCGTTTCATGATTTTACTTCATGTGATTGTGACTCAGTGACATTTAACATTAATCCGTACTAATGCAAAACATGCAAATTCCTCCCAAATCCTGTTTACTTCCGCTCATTTGAAACAACTTTTTTGTTCTGAACATGATTTGGGCAGTTTTGAAGTCAACCGCACATTTCAAAACTTTACTGCTTTTAATTTAAACTTTAGGGAAAATGAGTTTGGTTCCCAGTAAATGTTGCTGCCTACAATCCTTAAGAATGAAGCAATCTCCCCTCACGAAATTAGGAACAACACTGACATCATTAAAAGTAATGAAATTCATCTGCAGCCAAAGCCGTGTCATCGATTGTTTCCTGATTCATCACAAGGTACATTCTAACAAAATGATTTTGAAGGTGACTCAACACATGTCTTTGTTCACGGTGGTTCCCAGAAAACTGAACACCATGACCTCAATGAACGTAGGGTTTATTTCAAGGTGATTATATCAGACTGTATTCATTTTTACTAGGTGGATCTAAAAGTCTGGCAGCTGTTAAGATTATTTCCTCAACTCAAACCGGTCTTAAACACGTTGTTAACAGTTTCCTTGGAGACTATTATTTGGTAGAAACTACTCTTCTTCCAAAGAAAACCGTTGATGAGGTGTTTTGTGGATTATCTGGAATTAAAGGGCCACTGTTTCTTTTGGGACGGGTGTTGCTATAAATACTTTCAACTGTAATTTTTCAGTACTTAGAGAACCACAATAAGATTAACTTCCATCATACAAGAGTGCAGGCACATGCATCAGTATCTGAAATATCCTAAAGTGTATGCATTATGGTGTTTTATACAATATGGGTGAATTAACACTTTAAAACCATGTAGTTTTATGATGTGAATCAGTTTATTAATTAGGATTTCCACTTTTCTTTTTCTCTCACATATCTCTATATTGAAGCCATGGCAACAAAAAGCCTGTAGTTCATAGTCTCAATCTGAACGTTTATATCATGTAGAGCTGGAGCTGTTTGTATATGTATATACAAACCTGAGCAATCACTTGAGACTTGGTGGTGCATTCGCTGCCATAATATTGTGGCTACAATCTACACTGATAATACAGTGTTTGGGCCACATGTGGCAGGTGTGAGCAGTGGTGTTAAACTCCCACTGTTGGCAAACTTAAAAACACAATTCAATTGCCAAAGAGAACAAAGTGATGCTTTTTAAAGACGGCATCATTAAACCCACTTTCCCTCAGCAGCGCAAAACAAAAATAACTCGGGCTGATTGAAGCGGCCTGGTGATTATTTGTTTATTATTTTGCCAGTCGACTCAGCCGCGTAGCTCTCCCCCTTTATCCTCTGCGGGCGTGACTGGCTTGGGACTGCAGCTCGGCTCCAGCCGCTGGGAATGTGTGGTCTTTATTAAGGGGAGGAAGTGTGTGCGAATGAGCACTGCAGGCCCAGCGTCTCAGGAATCTTGATCCTTTTTCCCCTTGTGGCACTTTTCACAAGCACGGCCAGCAAATCACTTACACTGATAGCAGGGTTCTGCGTGAGGCCCTGGTTCTTGGAGGAAGAGGCAGGGGTTGGTCTGGTGTGGGGGCTACACCCCCCCCCCCCCCCCCCCACACACTCCTGGTTTGCCTAGCATGCTGGGGAGTAGGCTTGCATTTTGTTTGTGCAGATGAGTGTCGGCCCGGGCACACCCTCTGCGGGCCTGTTCCCATGGGAACGGCAGTGATAGCGAACAGCTTGTTTTTGTGTTTTTTGGCAATGTTGCCACTGCTGGAGTACTGACAGGCACTGGGGAGGTCTGATATGTAAAAGCGTTGCCAGGTAGGGCTTGTGCGAAAAGAATGTTTTCCCTTTGACTTTCTCCTGTGTGTTTTTCATTCATGCTGAGTTATTTGGTCATGCAGCTTCAGTGGAATTTGATGTTTTGCACCTTCATCTGTAGGCGATGTTGATCAAAAGATTTTTAGATTTCAGAGCTTGCTCTGTGCCACAAGCTGACAGACTGAACTTGTTCTTAAGGGTTTACAATCCTCAGGTGGATCGTGACATCCGTTTTAGTCAAAAATCAGGTTAGTGTTACACGTCTCCTTACGCTCGACTGACAGACACTTGGCATTGGTTTTGACCTTTCTGTGTAACACAAGGAATTCCACACCACACAAACAAGGAAATAAGCTTTCTTAAAATCTCCCCTTCCCATTAAATTCCTAATGATAACATCACGGCATGGGTTGGCTGTCTTCATTTGCATATTTGTAACTGTAAACCTCTCTTATCTTTTAAAAAATCCCCTGTAGAAGGGTGAAGACCAGTGAGGATTTAAGACTTATTTGTACTGGCTCTGTATCTGCTAGTCATTTACAAGCTAGTTAGAGGCAAAGAGAAAATGTACAAGAGCACTGAGTCACAATCTTTTAAAGAAGTCAAACTCCAACTGTGATGAAAACAAAAACATTCTCTTGCGGCTCTCTGAAAGGCAAAACAAGATTAATTCTGTAAAAACCAAATCTGTCGCCATCTGTGTCCAGGAACAAGGAACAAATGTCCTTCGCTGACCCTCATACATCAAAGACAACACTCAACCGATATATCATCTTTTTTTTGTTTTCATAAATATTAGACACACACAGAGCAGGCAAAGGGCTAAGTAAAATCAAAGCGTACGTTTAGAGTGCAAACGATGGCTTCGCTTTATGGTGTTTGGATTCCTAAATGAAAACATACCCGATGAAACCCTTCACCAGGCGTCTTGCTGAGAGAGCGAGCCGCACTGAGACCAAATGCCTCACCTCTCCTGCCGCCCTCTCGCCTGGGACGGCGGGGTAATTACATCATTTGGAGATGGAATGAAAGCACTTTACAAGCGCAAGAAAGTGAAATGCTTTATTGCTCACGGAATTGCCAATTAAAAAGCAACACCTGGAACACAGAGGCCCCTGTGACAGGACTGAAACCCGCCAGAGTCCTGATCCACGGGGGCCCCTTGAGAATGTTTTTCTTTCCGTCTTTTTCCCCCCCTTTTTGCCCCGTCTTTATTTGTAAAAAGTTGCCGACAATGCACCTTCACACTGGCTTACATAGTCCATAAGTCACCAAAGCTTGATGTGCTCTGAAACGTGAAGCCCATTTCCTGGGTAGAGCATATGTCACGGCTGCAGTGTAAACCGGTTCAGGGCACGCTACTGAAAAAGAAAACAGTGGGGATTCTCTCCAGTGCCCAATCCACACCAGTCCAGTCCAATCCCAGATGTGTTCCAGGCTCAGGTCTGTTTCGCCCCAGGAGACAGAAACAGACCAAACTGAACAAATGGTGAAGAAAAGAAAAATGTCTGACATATCCTTCCACGTTCTCCCATTGTCAGTGGAGGACTTGTCTGTTAACACCTCTTCATCTCCCATTCCCTTCAAGATCATACAGACATGCTAACAGCCCTCTGGGTCTGTACTCATGTGAAATTGTGCATTGACTAAAATGCTAACACCCGCTGCTTTCCATCATTTGCTGATGCAAAGCAGGTGTAATGTTTAGCATGTTCCCCATTAGTTTAGTAGTGTGTTAGCATGCTAACATTTGCTAATTAGTACAAAGCATAGCTGTAGCTGTGGGAATGTCATTAGTGTTGCAAGCTCCAGGTTATTCACCAAAGCAAAGTAAAACATGCATAATCCTGGTGAAGTGATTGCAATTCATCCTGTTGGCAATTTGAAAATGTGGAGAAAACATCATAGTAATTAATCTATAACCACACATAGAAACTTAATGCTGTATTTGTAGAGGCTTAACGGACCAACGTTTTCCATGCTGATGATGCAGGGTGAAAAATCTGGTGATCACCAACGTCACTAGAACCCATTCTGGCAAGCTATCCAACAGTTGATACCACACTGCTAACTTGGTTTGAAATAAAAACATACATCAGTAAAACGGTTTAACTACATGCTTTTAAAACAAAATAAATTACAAAGATAAAAACAAATATATATAAACAGTATATTTTTAAATACTATGTCTATTCCGTCGTCCTGGTCCTCTGCCCAAACAGTAGCTGAGTCGGTTGGTAGCCACGCCCCTGCAGGAGTTCCCACTCAGCCCGACCACAGCCTGTGACACCCGCAGCAGAACAGTATTAACATCACACTGCCATGACGACACGGGTGACAACGATGCTGACAAGCGTTACCATGGTGACAGCAGTCATATACACACATTTGTGGTGTCAGGAAACGGAGGACTCATTTATTTTTGCAAATGCCTTTCCCAGCACTACTGGCTTATTACTTTTGAGCCTGACTGACAGGGTCTTATGGAAAATAAATTGGCAGAACTACACTTGATGCATGGAATATCACTTATGATGCCGGTTCGGTCCCTGAGGGGAGACATGAAAGGGGATGGATACTCGACGATAAGATGTATTGTCATGAATAAGAGTGAAAGGGATGAGTAAAACTCTGATTAGGGCCCGTATCCCCTTTGTAGCTGCAGTCAAAGTGCCTCTTGCAAATTCAGAGCCCGCAGCCAAGGATAATGTGCATCTCATGTCTAAATAATGGCTGCTGCGCTTTGCACGTCCTTATAAGATCCTGGCTACACAGTTTACGAAGTCCAATGTTATCACTTGTTAAGCCTGCATAGATTTCGGGGGTTTATATAAAAGCACAGTGTCACGTTTCCTCTTTGTGCATTCTCTTTCATTAAATACTGCTGGGGGAAGAATTCTGCTCTTTCATGCGTGGCTTACGTCAAAGTATTTGTACAGTAACTGGTTAAAGGCAATTCCTGTGCTCAGCTTTATAATTGTGGGAAGCGAGTTCTCGGCTGAAATACAAGGAGTGTAAGAGGAGTTTATATTTTTGATGAGACATGTGAGGACTCCATTGCCTAAAACCATCTGGATGTCACACGAGCAGCTGAAGTCAGGATCGGAGAAACCTGAAATCTAAGTCGGCGTTAGCATGTTGATTATGCCGTACAGTGTGTTAATCGTTCATGAGCAGGTGGGTGAATGGGTGTGATTTCTAGGGCCCCATCAAAGGAGAAAACATCTATATATAGATGAAGCAATTTAGCTCGACATGTAAATGCACATCAATATGTGTTGGCATTATGCAAAGATGGCACACTATCAGAAACGCTACCAACGTCAAATGGTGCTCCATCCGTTAATTAGAGTCGAGTTTATTTGTGGTGGCGGAGAAAATCAACCACATTCTCTTCAATGTCCTCTGTACCTATGTGATGGATCTAGGATTTTTTTTTATTGGGGGCAATGAAAGGGCCACAAGCAAGATGGAGATTCATGTCATTCCTTGCTTACAGTTTGCTCTATGGCTTTGAGCAATGCCACACATAGTGCTCTACTAAAAACAAAGAAAATAAACAAAACCAATATTTTTTTTATTGATGCAGTTATAAGTAAGTTATAATTTGTTTAAACTGAGGGGGAACCTCAGGTGACAATACGATTCCAGTTAGGTCCAGGGCAACCCGGATTCCAACTGAAAAATGCCCCTGTTACCTGCAGCTAAATCCTCCACATGCAACTTTCCCTTATCAGACCCCCCCAAAAAATGAAATGACCTAAACCCATGATACCAGCACGTCTGACTGCAGAGTAATATCGATTTTGAGTGGCTGAAAGAATTCACCGGCACACCTAGGGGGCACCGGGGGAGCTGTATGATGTGTCAACTAAGGATAAGGCAGCTGCGTCTGTCCAACTCCTTTTAGCTGGTTAATTGCTGTGAATCATCGGAAAACGGAAGGGGTAAATGTTGAAGATTCATATTCGGAAAAAACATCTGTAACCACATTTAGGATTTAATCTTTTCATCTTAGGAGTAATTTGGTGGCTCATGCAATAGGTACTCTGAAATAGATTCTGTATGTCCAACATTCACTGTTTGGTTTGACACACTGATTAGAGAAGAGGGGAGACAGACCTTGGCTCCATCTAGCTTCTATCCCACTCATTATTCTTCCCTTATCTGCTAGATAAGTCCTCTCCCTCCATGTAAGTTACATGTAAATGGAGCTATAACAAAACCCACTGTATATACATCACTATCTAAGTGAATATGGCCACATATGAGTCACATATGGTATCCATATCTGTCATACGCACAAACGCGTAGTTAAGTGTGTAGTTTGTGCATCTGTGGAGAAAATCTGCACTGTAGAGTTGTTTTTTGAAAGACTTGCACAGAATCCTGATATTTCTATCTGTAATAATAACATTGTATTCAGTAAATGTATTGCTAGGCTTCTGGGAACGTGGTTATATCACTGAAAAGAAGTTTGAAGGCCCAGGCAACACAGGGTTTAACTAACCACACAGTTTAGTCACATTTGTTTTGAAGAGTAACCACACCAGACAGGTTTCCTTCTAAATGTAGAGGGAACTGAGTCATATTTCTCAGAAAACTGGTAAAAGAATATTCAATTTACTGAGATTATGTGAATAATAGGAGTTGGTTCATAAGAAAAATAAAGTGTTGGTGGAAGACAATAAACCATTGCAGAGGAGGAAGGCAAGGCAAGATATGGTAATTATTGTCAAGCATATAAGATGGATGACACGTCTCCACTTGCTTCTGTCTTGTTTTTTTGATGTCATCGTTTTGTGGAGCACGGGTATCGAGGTCCCACTCGTTGGTGTCCCATTCACTAACATGGAGGAGGTGGGGCTTATGGACTATACCGCAGCCAGCCACCAGGAGGCAATCAAGATGATTTGGCCTCACTTTTTGGAGCTCTCATGTCGTCCATCTTTATGTACACTCAGCAGTTTAAAGCATTAATTGTTTGTTTCCACGGCACTAACAGTATTTGCATACATCATTTATAACAAGGCATCAGCTATTACACCTCTGCCACAGAGTGTAAAATTAGTTTGGTGATATTTTGATTTCAGATTTCTGCTTTTTTCACTCTGGTTTTTCTGTTCACACAATGATAAATCTTTATTTACACTTAAATCAGCTGTGTCATGGCTCACTGGGACACATGAATAGACAGTTAAAGTTACAAGCAATGCATGCTGCAATTCCTAGTATAAATAAAATGCTTGCTTTTAAAAGGCTTTTTTTCCTCTCACAGTTTGGATCGTATGTACATTCAAATAAAGTCATTTAGATGATATGATTAACTGTAGCTCATTTAAATCTCTCTGTTTGTCTGACTGCTCACATATCCTTACTGTTGGACTTTGATGTCACAATATCACCATGACCCCTGATGTGCGCAGTTATTTGTCAAGTACAAAGTTCTGATATATCAACAGAAATGAAAGTGGGACACAGGAAATCACCTTAGACCCGAGATTCTTATCTTATTGTTACCTCATTCCACAGGAACAATACAGATTGTGGGAGTGATGCAACAGATGTGAATGAGGTGTCAAACAGAAGTTAATTTGCAGCATCTGTCACCGGTTAAGCTTTTAAATTTGTGTTAATACAACTTAACAACGGAGCAGATAAAAACAGATGTGTGTGTGTGTAAATGGGTGTGTATGCACGGCAGATGCATTCCTATCTGTGCGCATGACAGTCGATTACATTTGCCACGAGGGCATCTGTGCCCTGAACCCAGACAACCACACAGACGGACATGCTACAAAAATCATGGCTCTATACTGTATTTGATTGTTGAAAGATAAACGTGGTCTAAAAAAACTGCTTGAAATTGTCTTGATAGCCTTCTACTCCTTATGACAGAATTTCCCCTCAAAATCCTTAATTGTACAGACTCTGGTTCAAGGAAGAAAAAAATCCTGAGCAAAATCTGTATATTACAGTGGGATTCGTCCCAGTGCAGCCTGGATCCACGTCACCATCCACCTGGTGAGGCCTGTCTAAATGTTTACCTCTTTCTTCATTTGTTCAGCTGTCTTGTCATCTCTGTGGACTCACACACACACACACACACACACACATATATACACACAGATGGTACACAGAGCGAATAATTTTTAAAGGAGAGAGAGAATCCTTCTAACGCACACAGCAGGTTGGGTGATTGAGCGAAACATGAAAGCCGGGGTGAAATATTTCCCCTGAGCGTCACTTCAGAGATGCAGGACGATTTCCATTTGAGGGAAACAACTTTACAGGAAACTCCACCTTCATGTGGTGTACACTGTCTTCTTTACTTTAACCAAACCGATGTTCTGAGCACACCGCAGCAATCCTAACAGCGGCGGAGAAGAACATCTGGCTGTGGATTGAGTGTCGTCATTACAGAGCGAGCGGAGTTGCAGCGAAGTGAAACTGGAGGTTTGAGATATTTCAAAGACAAAGGTCATTGGCTAAACGACTCCCTCGCTCACATCCTCTTCCCGTATATCTGTAAACATTAAAAAAGGCGGCAGAGACTTTTCCATTACCTGACACCACTAAGGTAGATTTCACGTATACACATCCTGAGATCATAAGAAGACACGGATACCATCCACCTCTTCTTTTCCTGCTGTCATAAAGTCAAGCTCATGTCTCAAAAATCCAGCAGAGCACTGTCTCACGGTGTCCACACACACACTCATGTGTTGTGAACCAAACAGATTGTTGGTCCATGAGTCAGGCAGCGTGTGGGCTACATGCAGTGTTCCCATGGCATGCATTACACGGGACTTTCACTGATGGGACGTTTATAGCTGAATGTTTAAAAGTGATTTTTGGTCAGGCCTGGGTCTGGGAGGAGCAACACCAGTGAAGTGTCATTCCTGTTCCTGTTCCTCCGGCGAACATCGTTTCGCCCTTTGGCTGTGTGCCTGTCGTCCGACATGCTCCGCCTCCCGTGTTTCCACGGCTCGACAGACAGACAACCCTGCGCTGCCCCCTCCTACGCCCACCCTGGGCTTGGCACCACCAGCTGTTGAATGCATCAGGCCTCAAAATGGCTCCTCAGCTGCTGCTGTGGCACAGGGAGAGAGAAGCCTGACAGACCGAGCAGCTGCCGGGCTCAAACAGGGCAAGGTCACTCTCAGAATGAAATTCAGTCCTAGTACCTGCTAAAGCATTACGTGGAACCATGATTATTAGATTATATCAGCCGAGGGGAGTCGTATTAAGTTTATCTGGGGAAGGTTTGAACAGAAAACGGCCAAAGAAAGGCAAAAAGATTAAACAATTTCCAGATTATCTTCTAAAATAGTTTTGTCAATATTTGCAACCATGAGAGATTACAATCAATTTGCCTTTAGCTCTTCAAATATAACAAATGAATCTCATAAAGTAGGGCCATTCTATTCCATTATCTTACTTTTTTTTGGTAATAGGATTAACATAATTTGTAATCAGATTGATGTAATTATGCCGCACGGAATTTGTCACTCTGCAATCCTGTTAACTGCTGCGGCGGCGCGGAGATAAAGAGCTGGCAGCTGATTTATTGTTGCTGTTCACACATAGTGAACGCTGCCCTGTGGCGGTATATACGACTGCACCACTCCCATATTAGACTCTTAAAAGACGGCTGCGTCTAATAAACCAATCAGTGGTGTCAAGTTCACCGAGCATGTGGCATGAAGCTATTGTTACTGATGTCAGTGCCGTACACCGATTTCCCCCGGAGGGCGAAGCTACGAATCAGGTTGTGTTTGCTCAGTTGGTGGAGCGATCACTGATTCCCAACCGGGGGAACCCCAGGGGGTGAAGCTGCCAAAGGCTTCATGGAAATACTGTCGAGTAACTCTATTAGACAGAAATTAATTCAGAAAATACAGTGATTAGTATATTTGTCTTTAGGAGAAAGATACATCCAAATAGTGTTTGGAATTGGATTGATGGACCTGCCGATATGTCCCACCTCCTGAAGCCTTAGAGCCATGTTCGCAAAGCTATTCAGCAACAGAGTCACAAACAGAGAGATAGCTACAAATCATTGATCTACAGTTTAAATAGAGAGGACGGACATTTGGAAGTTACCCTACAAAACTATTTCAAGATGAGATGAGATAAGAAACGATAAATTAAGATAAACCTTATTGATCCCACACCAGGGAAAAATACTAATTAAAGCAGCAGATAGTCAGAAAGAGGTAGACATGGGAAAGTTTAAAAGTAGATTAAATAACAATTAAATAATGATACAGAGTATATATAAATACTATATACACCTTTCATGACGGATGTAAATATTATTTGTAGAGAAGTGTACTTGAGTAAACTGCAGTATCACAAGGATATACCATGAAGATGTAAACTGTATCTGTGCATTATACTGTATATGATATATTGACATATATATATGCATATAAAGTCGATGAGAACATAAGCTGGTATGAATCTGGAAATGCATGGATAAATATTGCTTGGCAGTTAACAGGCGTACGTAAAGAGTTGAATGCTGCTGACATAACCAGCTTAATAAAGAGTTGAAAAAAAATGATCATCTCAAAGCAGAGGATAAACAGCGGGGAAATCGTTATATAAAAGCAATGAATTCAGAAGTTAGAACGAGCTAAAAGTAATGGATGAACAGTCCAATTAGTTATGCGATATAAAAATTGTGTTATTCAACCACAAGCACCAAATTCAGGGACTACACTAAATACTCAAGGGCAGCACGTTTTATTTCTGTGCAATTTCAATATCTTACATGTTCAGTCCTGTTCACACTATTATCACTGCAATTTCGGTTGGTATGTGAATGTGAAATTGTTATTAAATAGAGCGTTTAGGCTATAAACTATTATATCTGGAACATGACATGTCAGTTCAATAAAGGTGTAGCTGATCTCATCTGACAGGGATGCTTGGTTACTGTATGTCACTGATTTGACTGAAGCAGACATCAGCACAGCCCTACAGCATTCGACTGACTGACCCACTTATTAATGAACACTAAGCAGACCAACTGTTTTCCTCTTCACAGAGGGCCTGATCCTTGGCAAGGCCGTTTGATTGACTTCAACAACCCCTTCCCACCCACCCACTCCATCCCGTCGGTGCTAAAAGGGTGTTTCCTGACAAGTGAGCTCGTTTTACATTTATGCGTTAAGGTTTTAAGGCCAAGGCTTAGGTTCAAAATTTATTGGCTATTGTATAATGTTTCATGCAGGAGTCTGGGCGACTTTGCCTTGTGTTTAGCCGCTGGCGCACACTCAGGAAAAGCCAATGTATTATGATAGCAGTGAGAGTTGAAGCTGTCAGAGACTATGCCTGAGGGAAACTCACCTTTTGCATTTCTGACTGATTGCGTAAACTCCTGTCACACAACAAAAGCGGCTTTGTGAGGTCCCCGGCACTGTAATTAACTCTGATTCGGCTTGGCAGCGTATTTTTACATCAACTCCAAGGTTGCACTTGATCAAATATTAACCTCCTCAGTGGCACAGTGCTAATTAATGAGGTTTATGTGCAACGGTTATGCCCTGAGAACGTGTGTTTGCACAACATGCCGTCCTGCGAGGTTGGAAGATGTTCAGCGAAGAAATCGGGGTAAAGTTCTCAAGATAATTACAGTTGCTTCAAGGGAGATAGGAGGGAAGGTCTAAATTCCAGTGTTCCCACTTATCGAAAACATATTAGAGATGGCTTGAGGCAGATTCTGCATTTTATAAAACCTTTTGATTGAGAGGCAAGGACGACTACGAGCATGGCTGGCAAGCGAGGCGATGATGTGAAAGGATGTATTGTCAATGTAAGTAATTCAGAGTAATGAATAAAGTCTGCTCTCGGTGCTTATCCACTGGTCACTGACCCTTACCATTGTGGAAAAGGATCTGTGCTGAAACGGTGGGTTTTCATATCGCTGCCTTCACCTTAACCAACAGGTTCACATCTGCTCTGAGTTAGTATTTCGTATGAATGTGTTACATACACTGCTTGTTTTCTACCTGAGTTCTTACATTTCAGTGTTTGACTCTTGGCTGCTTCTCCTCCTCCCTCGCGCTGCCATCACTGTCCTCTGTCTGACTTGCAGCAAAGCTCATCAGGGGGATGGTGGGAAAATGCCCCGCGGAGCTTCCTGTCTACATGTTCATACAATAAACCTGGAATGTCAGTGCTAAAAATGTGGACAAACGCACACGTCCACCCATACATCACACACTGACAGACGCTGACTCCAACGCTCAGTGTGCGCACATCATAACCTCTAACCCAGCATGACACACACACACACACAATAATGAATCACAAGACTTGCCATGTGTGTGTGTCACCGCACAGATGTCAAGTCAGGAGAAAAACTGTTAAAGTCGGATGAAATATGTATTCAAATTACGCCTCAACTCTTCTCTGTCTACACATTTAGATAAACGGGAAATCATCTTTTGTGGTTCCAGAAATAGGAGGCGAGGCCAAGCTGATCTGTAATTTTGTTTTTTGCACGGCTGCATGAGGCTCTTTGCAAGTCCCTCATTTTGTTTTCTTCTCTCAGGCCTATTGCTTTGCTTTCCATGCGGATTTTTTTTTTTTTTTATCTTTCCACTGCGTCTTCCAGCCGACTCTCTTGTATTGTTATCGCACTTCCTCCTGAGCTGTGTCAAACATTTTGCACTTTTGTTCATGATACACAATTTTCAAACGTACAATCTGCAAAAAACACACAGGATCACATTACACGGTGTGGGCGTGCATGCTCAAGCAAAAGTTGCTGTTGGTGTAGATTTTTATCCAAACAGGGTATTGTTGTCACCACGGTCCCCTTATTTAGATTAACCAATCACCCATCGTCATGTGGAATAAAGGACATCACAATGACATCATTATGCAATGCTATTATAACATTATGAAAAGGTACGCATCGGCCGATCCGGAGCACATACAGCATGTGTGCAAATGCTTTAATTTTCCATCCTCACCTTGAGTTTAATCACTGCTGAGAGTGTTTGTGTGAATTTTCCAAAAGCCCTACAGTTTATCAGGTTGTTTACATACTGAAAGAGATATCCTGTCTGCTTGTGTATAAAACATTTCTTTAGCTAGGCTTAGTTTACGCTAAAAGTCAAAGCAAGACAAACTCACTGCAGTGCTCAAAAGGAATGAGTGAACAGCAGAATGTGTGATACATGCAAACATGTATAGAGGCAGCAAAAGCTATTACAGTTGTTAGTCTCATCTGTTTATTAGTCTGAATGTTGACTTGTCACATACACTGATACATGACTGAATGTGCAAAGTTAAAACAGTGAAAAGTTAGAGCAGTGTAGTTGCTCTGCAGCTTTGAGACCTCTCTCTCTCTCTGTCTGAAAAGAGGAAATATCTGCTGGTTTTGAAAGCTGTCAGCATGCTTGTAAAACAACCGCGTGTCTCCCGTAGTTCCTCTCTGCAGTACATACATAATTGACAAATGCAGCCATAAAGACCGAAAGAAGTATTGAAATGCACATCACGAATCATATTTAAGTGAAAAAGTAAAAGAAATGTGAGAACATCAGTTTCCAACACATTCCAGTCCGTACCCATTCAAGTAAACCGTTTTTCGGAAGAGAAAAATAAGATTAGGTAACTTTTTAAGGAAGAAGTGACACATTCTTCCTCTTTCAAATGAAACCAAAAAGGAATTAATATATTCATCACAACATAGTAGCATTGGATACTTTGGTTCTAGTATGACCTTATGGTGGCTTTTGCTGAGGCTGGTGAACATTAGTATCTAAATTTATAACTCTAATTTTTATTTGTCTTCCCTGCGCTACATGAGTCGATGACATGAACAATGAATGACGCCATTATGTGTAATGCGAAAGGACCAGTGACAAACCACAGAGAATTATCCCCCAGCTGTGCACATCCTCTGTGGAGGATCTGTGGGTTTGTGGAGCGTTTTGGAGCTTGCCAGGTCATTGTTTTGGTTTAAAGGCGGCCTGACTGTTTTGGTTCCTTCTCACCACTTCTGTCGGCCTGTTCCCAGAAGCGGGCAGCTGCTTCAGCAAAAAGAGATTTCAATAATCCAGCACATGTTATGCACCCAGCACAAAATAGAGGATCTAGCAAACTAGCCAAGTAGTGGAGCATATAGCTGCTAAAGTGACACATATTTCTACCAGAAGTTGGTGGGGCCCAAAACAGAGATAAAAGAGATAAAAATAATTAAAAAAACAAGAAGCTAATTCTCTGATTGTGATCATTTTCACATGTTTATCGCTTGGAGAGCAATCTGCCTGTAGCTGGTGATAAATTAAACAATCTGCATTTCCGCTGTCTGCTGTCTACTGTTTGGAGGTTAATTGGGACAGTGACAGAGACAGATGTGACAGACTGACAAAGAGAGAACACTGCAGAAAGCTGAGGCAGATGTTGTTCCACGTCTGACATTTTTCACAACAATTTTTCACTTGTCTTTTAGGATAATAACAGAGAGAGGGGAAAAAAACAAACAAACACAGAAGCACTACTACTCGTATGGCACTGGCACGTGTGGAAAGTTTGGATCTCCACAAGATACTAATCTTTACCCATTCTCCAACTTTGGACGTAAACACTTCTTCCTCAGATAATGCGTCTCTCCTGACCTGTTTCCGTACCAACTCATTCTAACCCGGCAGGTTGCGCGGTCTCCCACAGATGGAGAAGAAGTGCTGAGACAGGCCTTTGCAGCAGGGGGCCACAAGTTGCACGCAGAGTGTTACCGAAAGAGGCATCATTACGGTCGGTCACCTACCGTTTAACAGACACACCCCATGTCTCCTCTACCAGCTGATCAACAATGTTGTGAGGGCTGAATCACCGCGCTCGCAGCAACAGAGCCGACGCTCACGTGTTTGCGGAGAATGTGAAAGGAACAAGTATGAAGGGCAGCAGCTTGACTGTGCAGGGTATCCGTGTTGACGGATTTAATTGGGCAAAGTCATATCCTGTAATAGCCTTCATTCTGTCATTTCCCCAGCCTGTTCAGAAGAAAATAAGTGAAAAAGAAAGGAGAGCACAATTCTAGTGTACTGCCCTTGGTGGGATCCCTGAGTAATGATTAAATTCTGTTGTTGGACACAAGTACACTTTGCACACATATAAAAGACTCGGTTTTTAGCCATGTGTGCCAGTCAGAGGGCTGGCCCACCACTTTGGGACAATGTGAAATATCTCAACAACTGCTGGATAAATTGTCATGGAACTTAGCTCAGACTTCTGCAGTCCCAATAGACTCCCAGTGATCCAATGCTGCTGGTGATCCCCTCACTTTACGTTTAATGCCACCACCTGGTTAAAGATGTCATATATACAGTGAATTATGTCAACATCTGTGTGATAGATTGGCTTGAAATTTGGTACAGGCAGTCATGGTTCTCAGGCAATGTATTCTGCTGACATTGATGATGATCTACTTTCTCTGTAACGCCACCATGAAGATAAAGTTTGTGGTCATTGAATGAAATGTCTGAAGGACCTTTAGAAGTTCATCTTCGTGTTCAGCTTTCTACGATGGATCTTCCATGTTGAAGAGAGAAAATTATGAGATTTTGAGAATAAAGTAAATGTTATTATTTTAAGAAAATAAGGAAAAAAACAGTTTATTTTATGAAAAAAGCAGAAACTCCTTTTAGATCCAAAATCTTGAACAAATCTCATAATGAAACTAAAACCCCTTTAAATAGCAAACAGATGTAACCAACGATACACAGTTGCGCTACAAAAAAAATGATCCTCCACATTCTTCATTTTAACTCAGGCAACAGGCTTATAAACCCTTTAATGATATGCAGCCTAAAATGTAAACCTTCTCTTTATATTAGTACTTTATTCTTGTATCGTAATATTTTTTCTGAAAATCTAATTTTTTCCCCTGTCTGTTGCCTTTATACTCTGTCCCAGCTTTCACATGTTAGCATGCTAATTGATTATTCGTACTAATCATCACACAACATGACATAACACAATGTCACGGTGCGTAGCATGCTAAGATTAGCATTTAGCACAGGGCCAACCTATCATGGCTGTAAACTCTCACTAATGTTTGGTCGTTGATTGCTGAGCTCACTCTCTTTAGCTCCTAATACAATAATTATTATTTTTGGTTGAGCTGCACTTGCAGTACATTTGTTTACATGTTATATACTCAGGTGTTTCTTACTTACTACAAACACACTATATTATTAAAGATATTTGTTTTGTATTAATAAGCCTATGTGAAAATAAAGTCCCATATGGCTTATACCCTATGATATAAAACCCTCTTGCATTGACTGTGGTTGAACCTCTCCAGGGCGAGAGCACAAAACCCACTGCAAAAACTGCAGAGCCGAGCAGCATCAAAGAACCATTCTTCCAAACAAACGAAGAACACACTTGAAACTGTCTGGAGTATAGTACGTGTTTGATGTGCTTCCAGCCAGTTCTCCATTAGCAAAATGATCCGGGCTAAATATTCCCGAGGTGATCTTTTATTCAGGCGCTTCACAAGGACCTCACAAGTCCAGAGTGATAGCAACGGGGAGACCTTGATTCCCGTCAATTTTCCCGCCACTTTGACTAGACCTTCATGTGAACATTATTATTAATTCATCACCCTGCCAGACCGGGCTTTAACTTTAATACATTTTGAGATTGAGCTATCTTCACTGGGAGGACTCCGGGTGATTAATGATTGAGGAGAGGTGAGATCATCAGCGTGGTCCACTACACCAACCCCACTTAGATTGGTTCATGAGACAGTATCAGCGAAGGCAGGGGGAGGAACAGCAGCATCTCCCAGGGCCGCCGGGGGAAAGCGCAGCATCTCCGACAATGCCGCAGGATCAAATCTGGTTACACACAGCTCTGAGCTTATCCTGTCTGTGTGATGCTTGCTTTTGTCTGGCCTCAAAGGCGTCTGAGCTGTGGAGTCACCTCAAATAGAGGGAGCGGGAGAAAGAGAGAGAGAGTGGGAAAGCTCCAGAGATGAGGCAAAGCGAACCGTATCCACATATGCACAAACAGCGAGCGATTATTTCCGAAGTGAACGCGTGCGGCAAGCCCAGTCACGTTCCTGGAGCTTTTTCTGTTTTATCTGCCACCTTAAAAAAAACACACACACACACACATACCAGTTGAGGCCTGAGCACACATCCCTCCGCACTCCAACTACAAGACACTTTGGAGACAAAAGATGAAACAAGACCTTTTGAAGGTCGTGGTGTTAACAGGTGAGATATTGAGGCCCCAGTTGTGTGGTGGACATGTTTTGGTGTGTGTGTGTGTACGTGTATTTGTGTGTGTGTGAGAGAAGTCTTTTATCTCAGGTGATGTGATCCTCTCATCCTGCTCAGCCCCTATGTTGGTAGCTTCACCTGCACTTTGATGTCTTCACCTCTGTCTCTCTTCATCTGTATTGGTGGAGGAGCTCTCACTGCGCTGTCAGCAAAGAACACAGACGACCATGTTGGATAAGGCCTAAAAGCTTTTGGCAAATGCATCTTTTTCAATTTGATGACATGTACACCTGATAAGGAGAGTTTTTCGAGGATTCACAAAAGATGTCAAGGTTGATATCGGAATGACAGAGCTCGGTAATTGAGCAACAAGCTCAGACTCGTGCAACGGTTTTATCTTCACGTGAACTCAAAATTTTGAAGCTGTGAAGTGCCAACAGGATAGAGTTACTGTTATGTACTTGTCCAGACTGCAGACAATCTATAGTCATCGGTGACAGGAGGAGAGGATGTCTCATCGCACTCAGTGCCAGAGATGTGTTGAAACTCGACTTGGCCCTGCCAGTCACGTCACTCTAACTCTTAACCTACTCTTGAACTTGATGTCATTGCAAAACATTTCGCAACAGTTTTTTAGCTCTTGACCTTGTTTCTGTAAGGTCTCAGAATTCTCAGGACCTTAGCATTTAAAGAGTTCTCAAGTCGTAGTGCTAACCTTACACCTCTCATGTGAGTCTCACATGCCTTTGTCTTCTTCCTCCTCTTTTGGAATTGTGTTTTCATGTTGTGAAGCATTTGGGATATGTCTGATATTTGTTTCCTTAAACAAGACTGTGCAAGTATGAAAGAAGAAATACCACAGAATTGCTTTTTTGGGGGTAAATGTGCTCAGAAAACTTGTTTAGAAAGATATATCTCCTCTCTACTTTTATCACATAAGTAAAAGAAATGGTAGAAACAATTGTAGCGCCTTTAACTTTAATGTTAGGAAGCAACTCACATTCCTCTAGGTTCAGAAAGTCGGACTCTGACTGGAAATTGAACAGTGATCATTTATTGCTTCACAAACAATTATTATTCAACAGTGCATAGAATTAGGAACAAAAACAACAATAGAGCTCTTTCAATAAAATAAAATAAAATTCAAAGAAAAGTGTCCTTTCTTCTATATCAGAAGATTTGGTTTCAACCCTGTGTTTGTTCTACTACCCGGGTAAGTTTTATGGTGAACGTTCTTATCTGTATTCAAGTGTATCTGTGTCTTTGGTCTTCGGAAGGGATCCCGATCTCCGTCCGCTGTCGATCGCCTGGCTCGCCACTGAACCACCAAGGGTTCAGAATTCTGATCAATCTATCAAAAAAACCAATCTACACGCATGGTGCAGACAATAGATTTCAATTATCCATATTCATCACATGACTCTAACTCTGATTCTCTGCATATATATATCAAAATGCAGTACATTGTTCCAATCATTGTAAATGGCGATGTACACATTTACAGTACAAATATTTTAACACAATCATTCATCATGTACTTGTATTTAACACAAATAGACTTATTTATCTCTATAAGCAGTATTTATATTCTTAAGCAATATTTATCTTTTTAACTGTAAATGAACTGTATCAATTCACTGACCTCCATGGATTAATCACATTATGTACACAGTAAATTATATCAGATCGATATTATTACCACCTGACATCATAGTCCATCTCTGTCTCTATCATTACATATGGTGGTGGCATGGTAGTTAGCCAGCTACACATTAGCTATATTGAACACCATAGTATATCTGAACTAGCTTTAGCAATGCTACCCGCGACTAGCGTCAGCGCGGTAGCTAGCGATCTTTTTAGAAGCTATTTTCCCACATATCACAATGATACAGATAGTACCACAATGGGTTTAAACATTAGGAACACTCCTTTAACTCCGATTGGTTTTATGAAAGTATCTCAGTAAGCAGCATGTTCATCTGAGCTAACATCAACAAGCTCTCTCGTACAAACGCACAAAGCGCTCTCCTAATAAACAAGAGATTTATCAGTATACTGCGTGGGGATTAATCATTAATTTATGAGTTTAACATCACTTTCATACCCAGGTTCGTCAGCTCTCTCAACGAGCAGCCTTCACGGTCAATGTCTCGGTGAGTGCTCAGGTAGAGGACACGCTGTGTGGTCGTGACCATGAATGCAGGGCTAGAGCGCCACCTTGTGGTGGGGCGCGGTAACTCTCTCTAAATGATAAACATGGGTCTGGTATCCATGTGGGTTACACCCTCCCCTCTTGAATCTGCATGAGTCCCTTCATGAGCTGATCTCTGGTTCATATCGGGGCTATCATAGTTACTAATGGTGTCTAGTGCTTGGTAAAAGCTCTGTAAAACATTCTGTGCTAAAGACATCAAAGGTTTTCCCAACTTGATGTAGTGAAAACGGTCAGGGGGTTGTCGTGACCTTTTTGACCTCCGTGTGGAGATATTTGTGTTTCCATCTGTCACAGCTTCACTTTCAGTTTGTTTGTCAGATGTTTCAGATGCCTGAGTGGGGTTTGGCTCAGCATCGTTTAGAACCTCCATAGTTCCTCCACGTGCAGGGTTCTCCTCCTCATCAGTTTCCTTTGTCATGTTCGGTTCCTTTCCATTTGCCATGTCCGTGTCATTCGTCATATCCGGTTTGTTGGTCACATCCGTTTCGTTTGTCATATCCAGTTCATTTTCTTTGGTCATGTCCGGTTGTGTACTATCCTCTCCAGCAGAGGGCCATTCAACTATGACCTCAAGCACCTCTCCTTCTACCAACTCAGGAGCAGTTCTTCGTGCACTACGTCTTTCCTGAGCGGCTGCTAAGTGATCAGGGCAGGGATTTCGAGTCCCAACTCATCAAAGAACTCTGCACCCTTGCAGGCATCACAAAGGTGCGCACTACACCCTATCACCCGAGAGGAAACCCCGTAGAGAGGTTTAATCGAACCCTGTTAGGCATGTTGGGAACCTTAAAGGACAAGGAGAAAAGTCATTGGCGAGATTTTGTAAAACCACTTATCCATGCCTATAACTGCACCAAGAACGATGGGGCCACACGTGAACAAGCAGCAGCGGCACTGAAAGGAGCGGGACAAGTGTTGACCATCTTTGCCCAGTACAGACCAGAGGGTAAATTGCATGGACCTACAAGGGGCCACACGTGAACAAGCAGCAGCGGCACTGAAAGGGGCGGGAAAAGTGTTGACCATCTTTGCCCAGTACAGACCAGAGGGATGGATTCCGTTCTAATGCTGCTGATCATCCTCGGCTTCCTCTTAGCCATCGTCCTGGCCCTGGCACTGGGTGCCAATGAGGTGGCCAGCACCTTGGGGACGGTGGTGGGGTCCGGATCCCTCACCTTGGTGCAGGCGTGCATCCTGGCGTCCATTTTTGAGACGCTGGGTGCCATCGTGCTCGGTGCCAAAGTGAGGGAGACGGAGATCGTCACCGTCCTCAACCAGACGGTGCCATTCCTCATGGCAACCGAAGTCTGGCTGATAGGATCAACTCTGCTGCAACTGCCAGTGTCAGGGTTGTATTGTACAGTCAGCGCCACCATCGGTGCCACCCTGGTGGGCGTCGGCACCAGGGGCGTTAACTGGATCACCATCATTTGGATTGCGGCTTCACGGTTTAAATTCCCCCTGTTTTCTGGGCTACTGGCTGGCTCGCCAAGTTTTATGTAGCGCCTTTAACCTTAATGTTAGGAAGCAACTCACATTCCTCTAGGTTCCGAAAGTCGGACTGTGACTGGAAATTGAACAGTGATCATTTATTGCCTCACAAACAATTATTATTCAACAGTGCATAAAATTAGGAACAAAAACAACAATAGAGCTCTTTCAATAAAATAATAAAATAAAGTTCAAAGAAAAGTGTCCTTTCTTCTATATCAGAAGATTTGGTTTCAACCCTGTGTTTGTTCTACTACCCCGGTAGGTTTTATGGTGAACGTTCTTATCTGTATTCAAGTGTATCTGTGTCTTTGGTCTTCGGAAGGGATCCCGATCTCCGTCTGCTGTCGATCGCCTGGCTCGCCACTGAACCGCCAAGGGTTCAGAATTCTGATCAATCTATCAAAAAAAACAATCTACACGCATGGTGCAGACAATAGATTTCAATTATCCATATTCATCACATGACTCTAACTCTGATTCTCTGCATATACATATCAAAATGCAGTACATTGTTCCAATCATTGTAAATGGCGATGTACACATTTACAGTACAAATATTTTAACACAATCATTCATCATGTACTTGTATTTAACACAAATAGACTTATTTATCTCTATAAGCAGTATTTATATTCTTAAGCAATATTTATCTTTTTAACTGTAAATGAACTGTATCAATTCACTGACCTCCATGGATTAATCACATTATGTACACAGTAAATTATATCAGATCGATATTATTACCACCTGACATCATAGTCCATCTCTGTCTCTATCATTACATATGGTGGTGGCATGGTAGTTAGCCAGCTACACATTAGCTATATTGAACACCATAGTATATCTGAGCTAGCTTTAGCAATGCTACCCGCGACTAGCGTTAGCGCGGTAGCTAGCGATCTTTTTAGAAGCTATTTTCCCACATATCACAATGATACAGATAGTACCACGGTGGGTTTAAACATTAGGAACATTCATTTAACTCCGATTGGTTTTATGAAAGTATCTCAGTAAGCAGCATGTTCATCTGAGCTAACATCAACAAGCTAATAACGAGGCTAGCGTTAGCATGTAGCTTACCGGAGTCCAACAGAGGCTTAGGCCTACACGGCTGAAGCAGCTCCGCTCTCTCTCTCTCTCTCGTACAAACGCACAAAGCTCTCTCCTAATAAACAAGAGATTTATCAGTATACTGCGTAGGGATTAATCATTAATTTATGAGTTTAACATCACTTTCATACCCAGGTTCGTCAGCTCTCTCAACGAGCAGCCTTCACGTCAATGTCTCGGTGAGTGCTCAGGTAGAGGACACGCTGTGTGGTCGTGACCATGAATGCGGGCTAGAGCGCCACCTTGTGGTGGGGCGCGGTAACTCTCTCTAAATGATAAACATGGGTCTGGTATCCATGTGGGTTACACATTGTACTTCACCGGAGTAGTGTCCTACATCACTTTCTCCTCACTATGCAGTACACTGTATGGTGGCATGGATATGTTTGGGCATCCCAGGTGAACATCTTGTAGGAGATGAACTGGTCTCCAAACATCTAGAGTTAAAAATTCAACATTTTCATCGAAATTAATCAAACTGTGTTTTGTTTTAAACTTTTAGAATGACAACAGAAATAATCTGCACCATTCAGACGTGTAAGCAACCCCAGGTGATTGTATATCTCTTATACCAAGGTCATACTTCTTAATTAGCTTGTTACAGCTACAGTTTGTTCATAATCATCATAATGAAAGGCCAAGTGATGCAAATTTTAAAGCTTTATAAGCTAAATAAAGAGTGCAGTCTATGCACAATTTCATGAAAAGAACACATTTGTAACTGCTAAGCACAGGGGTGCATCTATCATGCTTTGAGCTTGTGTTGCCCCCAGTGGCACCGAGAAACAAGGAGGAATGGATTTAATTAAATACCAGTAAATTCTAGGGGCCAACATTACACTACCTGTGCACAGGATGAAGATAAAAGAGGATGGCAGGATAATGATCCTAAACTGCACCTTTAAATCTGCAATGGTCTAACTGAAGATCGAGGTTGGAAATGCTGCTGTGCTTCTGGACCTAAAAATTACTGAAAATATGTTGATAGACCACAAAAGAGAATTGGATTTAGGACAGCCAAAGAATTTCAGAACTAGAAACCTTAGCAAGGAGGACAAGATGAAACCTCCTGAACAAAACTCTGAGCTGCACTGGAAGATGAAAATAAAACAAAGTTGATCACTTAATAAAAATAAAAGATGAAAATGGAAGACGCTAACCTGCTTAAAATACTTAAAATTGTATTCAAATCAAATTCTCCCTCTATGAATTTTGGAAAACACGTTCTCTTCTATCCTATTTTCTTCACTTAACTATCACAAAAAAGTTGGATACCCGAGGTTTAACATGGCAGAGTATGCCTCATGGTGCTTTGGTAATTACAAGGACGGAACAACACAATGCACCATATTTTATCTATAAAATGGTATGATAATGCAAATACAGTGTTAATTAAGAGGAATATAATTTTTCCTTTTTCAATAAATACACCCAGGTTTTCGGCTGGAGTCCCACTTTGTGTAAAACCACTACAGCTCATGGTGGCCAGTTTGATCTTATATCAGCAAAAGTCCCTAAGGCGTATTGTTGAGAAGCTAATATTACAGCCACATTTTACCATACCACAGTGAATTGATTTTTTTAATCTCTGTATTTTGCATAGTGTGATATTCGGCAGAATAAGTTACAGAATGTTAACACAATATACTCAACAAACAAAGTGACTATCAAGACAGACATATTGGACATGTGCTCCTGCTCCTTCACTGACACTCAGCTCGTCTAACACTGTCTTCCAAGCAATGAAAAATGTACTGTCCATCGTCCTGTTGCTGCAGCTTTCCCCAAGATTGGCAAAGTGTACATGGTCCTTCTCTTCTTCACTTCACAGACCAATAACACTCAGTCTGAGTCACGTTACATCCAGATGGCTGTGACTAATTACTTGCACGATGAATGTTAAATGTTGTAGAAATGCATCTCAGGATTTTTGAATAATGACGAACTTGTCATCTTTGGAACGGTTGAGTGAGATCAGTAGATCACGCTCCGCTGCAGCTGGGCTTCGAAAGGTTAATGCCTGAACTAATGCTGAGCTCAAGCTTTTAGTGGAAAAAAACACTCAAAACATATTCCCTTTTTGTCATACTGGCAACAGGGAATATTTTATAATATATGAAATTTTAATGCAGTTGTGTTCATGCCACTGCACATTCACTTGAGCAAACCCAAAGCCTAAGGAACAGAAAATGATGGAGCACTTTGGTGGCTTACTTCAACTAAGAGGTTGATCGTTTGATGTGAATTAATTTCACTGCCAACCAAGCGATCCTCAATATCAAGACAATTAAAAGATGTACAACACCTTACCTTACAGTGTGTTTATATTGCTTTCAACAGTGTTATTGGTAGCTGTTTGGTGGTTCTTGAAACTTTCTCCAGATGCAGCAGGTGTATGTATACGTGGGAGGAACTGACTCTCTTTTCTGCACCAAGAGGTCGTACCCCACAGACAACAACACCTCATCTGTGAGGAGGCGAAATAAAAGACCTATTCTACAGCAAGCTAAATGATTTTCCATGAAGCCTCATGTTCAATTATTTTCAGCCTTGAACTTTCGAACCAACTCCAAGATGTAAAGTGATGATGCAAAAATTGTGGATAATGAGCAAAACCAGCAAGGAGGCGGAATATTTTTGATAATGGATGACATTGATGCAGACGACTCTCCCTGTCTGTAGTCCCCACTGTGGTCTCTGGCAGCACACTCCGTGATTGGTTACATGTCACAAATAATAGCCTGTCAACACTGAAGGTAACCGTGTGCACAGGCAGACAGTGCTCGGTGTTGAAGGTAAGACAACAGGTATTTGCAATAGCTGCAACAAACATGGCTATTGACTGGGATGCAGGTGGAAAAACACCTCACACTTATGAGGAAGTTCTTTTTAAAAAAAAAACAAGACACAATGAGAGGAAGAAGGAAGAGCCGTCACTAAAAGCAAAAGTACATCTGAATACCCAGTGAATAAACCAGCTAAATGAAAGAGCAGCATATTTGTGCAGAACTAAGTCTGAATGTAGCCTGGAGCAGGTAATTAGCTCCTGTAATACAGAAACCCTGGCGACAAAAATGACACAATTCACTGGACTCAAGTGTGTGTTGCGTTATCACTCGACAACACTTGGTGTAGTCGCAATCAACCTAATGACAAAAGAACATAAGAAACAGAATCCTCAACCAGATGATCACAGCGGGTGAGGCAGCCAGCCCTGCCTCCTCTTCCACCTTAACATCGTTTGATTGGCAAGTGCTGGAGCTTGCTATCAGTAGGTAATCACTCATTAATTAATATTTAAATGCCCCTGATTTTTATTCCAGTACGTTGGATTTTGTGTGGCAGTGTTTCTAAACATGAAGGGAGTCTACTTGGCGATGTCTGCTGGCCCTTGGGATTTAGTTTTTCTGATTTTGCATCGAGCGCCTGTGCTTGAGTATTTATTTTAAGACAGTTTGATTGGCTAATGCCGCCTGAAAAGTTTCGCTTAACTTTAATCGTATGCAGCGTGAGTAACGCAACACATGGGAACCACAATGCAGTTTGGCATCTCATGAAGTTCAACAAATGTGTGTGAGTCCTTTACGGAATGACCAGTCAGTATTAATACTTAAAAGAAATTTGAATGAAGTAGACATAAAAGAAGGTAGAAGAGTAAAAATGCACTGGTTTTAAAAAACAAAGTAAAAGATGTAAACGTTTCTGAGTCACATTTTAAAAGGGGGTAAAAATGTTATACAGTGATTTTAATGAGCTTTGATCAAACTATTACATGTAAAAACACCTCCAGGTTAACAGGCTATTCCCAGGTTACAACTGCACCAAAAGCCCCCAATAAATGCAAGTCATGCACTTTGCAGCCTGTGCATAGAACTAATAATTAGAAACACACACAAAGTTGGCAGTTTATTGGGAACGCCTGGCTCAAACCAAAACATTTGTCCTGCAGTAAATCTTCCGTCATTGAGGTTATAGTGTTCAGGTTTATTGCAATTGTGTCAGGAAGGTGTTGATTCATCTGTATGATCATTTGGAGGCTGCAGACTGAGCTGCTGAACTGCATTGCATCATGCAAAGAGGGGTTTCTGTTGTTTAGCCAACTCTCATTAATATAAATGAAGTGGAATAATAAAAACACCTGGACACCACAGTGGGAGTCCATAGACGTTATATAGCTGGGGTGTTGTGTTAAAGTTGGTGTTATTTTGAATCTACCAAGTATATATTGGTTGCTGATCAGTTATCTGTGTGCTTGATTGTTAATAATAATCATAATGTATCGGCCCTGAAAAAAGAAAAAAGTTACTTTTTTGTCACTGTTTGTTGCATCTGTTTAGTTGATTGCTGTTTCTCGGGGTTATCTTTCTTTTATCGCAGTTTCCACAGTCAGGAGGCACCAAGAAGTGGTGTCTGCAGTCTACGGCAACACTTTCCTGTCTCCTAAACAACATCAGTGATTAACGAGCGAGCTCCACTGCTTAATAAGCATCTAATCCCCCTGCCCTTTTAGTCTGTCAGTCCAAACAGATGAGCAAGCTGGTCAGGGAAGATTCATCATGGCAGGGTCTCTTGTCCCTGGTTCAGCTGAATCCATCCTTTACCATTAATGTACGTGTGTAGATGTCACCTGCTTGCACAAATGTTAATATTAACGATGTTGCAATGAATATTTCAATAATAGAATCTACATTCAGTAGAGCTCATACCGCTGCTAAGGCAGAGCTACACCAAATTTCACAAACTCATGGATATCAAATATGAAAAAGCGATAGAAATGTTGAAAAACGGCCTTTATTACAATTTGAGAGTGGGAAAAAATCCGCTCCCTGATTCGGATTCGCACCAAACTTTCATAAATTTGTCCCTGATCCCATACCTCAGGCTTCCACTATGTTTCACGGGAATTCATACCATTGTTTTATTTTTACAAACAAACAAAAATATAAAGAAACTTCAAACACGCATAGATATCAGCACTGTGTATGTGTCTTGGTTTTTTTTAATTAAGATCCATGAATTATTCCTTTTGAAAACGGGGAAAACTTTGACATTAAGGAAAAATCTGCACCAAATTTATATGAGTTCTTCTCTGACCCATACATCATCCTTCCACCAAGTTTTGTGGAAATCCGTCTAATTTTATCTGTGTTATCTTGCCAACAAAGGAAATTAATAATGGCTCAAATGACTTGTTAAAGAAGTCACCCCCAGTGACAAACCCACAGACAAGTATCACCCAACCCTGAATTAATTTAATCTGTATGATTCTTAGCCTTTCATTTCAGTGTCTTTCAGCTCAATGTTTTGGTTTTATTTGAATGTGCTGGTTTACCCTCATCGCTGCCACTGACCTACAAAATCCTAACACAATGTGCAGTACCTGCCCGATGCCAAACAACTCCCAGGTCACCAGAAACCTGACTCCCTTGCATACTGATGCTACTCTGTGTCTCCTAGACAAATAAATTGGTGACCATTAACAGACTTGATGTCACATTTCCCATATCAAATAGCCCTTAAGTTATCAGACATGCAGCTATAACTTTGTATATTTTATTAAATCCACTTTTAAATCGAATTAAATTACAAAAACATTATGTCAACTGTTTTCATTACATTATCTTATTTCTGAAAGATATAAAAATTGAATAAAATGTTGTGTAATGAAACATTGGACAAGCTAAGTACCTGCTGTCATTCTGTTCATCATAATATGCACTTAGAACGCAAATAGTTTTGATATGATTTATCTTTCCAGAAAATATATCATAGTTACATATGTTGGATGATTCACAAATGTACCGTTTCTACTGGAACCCTGAAAGAAAAAAAAAAACCATTCAACACACTGTCAACTTTTCACAGGAACTATTTATTTTTAGAAAGTTCTCATCATGAAGCTTGGGAATTATATATAGGAGCCACAACAAAATTTGTGCAAAGATACATTTAAGTTGCCTATGTATTTAAAAAGGTTATGTCCCTGACTAGCATGTGTCCAAACTTGGCAAAGTGATCTTGTATTATATAGGATTTTTTTTTCTTTTCTGTGTTTGACGATTGTTCTTTACGAGTTTCATAGGCAGTTGACATAAATCCCCAAAAGCGCCCATTACTCGCCCAGGAAGTTGACAGACAATGGCAATTGGTTGAGAAGGCCATTTAAGCAGGGGTTGATTGTCACGGGGATAATGTTTCATTTCTTTTGTTGCGGTGCAGTGGGTGACCTCTCACCCCTCCAAGCCCCTCTCCTAAATCAGTGGCTGTGATGTGGATCACATTCCTGGCTGTTTACATTATTCCCCCCATGCCAGACGCTGCCACCAGCCTTTCACACCTGTCCCGTCACGTCCTTGGAAAAGAAACTGTGATACATTTTCGGAGTGGAACAGAAAGGCCTTTGTGTGTGTCTGTGTGTATGTGTGTGTGTCAGTGTTTGTGCGGGAGCGCTGTATGTGTGTGGTGAGGGGTAAGCTTAATGCACAGACATTCACACAAAGAAATGCCTACATGCTCAGACTTGCTCACAGCTGAGAGATGGCCCACACACATTCACGCAGAAGACACAGTGAGACAGATCCACGCACACATTCGTGTCAGAAGAGTGAATTATGGAGTTGGTGGATGTGTCTGAACACGGAGGGGAAGATTCCATTGCTGTGCAGAGTGATAAATGAGAGAGGAGAGAGAAGTAGAACCTCCTCACTTCAACAGAGACGCCACAGTCGCTTGCTGGAGAGACCAGTAAGGCAGATAAGGGCCGTCACTCCAACTCCATAATGTCCTACTTCTTACACATAAAGTTACTTAAACATGAAAAAGACTTGTCAGCTTCCTATTATGAATAGAAAGTTTATTTTCTTGTAGCAACAATCGTGTTTTCAAACCGCTGCAAACTTCTTTTTAAAGATGCCCAACGGAATTAAACTTACAAACCTTGTGATTACATTCAGTGTTACTCACCGTTGTGTGTGTGTGTGTATGTGTGTGTGTGTGTGTGTCCAAATAACAACTGGACAACATTTCCTACGTTGTTAAAAACTCCAGAGCTATTTTTAGTATTTTACTTTGCCAATAAATGAGACATCTTATGCTCATATATTTAGTTTCATAATTGTATTTTTGGGTATTACTTGAAACTGTTTACATGCTCCACCATTAATAATACATCACTTTCCTTAAACTGTCCATTGCTGCAGCTCCTCTTTTTAGCCTCTGTCTGAAACACCTGGTTTTAGCTCCTGTATCTTTCAGCCAGGAGGGGGGCGTGTCAGATGCAGGGTATTACACATCAGGCCCAACTGCATTTATCACGTGACTGTTGTGCTCCAGTCATGACCGTGTGATCACTCATACAAAACATATAATCGCTTCCAGCTCAACATTATTCTAATCGATGTCAAGCACCACCTGATCACACACCACAGATTTCAACAAGGAACCTTTCTTGTAAAGTGGTCATCTCACACAAAGCAACATATCAGCTATGATAAACCGTTCTCATTATTTCCCAAATTTGTCACTGATGACTCTGTGTCTGTAAAAACGAAAAGGACCCCCACATTTACTCAGAAAGTATTTCCCTAGTTGATCATTGCCAGATGACCTATTTTCTACCTCGAAGAGCCTTGTTAGGGTTGATGATTGCACAGGCAAAGTCTTTATGGGCGTTATCATTGTTATTGGAGAGAGGGCATTTTTTTGCATATCAGCAAAACTGCAGATCATGCTGTTACAAAGGGGGATTTCATTGACTTTTAACAATACGTGACTGATGTTGATGCATTTAAAACACTCTTTACTCCCATTTCATCTTTTAATGCGTTTCTTCTGAGGAAAATGCTGATTTTCACTTTGCTTCTCATTGAAGACAGTTTCCTTTTAGGCTTTCCATTCTATTAGTGATTACTGCTTCCTTTCTTTCTTTTTTCTGTTGATGCAGTTTTTTTTTCTGTTTGTGAGTTAAGTTAACTGGTCCTTTTTATTTGTTATCTACTCAACCTTTTTGTAGATATTTTAAATGAATCACCTCCTGTGCTTTGGAAGATCAGTGTTTTTTTAGGATACTCATGTTTAGGCAGCCGTCAGTTGATAGACTTGATTAATGATTAACAAGTATTCCTATTATTATGTTACATCCTAGTGACTTTGATGATTCACTCACTTTTTTGTAACATTTCTATAAAACATTTATAAAATGGATTGGCACGACCTTTGATACAGACGAATGACTCTGGTGATCCCGCAACTTTCCACTTAGTAACATCATCAGGTCTAAATTTCATTCCATTACTTCGTGTTTACGACCAAATGCCAGCCAAAGATGTTCCAATCAATCTCTGTTGCACTTTGGATTTGGGCTAATGAACAACTGTTGCATCATCAAGCACATAAATGAAGATAATGTACGAATGTTGGCTCCCTAAATACCTTAAGCATTAAAAACCTTCTTAGTGGTCTAAAACTGATGCGTAGAGGTATTTAGCATTTTAGCGAATGTTATACATAAACATACAAAACTGATATAGGCTAGTTTATTTATTTTACTTTATTCCATTTTATTTTGTTTATTCTAATGAGACTCTTTTGGCCAATGTTACTACTTCTTCTTAAGATCAAAAGCTAGCAATAAAGTTTGGTTTTCTTCACGAGTAGCAGCTGGAAATGTTAGCATGGTTTGCTAGATAAGCTTATACCCGCAGACTGAATTTTGTTTTATGCCAAACTCAATTGCAGGTCAATTAACAATCCATGTGGGATTTTAAAGTCCAGCATGAGCACAACAGCCAGCCAGCTGCAAGTTTTAAAATTACTCGTACAGTAAGTTCATTAGCTTTGAAACAGGGTCAATTTTAAATTGGTTTGGGTAGAAATTGTTACAGTAATATCAATAGACTAGAGGGTACAACAAGGTTTCAATATAAAATCTCATAATGACCACTCTCCACCTCTTTATCTCCTACACATGTACACCCACTGGCATACATACTTAAATACATTTGTGTGACTGTATATTCCACACCCGTCATCCGGTTTCGGTTATCTTGCTCTTTCTTACTCTCCATCCCTCTGTACCACACACTTCACTGCCATCCATTAAACCACACAGTCATTACAGTCATTGCTTCCCACACACACACACACACACACACACACAACCAGCATCGCCGGCAATCCATTTCTCACTGTCCCCACTCAACACTGGGATATTGGACTAATGGGTCTAATAGCACGCCCACTGCTATTGCAAGAATCACCAGGTGTACGGGACTAAAGGATGATCTGTGTGCAAAAGAGGAAGAGACAGAGAGAACGAGAGAGAGACACAGACAGAGAGAGAAACGACCGGGAGACAGAGGAAGCAAAAGCAGATGGTAAGAGAAAGAGAAGAGTGATGGAACTGACATGCTGAGAGGTACAGAGGGAGCCGGGGATGACAGGGCCAGACTGACAGGAAGCACCAGCATAAGGGAAATGTGAAAGTGCATTTCAGTGCAGTCACACAGTGCTGCTTAGCTGTCAGCACCCCTGGTGTACAATCTAAACATCGGCATCCTTTGATTGTGACATTTGTGTTTCTTTGTGGGTTTTGTCTGAGCACACAGTAAGAGCTGTCGGCGGAATGAAAGCTTGGGAATAGGAGCTTAGGAAAAAAAAGATTGTCTTGCCAGCGGGAAAACACTTGTATGGTCAGACTCCAGTGTGTGAAACGTATACCTTGAGTGACTTAAATACACTCGTTGCACATGCTGTTATTACTGGTACGACACTGAAGTCTTGCCTTTGAGATAGAACATATTTTCTTAGACTCGGATGAGTTGACGACAGAAGAAAACACACTATGTTTCAACTGAGATTCTGAAAATGAATTCATGCGCAAACGCCAATATGACTTGTGGGAAAGAGATATTGGATTATACTGGAGGATTACGTTTCTAGAAATGCACTCATTACTGTGTAAATTAGCACAGCTACAATTTCCTTTTGTCCTTAATAGTGTGATTTCATATATGGTTATTATCTCAAGGAATATGTTGTAAAAGAAATGCAAAAAAGGTGGGTTTAGGAATAGAAATTTGGAAAGTAAAATTACAGGTACAGTCGTACTCTGATGAATAACACTTTTAGAAATAAGCTGTTTCTGCTGATGAAAAATAGTCCTCCTCCACTCATGTGTAACAGAAATAAATGTTTATTCGTGAGCCTGCAAGTGTGGTGCTTGTTTCCCCTCCCTCTAAAACATCCTATTTTTAAATGTGTCATTGCAAATTTAGAATTTGAATATGTAAATTGCGCATCTCTCTGTCACCCGCTGCCATTCATTAAAGCTTATTTCCGTTACATCCCTGAAAAAAGGGCAAACAGGACTCAAGCTAATGCAAACGGAAAACATCTGCATCTGCTTGTGATCTTTTCTAACTAAGGCAATGAAAAAGAGACACTCAAAGAAAAAACTGTTAAATGCCTTAAATCTTACAAAGGACTCACAAACAAATGCCTTTCTCCATGGATGAATTATTCATGTACGACTGACTACATTGCAACATGGGGCACACACAGCAGTCCTTTATTAAAACTGCCCACAGAGGCTCCCAGATAAGGTTTTAGCTTCCGCCTTAATCAGCTAATGTTAGATCCTTTTAATTAGCCAGGGCTCCCCCCATTTGATTTCTATCACTTCTAAACTTTATGTTTCTATTTACCATTCCACCGTGGCAATGAACATATCAGTGTTTTGCAGTTATGCAGAGAGGTTCGCGGATAGGAGTAATTAATTAACCACAGTGTATCTAATTAAAATGTGCTTTCTGTGCTGCACTTAGATGTGTTACGACCTGACTCAAGGCTGGCAACAAGAGGAGGCCACACACATATACTGTATATCCTTCAAAACGCAAATTATTAACCCGCAGTGATAAAAAAAATGTTAAACAGAACAAAGTTAACAATGGTAAGGTGTGCGTGAGGAGAGTAATGATCATGTTAAATGAGTGTGGATGAATGACATGGGTTATGACCCTCATAATATCATGACCATGTGTTTTTCTCATTAAATTACGACTTTATTCCCGCAAGCTTATATGACTTTCTTCTCAATAAAATTACAAGTTTATATTCGGAATTTTACAATTGATGCTCATACAATTAAGACTTTATTCTCACAGGCCAATATTATGGCCATAATACTCTGTTATATGACAGGGAACAGACAAAGATAATTTTATATCCTGGCCATGCAGTTAACCTTTTCATATACCAATATAATATATTTTGACATAACATTATTGTTTGGAAAGTATAGGGTAATATGGTACACCATGTGTTAATGTCATATTCTTATTGTAATAAGGCAGGTGCAACAAACAAAAGTAACTTACTGCCTGTTAGACACTCTGCCATGAGCAGACAACCCTCCCAGCAACACTCCACCTATGCATGCCTGTGTTTAATCAGAATCCTGCTTGTCTTTGCATATTTTTTTCCCACTAATGGTTCAATAATCTTCTTTTATTTTGTCGCTGAATCATTTGGATAAATATTCAGCAGTTGTCGCATTGGTTCATTCAGTTTCAGGTCTGCGGAGACGCGTCTTATAATAGACTGTAAGGTTAGCTAGTGGAGCAGAGAGAGACATGTTCCACTTGAGTCTCTACTTTAAATTGCTGGTATTCATCAACTTAAATGATGAGTGTGCATAATGAATGGTCTCTCATTAATATCATTATGCTATTAGTCTTTGTCTATCTCACTCTGCTTTAATGCAAATTAACTCGCTCGTGTATTATGCGGGTCTGTTTTCTTTGTGCCCATTTTCACTCTGCATCATTCTGTTTCCCTCTTTTGCCCTCGGCTGCTCTTTTCTTTTCCTACCTCCTCCTGTTCCGTTACGTTCCAGAGGTGGGAAAACCTCATTCACAATCCAATTGACATGTGTATGCATACAAGTAAAATCAAACAGCTTTGGAACAAAACTTAACTGTGCCCAGTTATTTGCACACTCATAAAGAAATCCTTGTTAAAACTCCACCCTTGCTCTTGGGATCCTAGCGCTGTTTCCGATACTGTAGACCACATACCCAGTGACAGACTGGAGGAGTGGGCAGGAATCACCCACAAGCCCTGAAACTGGTTTAGGTTGTACCTTTTAAACCAAAGTTTTTTCAGTGACTATGACCAGCTCAGTCTCAACCCCTCAAAGTATGGTGTCCCACAGCATTCAATCCTAGGTCCCATTCTATTTTCCATCTTTATGATCCCTTTGGCAATATCATCTGCAAACACAGTGTCAACTGTCAATGCTAAGCTGATGTCACATAGCTCTACATTCCAATCGGTTTTCAATGACCAATCAAACATTGCAACTCCACGCGAGGGCCTCACTGAAATAAAACACTGGATGGCAAACAAGCAAATCAAAAAGGCTTTTACCGTATGATGTCTATTATTATCTGTATCTTTTTACTCTGTGTGTTTCATATTGTTTGTTGTAAAAGCCCTTTGTAAACTTGTATTGAAAAGTGCTATACAAATAAAGCTATTATTATTATTTAAAAAATCTAGAGGTTTGGAGGACCTTCATCTCCAATGGAAATGACTGGGTACTGAAGATGGTATGCTATGACAATGAAAAAGGTTCAGCTGCATCAACTTGAATCATTATTGTTGTTATTATTATTTGAAAAGGTCCAATGAGAGGCTCCCAGCGTGACAGGAGTAACATGCTAAATTGGTGATGTGGTCTTTAAAGAGGCGCTGTGAAGCACAGTGAAGGTGTAAACGAGCAGGAAGAAGATGCTAGGGGTAAAGAGTTGTCAGAACTGTAAGAATGATGTGAAGCCTTGGAGGTAATATCATGCCCCCGTAACATTTGCAACATGGGACGCAAGCCAGGTCGTGAAAACAGCGAAACTATAACTCAATTTATGGCTGACCTTCTAGCAGAAGCATTAAGCCTTGGAAAGACTTTGCTCTCTATCCGTCCACTCACATAGAGATATACATTCCACCTGTCGACTCCTAACACACACACAAACACACCTAATATACCTATCACTGTAGATTTATCCCTGCCCAATATACAAGCCATAGACCTCTCCAGCTACAGCCATCATCCTGGTGGAGCAACCCAAACAGATGTTCTTGAATCCTTGCAGCCCATGGGCAGGATGATGCCTTATAATTATGGGTATAAACAGATTGTGCACACTGTGTAACCTGCCATGGCTGATGAATGGCAGCCCAGTCCCGGTGCATAAACTGCCAGTGCCAGAATAGAGCCCTCTTGGCCACACAGGGTCAACTGCATGAGGAGGATTTAATGAGGGGGGCAATCCAAACAGCCTGGGTGTCCATCTGTCCACTCACTCTACTTTTAGATGACACACGTTTGAGAAGAGGTATTACAAAAAAAAAAGGAGGAGCTTTTATGACTAAAACAAGAAGACCAAGACCTTAGAAAGCAGAGGTTCTTAAAGGTTGGGTTGTTAATTTGTTTCCGAACTTTTTTATCTCGATTGTTGTCTGTGGCCATCGTAGGACTGTAATAAACTTCATTCGGACTGATTGAACCGATTATCTCATGCACCCTGCCCTGACATACATTAGCCTGAAATTAGTGACAAGTCACTGACATGCTGTCTCATAGCAGTTGCCTGACAGTCAGCATTCATATGTTTTAGGGGCGTAGCTTTGACGAGAGGGCCAATGGGAGTAGGTGGAATGTACTGGTTGCATATTTTCAAGTAAAGACTGCTCTTGGTAGCTTTTCCAGGATTACTAACCCTGGCTTTTATTTCGCACCATTTAATTTATTTTACAGTTTTTGTTGTGGCCTTGTCAAACAGATAGACTGTAATAGTTCCCCTGCCAAATCAGTATACACACACTGACAGTGAGTCAGATAGTGAGCATTCAGACTGAATATAGACCTTAAGAAAGAAACCAATGAATGAATACATTTGATTTCCTACATAGCCGTAGCAGTGTTAGGTAAAATATCCACATCTGTATTCTGTGAAATCACTGCAGTTTCCTCAGAAACCCCCGTGGACCACTCACTCTTCCACGACCAATTTCACAAAAAAAACATTATTTTACCTTTATGTTTGTTGTGGTATTACAGGGCATTAGGAGTACCTGGAAATGACTGCAAATTGGAGCTTGCTGCTGTATATGTGAAAACTCTTACAGTTTACAATCCCCCATCGCACACTCAAGTGGAACCTCCATTACCTAGAATGACCATTAGTGCAGGAAGGAAACGTGGAAGTATCATGATCAATATGACTGATAATGTGGCTCGGCAAAAGGGATAAAGTTAGAGAGAATGCTGTAACTGGATGTAATGGATGTAATGCTGTTAGGAATAAATGCTGGCATTATTATTGCCTGTCTGTTCTGTCTAAGGATGTCTGCTTTTATCGAGGCCTGTGAGGTGCTATGACGGCGGCTAGAGCTGCAGGAATGAAAAATGCAGAGAGCTAGGATAACCACAACAAACACATGTAATGGCAAAATTGATCTGCAGCTTTAGTCGCGAAAAACAGAAGTGGAAGTTGTTCACGGTTGTGGGGCCACTGTGGTTTGTCCAACAATTCTCCAGCTGTAATCCCCACTGACAGAGTGCTGAACACATTCAGTTTGAATCTAAAAGCCGTCAGCGTTGTCTGGTCTTTATTAACAGTCTGAGGATACCCTGTGCAACCAGGCCGACGCTCTCCTCCTCATCTAATATTCGGCCAGAGGTTGCATGACATTCCTCAGGGCATGCGCCTGACATTTGGAAGTACACTCTTATAGATGGAGAAATAATGTCACAGGGGCTGTGGGTGTATTTTTGTCTGAGAAAAAAGGGAAAAAAGAAACAGCAGACAGACAGGCATTGTCTGGTGCGGCGGATGATTTAATCTGCAGAGACAGACAGCCGAGAGATGGAAACAATCTCACAGGATGTTGACTTCTCTGTTTCTTTAACTGCAAAAGACTGTCCAGATACTAACATGAGGAATCATCTCAGGAATGTGCACAGAGGTCATTATGATCAGAAAATAAAGTCCACTGTTCCTTAGCCTCTGCCAGAATACATTTAGACATCTGTCAAGTCCACTTTTATGAGGAAGCTTTGCAAGTATGTTATGTAATTTAATGGTTTCTCATAGAACATTAAACTTCAAAGTTTGCTCTTCTGTCAATAATCCTTATGAACAAAAATGTGCTGTTGGGCACCTACTGATCACATGCCATTAATCCACATTTATATGCAAACAAAATTAAAAGGCCTGTAGCGTTTCTCTATTTATCACAAGAAGTTCTCAAACCACTCCACATCCTCCTCACATGTTGTCTGGATCTTGAGGAGGAAGCATGAGGGAGTCCAGTGAGCCGGAGCCAATCTCAGCTCACATATGCGAGGGGCGGGGTAAACACCCTGGACAGGTCACCAGTGGATCACAGGGCCAGCACACAGAGACAAACAAACGTTCCCACTCACATTCACACCCACGGTCAATCAAGTCTCCAATTAACCCCAATATGCATGTTTTTGGAGGAAGCCGGAAAAACCCACGCAGACATGGAGAGATCATGAAAACTCCTCACAGAAACAACCCCGACCAAACTCTGATTCTAATTGGGAACCCTGTTGCTGAGAGGAGACAGTGATAAACAGAATAAGTTGCCAGAAAATACGTGTGCATATCAGATTAAGATGATGATTAAATTATAAGAAAATTATAAGTTCCGGACCAAAGAAGTTTGGTATCCACTGAGCTGGGATGACGATGCTCTGTCATCTTAGTGCTGAACTTGACAGACAAGGGGGAACTTGGGGGAAACCCACTCAATACATGCACAGGGTAGAGTGCTGTAAAGGTGCACTCGTCCCTCACTGCTGAAACCATGAGACCAGGCAACACGTGGAAAACTCAATATCGTCATGCTCCGTTGGACAAGATTTATTTCTGACTGTCATATTTTCCCATATAAGTAACAGTGTGGGAGCAGCAAAGCAGTGCAGAACAGTAGGAGTGAGCAGGAGACGTAATTATGTGTGTTTGTGTGTGTGTGTGTGTGTGTGTGTGTGTGTGTGTGTGTGTGTGTGTGTGTGTGTGTGTGTGATGCATCTGGCCGTGCATAGACTTGCAGCTCTGTGTGGGTGTTCCAGTGTGTATAATGCACAGGTACCATAAAGGGATTGAGTGCACGCAGGGCGGTGTGCGCATGCGTGTGTGTGTGTGTGTGTGTAGTGCGCACAAAAAGTAACAGATCAAAATGTGCCATGTTGCTGTCAGTGGCGGTTGATGTATGGGCTGGAACATTGTTTATTGACACAACACCTTCGTGTTTCACAGGGCCATCAGTCATACAGAATGCCCATCTGCTACTATAGGCATGACCGGCAGTTCACACACGAACACACACACAGAGGCACGCACACACACACGCACACACACAGACAGAGCTGCGGAATGTTTTCATACATTTCTCCCAGTAGTGATGACCTTCATCTATTGTCATCACCACAGCCGCATTTGCGCTGAGGATGTACCAAGGAGAGCTTTTCACAGCCCTTTCAGCTTAAAAGGATACATACATATTCCTAAAGGACACTTACGCCCTATCAGAGTTTGGTAAGACCTTAAATGCCAAGCATTGTCTGACAAAAGAAGCTATATCCAGAATACAGAGTAAGGCCACTGCTTTTCTTTTGCCTTTTGAATGTGAAATTTTTAAAATACAAGTTATTCAACAATGTATTATCACTGTCAACAGTTAGTTCTGGTTTGTCCATTTTTTGGGTTTGTTTCTTTTTAAAGCTGCAGCAAACAATATTGTTGTATAAACAATGTGTCAGATGACAACACAAACACTGGCCAACGCTACTGGCAGGTGAACATATAAGTCAGTTTTAGAGACCAAGGACAAAGCAAAGCAACAAAAAGAGTCAACATTGTATTTGTATTCGGGGCGGCCGGGGCTCAGCTGTGTGCCGAAGTGTCCTTGGACAAGATACTGAACCCCAAATTGCTCCTGACGGCTCTGCCACTAGTACTGTATGAATGTGTGTGTGATTCGGTAGGAGTCAAAAGTGTCCTGTAAAACACCACTTCTTTAATCTCAAGAAACACACAACTCCTAATGAACGCTACTGTTGCTATGCGTTTCTATGATGTGTAAATTAACAAAGGTTGGCTTAAGACAGCAGCTATGGTTGCTATCGTTAGCCAACATATGTGTGTGATGTGCTAACAGCTCATTACATTGCCCATACGTTGCTAAAGCTAAATTAATACAGTTTTTACGTCAGATTATATAACGATTTACAATGGTTTCCCATTTTAGCCTAAGAAAAGCAACAGCAGTTGTTCTTCAGCAAATTTGTGAGCTAGTGTTGCACTATGATCCTTTTTCACGTCCCTGCAGTACCATAGTTCTAAATCTGAGAAATCCTGAGTACTTTTATACAGTGTACCTGGCCAACAGGTCAACTTTGAAAGAACATCTGACTGGACAATGACCACAGATGACCCCAGTATACCATACCTGACCCGGCTGGTCCTGGGTTCCGAGATCCCAACCTCTAGGTCACAAGCTCCAGGTGAATAAACAGACAATCCCTGCAAAGCCCCCAATAGAAAACAATCTCCTAAACAAGTACAGAGTACAGTCTTGTTTTGTTTTTTTTAGTATCTGTTATCTGAAGCTCAGAAACGGCAAACAATAATTTCTTCCCCATTTCTCACAAACACATCCACAGAGTAAGACAAGAGAACAGCATGCAGTCTACCTGAGATTGCTCTTAACCTTGTTCTGTCTACAGCTGTGCTCTTATTATTTTTCTATGGATCCTCAGAACCTCTCCATCTCCCTCTTCTTTGAATCAAATATACACTCCAAACAGACAGCTGAGATCTGCTCTCATATTCAAACCTACAAATCTATTATAAAAAAGGTTTCTCCCTCACTCTCCCTCTCTCAAAACCCCCCAAGCATGAATAATGCCTGACAGCTTTGCTTCGATTGTTTTGCATGCCCGTGTCTGCCCAAAGAAACTATTTCATAATATCACTCATGTATATCTCTTGGAACCCAGATTAAAAATCAAGATAAAAAATGGGCCTCAGTTTGATTTCACAGCAGCCAGATTGTCTCATCAGGTTGTCCCTCCCCTTTTTCTCCTCCTGATGATCTGGAAATCATGTGCTGGGGACAGATGCTATGGCAACATGATGGACTGCATTTCCCTGCTCACGCTGCTCTCCCTCTATTTTCCCCCTGTCAGAGAGAAATAGAGGCACAAGGCGTGGAAATACAGTAAGGGAGATATGGGGTGGGGGCGAGGAGGAAGGGGGGGGCGATGGCTGTCATGCTTTCAGGCGAGCGGGTGTCGCCTTCCTCAGTGGTGACACACACTGGAGCTCTTCCCCTCCTCCTCCTCCTCGCTGCGGTGTCCTCATTACGCTTAATACGAGGCAAGTGGCAGGAGGGCAGTGGCACTGCCTGGGGATCTCGAGGGAGTAATGATGGGGGCCAGTGGCCAAGGGCCCCAGGAGGGATGTTTGTTGGTGGTGATTCCCGGCTACTTATGTAGGGGGCCACAGAGGTCATCCTCACCCTCACGCTCGCACGCTCTCTCTCTCTCTCTCTCTCTCTCTCACACACACTCTCAGACAGCTGCAGCTCGCTCGATTCTCTGTTTGCCCTTGGGAGAGAAATGGGAAGGGGGAAGCAAACAGCGGGGAGTGTTTGCCCAGACGCACACCGCACCCCATCCATCTCCCAGCTCCCTCTCCCTCCATCCACACTCTCCGAGGAGAGACAATCATTTCTCCCTCTCCTTCCCTCTCCTGCTCCTTCCCTCTCCCCCAGTCCTTCCCTCCATCCCCTCGGGCGTATTGGTCCAGTCCCGGTTCAGTGCAGATATAATCCTTTAACGCCTCTGAATGATCCAGAGGTTGAGTGCTCCTCCTGGCTGCCAGTGGGCCCTGCTGGGATCACACCTGCCCGAGCAGGTTAAGATAAATGCCAGCGGCCAGTCGGGCATCTGGCCCCGCATTAATATTAAACAGGCCGACTCTCATCTCCTGCACGCTGAAGGTGTGAAGGTGCCAAACCCCAAAGACATATCGCATCTTAATATGGATTTGTGCAAACCGGGGAAATGGAAGAGCGGTGATAGCACAGTGAGATTCAGCCTGCATTTTAAGTTTGTGGCTGCCTACTCGTGCTGAGGTGGACTTTATTCCTGGGTAGGAGGAGAATAAATCTGCATGTGAGGCTCTCTGGGAAATGAATTTTGGCATTATGTGGTTGTTGACCGCACGGCCTCTGAATATAAGTTTGATTCTGCTCATCATCTGTGTCCTTTCAAAAAGATCCACAGGTTTCTTTTCATTAGCTTGTCTCATGGAGAGCTTTAAAAGTGAAATCTGGAGTATTTCTTTTGTGATGAGGTTAAGTGAGCAACAGTCAGTCTCTTGAGCTGAGTGCGGACCCTGTTAAGAATCCAATGTGACAGTTTCAACTTAACACAGGTCAGCGTGTCTCTCTGAATCACCACGTTGTTGGATGTACCTAATTGCCACTTATGCCGAGAAAGATTTTGACCTCTCTAACAGGGTTAAATGGTTCACATATTTTCTTTTTTGAAGATGCCTGAGTAACAGCTGTTAAAAGGATCAGTTGCTGTTGACCTGTAAACCTAACCCTTGTGAAGAAAGCAGCTTAACCACAGTATATAGTTCCTTCTGTTTTACAGCATGGAGTACTTCTGAAACAGGCTGAATTTAGGACACCTTATTTATGACCATCACTGGGAAGGTCAGGAACTTACACTTTATCCAAAATCTCCCTTATATATTGATGGAACACAGGCAGTAACACCATTGCAGAGCTTTAACAGCTTTAGGGTATATCCACATTGCTACAATTTCATTTGAAAACGGATCAACTCTACTATTTGTAGGCCTGGCGTCCGTACTCCACTCTGAAAGGTTTGGAAACACTGCTGTGTTCTAGTTTGAAAGCTATGGCGCTGCATTAGAGTCTGGGGGGGCAGAAATGAGCTATTATTAAAGAAATCTGTTCACATGAATCATGTGATACACATCATTAGGTTAGCACGGATGGGGATTAAAAATGATACAGGGCCAAAACTTTGTGGTCTTGTAGATCACATGTATGTCTGAGCTTTTGAATTCAGTGTTTTTCTTGATTTTTGAATGACCTGGTTTCCAGTAGACCGTTTTATACTGTTTATACTTTTAATTCATAAAACCTGCAGACATGAACACTCTTTGCATTCCTGCTACTACTCCACAAGTGATGAGCTAAACAGGAAACAGCCACGATCCCTTAATCTAAACAAACTGAATGCATCCATTGATATCCAAAACAAGCATATTAGCTGGCAATCTGATCAGTGTGTAAAACTCCTGAGTCCATCTTCCCCAAAGTGAAAGGCCAGACCCCATTTACAATGATATGCAATCACGAGGGAATGAACCCAACTGTGTTTGATCACTTGACTTTTCTTCAGCGAAAACATGATCCTGATATTTGTGGGTTTTGATGGATAAAATGTAAAAACGTCTTAAATATGTAAAATGTCCAAATTGTATTCACCCAACACCTGCCATAGCTACATTTGCATCAGCCTCAGCTATAGTTTGTAGCTAGTGCTAATTAGGAAACATCCGCTTGCTAAAACTCTATTACCTTAAACGACCCAAGAAATGAATAATACATTTTTGGAAGTATATTCATTATTAATTCCTCTCTTGTTATTTGCCGAATAGATCATAGCATATTTACATCAAAATCCCTGTCTTTTCACTTTCTGTAGAACAGCTTTAAATGTTTGATGACTCATCCTGCGCTCAGGGACATTTACCAGTTTTGCTTCTATCTCTGGATCATTGCTCGAACATGTGGCCTCATGTGGCTTTTTTCCACATTTAGATACTAAGCTACTGTCACATCTGATGCGGGGGTGTAAAGCACAATCAGCACAATCACCACAAACATCAATCAATAACCTCCTATGTATGAGCTTATATATATAAATATAATAATGCTTTGTGTTTTTACCAGAATCCTACTGCTGTCTGACAAGGACTTAAATGGTGAACAAGGAAAACATTATTGCTGCTGAACATGTTAGCACTGTCATAGTGAGCATGTTAGCATGCAACCTCTGCATTCGGCTCAAAGCAACACAGTTAGACTTTAAGTGTTTGTTTTAATAATGGTGCTATTTCATGGTATCATGTTGTACCAACTTTGTGCAGGGATTCTTCTTCATGGTCTCTGAAGATACTGAAGTTCCTCATGACCCTGGTTGTACATTCGGCCTTGTTGAAAAGCTGCAGAGTGACACAGTAGATACACAAAACTCTAGTGTCAATTCTGAAGCAATCAACTACAGCAGACTGGCCAACATTTCTCCCTGAACAAAGATGATAATATTTAGATCAACACTGTCTGAGAGAGTCAACTTTACTGAGGTTGAACTGGACTCTGTTATGTGGAGAAGTGTTTCTCATGGGTTTCCCACCTCACTTTCGAACATGACTGGAGGAATATTGGAAAACACATTCCAATCAAATGCAATCCAGTACAACAGCCCCTGTAAGTCTGACCTCAATATACACAGGGGGAAGTAACACCTTTATGACAGTGTCAACAAAAAGTGATTACAACCTTCCCACAGGTATAATAATAATGTGGCAGATGTGTTACACCGGGTTGGGTTCATTTTAATAGATGCCATTTATGTCACAAGCTTCACGTGCATGTTGTGACAACTTGTGAATCTGCGTAGCTCAAATTTCAACAGTGGTGTTGGTGATTAAATCATAAAGTATTTGGATGAAAAAAACAAGCGCTTGATATATCAGTGGCAGATATGAAAAATAGATAATAAATTTACAAAAAATAATTATGTTTTGTCTTTTGCATTAAAACATTGACACAATTTCTTAATTAAAGTTGTATATTTTTATTATTCTGTTTATTTTTACTTATTGATTAAAAGTTTAACAAGCCTTAATTTCCTTGTCAAAATGGTTGGATAACAACATCCTAGGAATCATTGCCGTTTTTCAAAAATACATATGGGTATATTACATGTTTTATTAAAAAAATTCCGTTCGTCAGCGTGTTCTCACGGGATCTCATTGGTTAACAGCTAATCTTTTGACATGCACATGTACTTCTCTGTGTTACTTTGTTTTGCTTCATGAGCAGCATCACATGGTCGCTGCTATTATGTGATACTGCAGTTCTCGTGCCAGCAGGGTAAAAGCAGAAGCATCCGGCCGAGTTACATTAGACATCATCCAAACCCTCACTGCAGTGATCAGAGCATGAAAACACAGCAGCTCAACATCAGGTCAACCAAGCCTCTTTAGCCTCCCTTCCTCCCTGTGGGCAGGCAGCCATTTTTTACTTGGTTGTGTTTGTTGCTTTGCATAACCTTAACCCGGAGCTCGGAATAAAAGGAGGGAATTAAGAAAAATAGAGCAAAATGAAGCCAAGTGGGTGGATAGAAGGCTCCACAGCCACGTGCACCATCCCGGCAGATTTGCTTCGTTTTCAGGGTAGCTGATCGTTGGACAGATTAGGATAAGAAATCACTCCTTTGTATACACATTGAGCTTTCTATTAGAGACAGCTTACTTTAAGCGCATTGAGGCCAGGACCAAGGAGACTGGGGCCTGGTGGGGTTTTTTTTGTCAGTCTTCTCAAAGCAATATGTTTCTGTCACCCCAGTTTAGCTGATCGCAGAAGCCTCAGGGGCGCCTTTTAGCAGCGCATCACGCTTTTCCTCCTCCTGCCTTTTTGCCTGTCGCTGGCCTTTTATGCAACAGCGATATCAGCTCATCCCGGGGTAATGGGTAACAGCCTCAGAGGCAGCCGAGATTGAGATCGCTTTGAATTATTAATATTCATTCTACCACAATGGGGCAGACGGGGCGGGACTCCCACCCGTCAACACAGCCCGAGTGTTCAGACTGTCACCGAGCCAGTGTCAACAGCGGGAGTCAAGCTGTGCTCTCCCACACAGACACACACACACAAACACACAGACACACAAATTAGGCGTACGCATGGACGACCTTCCATACCTTAATAAAGACTCTGACTACAGCAAGTGCAAAGAGAGAGCTGAACACACAAACACACAGACACGTACCATTTTACAGACCGTTTCAGTCAACGGTGAGGGGGGGTGGGGGTGAGTTGTGTGGGCTCCCATCTGTGCACACAGCTCCATTTCCTCCGAGCCGCTACCAATCCAGACAGCGCGGAGGACAATTCAAACTGCAGGAGCAGGAAATAGCCGGTATAGTGTTTTTTTTATGTGCATTCATGTAAATGCTTCCTGCCATATTAATCAGCAAGCCCCGAAAATGATCATACACACTCTGATTTAGAGCGAACACTTATCTGCGAGCTGACAAAAAAACGTTTATCTGTTTATTCAAGATTTCCTGGAAGTTCTGAACTGTGAGCGCAGGGCTGACATTTATATGGGTTAGGGTTGTTTTCCCCTCCACTCTGTGTCTCTCGGCTTATTTATTACTGTGCTAACCTCGGGTTCTCATCACCTCCATGTTGTACTTTGTTTCCGTGCTTTATATACGGCCTGCTCCAGGTACGCACCTACTAACTGCTGTGCCGTGGCTTTAAATCCCACTTCATTAATATATCAAATTGTAAATGGGAGGAATCTCCATCTGTCCTTCGATTTTCCTCGACAACTCTTTCATGTGTGTTGCTGAGGACCTGAGGAAGTACACAGTCGACTGGGAAGATATTTGAGAAGCATAAAGTAACATTGAACGAGAGTCTGTTGGGGGCTGGGGCAACAGAGTCATGTACCTTACATCATCAAAAGTTGGCTATGCCAGGCCAAAGCACGGATTCTCCAGAAAACAAGCTGCAGCTACAAAAACAAAAAGTGTGTGAATATTTCAGACAGAGACCCAAGTGTGCGACTGAGAAAGCACCATTTTGTTTACGTTTTATCCAATCCCAAGCAAGATATACGAGTACAATTAACTGTAAAAAGTAATATATGCACTATAATGCAATGGTGGTGTAATATAACGTTTCACCATGTGTCATCAGCAATCCTTACCTTGCTGTTGTACGTTTTCTATTTGCATTAACAAACATGAGAAAGTGCTCTGAAGTGAAGTCACAGTTAGTAAATCTTGGTTATACTGATCATATATATCATACACTATGATTATTATATGGCATGGACACAATATTAGGATATCCAGTAGATTTAACAGCACCACAAGTTACAGCCTGCAAAATAACCACAAAAGTAATTGAACATTATTCTCAGGTAGGAGGATTCGTTGCTGGACTGTTTATTATTTAGTTTCCTCTAATAACCTTAGTTTAATAAACTGGCAGGTGAGTAAACCGTACATTCTTTCAGTTCTTTCTGATCAGGTATCTGCCACAGCAGTGATGTGGAAATTAAATAATGAAGGTTGGAAGATTAAATACAATATTGAACTATCAATCAATGAAATGAAATACAAATGCAAAACTACAATGGCATTCAGTCGAGTTTATAGCTCCGCCAAGGCCCAACAGTCCCCTTATGCAACATCATTTAAAGTCACTGGAGCTTGAGTTTTGTTTGGATCTGCACCAAATTGCGAAGGCTCTTCAATATCAGTCCTCTGAACATGTCTGATTGTTTTCATTAAGATCCATGAATTACTCTCTGAGCAATCAACTCAAATGGTGAAAATAAAATAAATTCCTGGATCTGCCCACTGATATGAATTTGCACCAATATTTAAAGTACTCTCACCTGATTAATACCATATCCTTACACAAAGTTTTGTGGTAATCCATCTGGTTTTTGCATAATCTTGCTAACTAACAGCAAGACAAATAAACAAACAAGGGCAGATGAAATGATAACCCCCTTGGCCCAGGCAAACATGAGTGAGCCAGGCCTAAAACAGAAGAATCTATCCAACCCGGAGCCTACATGGACACCATCTATTCCATATGGTTCCACAGCTCTGCACATGATTTATTTTGAATTGTACTGCACATGCCCCCAGGAAATACTGGACAGCACAGTGGGAGCCGTCGAAACAGGATCCGTGGAGGTGGCTAGGCAACTGTCATTGTGTGTGTGTGTGTGTGTGTGTGTGTGTGTGTGTGTGATCAATATAGTGTGGGGGGGTGTCTGACTGCAGTGGGAGGATGAAGGTGCGGTCAGTGAGAGTTGAGCAGTTGCCAGCTCAGGATACGTCCCGGCAAAGAAGGTCTTTTCCTTTTTTTTTTTTACATATGTCTGTCTTTCAGTGTGATTGCACAAACAGATGGGAGCTGACATCCTAATATCAACAGGAAACACTCGGGGTTTATCCTCTGCAGGGATATGACATCAACAGGCAACAGGAAAAAAATCCGGCTTCATCGGCAAGGAATGTAAATGAAGCCTGTCGCTTACCTGCACAGATTGGAAAACACAATAGACCTAATCCACTCATTATCCCTGAACACAAGCCGGACCTTAATCCTGTATGTAAATGTGCCGTTCAGGGTTTGTTTAGGGTACAGTTGTTTGGATGATAATTTAATTTACAAAAGGAATCCCCTTTATGCTCCTGTGCTGCATTCCTTAACACCCGTATGTCACCGCACATTGTTTTCGAGTGACTTCATCATGTTACAGGACCTATTTGCCATATTTCCTTTGTCCTTGTGACACGACCTGTAGGTAGTAAATGCCGTCAAAACATCTCCAAATAAAGGCATCAAGTGTGACAATGGGATTGTGTGGAATGTATTTCTAACTTGTGATTTTACAGCAGCTGGCTTCAGTGGCTTGGCCTCGGTTTGTCTCATCAGGTCTTTTAGACCGGTCGTAAAAATGTCGTAATGCAGCCGCAGACAGGGATTTTCTGTAAGCAGGCATGAGAAACGGTGAATGGAACTGCTTTCTAAAAGGCAATAAGAGCCTGAGAAAAACATTGAATAATGTGATACATGCAAAATAAAATGAGCACTTAACGATGAAGACGGCGACAGTCAGCGCCGAATTCAGAGCTGAGTATAAACAGGGTTTTGTTTGTTTACAAGAAAACTCCAAAGTGGGTTAGATAGTTAAATGCAGAGCTTTTACCTGTAATTGACTCTTTTCACATCGAGGTATTAATGCTGTCCCTGAAGTAAAACTATATAAAAAGATCTGCTACTCCTGGTACACAGAGGAGCCTTTAACCCGTTAAGAGGGGTCCCATGTTTGCGTGCTTCTCCTTTCAGAGCGAGATCTAACGTATGCATCTCATCCAACCTTTTCAAGACATGTGATGAAATACATTGTGGGAAATGTTGTTTGTTTGTTAGCATTTCTGACAATGGCTCACTATCGCAACGACGGGAGCCACATTGAAGCAGAGCACAGCAGTATTTCATTGATGACGATTAAGACCCAGAAGATGATCTTGCTGACCAAGGCTCAGTGAGTTGGTTGAGGAGAGGAGGGGAAGTGGGTCTCAGCGAGTTTGTTGTTGCGGTTTTGTTAACCGTAACAAACATTAATGAAACGTTTGCTTCCTAGGATAAGAAATTGAACGTTGGCAATTCTGTCAACTCAACGCTTTAGGTGGTTGTGGTTGTTTTTTCTAACCCTAACCCTATTTTAGAAGGCGTTTTTATAGGTCTTAATGGATCAACATACCTAGTCTTAAAATGGCAGCTAAAGAAATGACAACCCAAACTGAAGCAGGCCTTTTTCTGACTGCGACCATGCCGCCCAGGAGATGACAGCCGTAATTCACGACCATTTCATGTCCTCAGATTCTCTCTCCAGCCAAATTGATTAAACAGGATGTTCTGCATTGCTTGTGTGTGTGTGTTATCTTCTCTTTACAACCCGGCACAACCCCCCAGACTCTGCCGCTTCCTGATGTGAGCATGCAGATGTCATGACGCTGTCCTCCCCACATGAGCCTCCACTATTGTCTCCCAGACGCTCCACGCTGTGTCTGTATCATGTATGACAGCGTGTTCTCCCGAAGCTGCTCTGTCAGATGCTTCCGAGATGATGCATGCTCGACCGGAGCGTCCTGAGAATGTCAGCGGAGGAGGAGAGGTGAAGGGAGTGGGGGGAGTGAGCGTACAGCAATGCCTGCTACGGCTGACTCCCCCCGGGACGGCTTTAATGTATCCACCTGCCAGACGGCAATATGCCAATACACTCAGCAGTCATTCAATCATCCGCCCCGGCGCGCCAGATGGTATCACCTGTGATAAGACCGATACACTGCATGGACCCGCAGAAAGTTTGCTCTTTGTGAACAACCTTAACGCACCATTTCCAAGCTGAACACAGGTCTGGCTGTGCTTTTGTGTTATTGCCACTCTTTACGAGTCGGCGCCCTGTGCCGGTTTCACATCAAGCCGAAACAGCGGTAATAAGTGTAAGAATCCCCGTCAGTCTGCGGCTCCCACTAAACAGATGCCCGTTGTTGTGCTGTGGGCGGTAATGAATTAAAACAACGTGTTCTCTCCTGCAGGTTAATTGTGCTGATTTGAGTGAAGCGTTTTTTGTATTTTTTTTCTTTTTTGGTAGGCACACGAGAAGCTCGCACCACTTTTTATTGCAACTATATTTTCCAGAACATTAATTCTGTGGATTTTCCTTTTAACAGTGCGAAGAGAAAGCGGAGAGGATACGGTATACAGGCCCGAGTGAAAGGCATTTGCTAATGAGAGCTCGTAAATAACCTGAATGGCAAGGGCCAAAGTGATTTTGGCTCTGGATACATTTACATAGCACGGTGGATGGATTTTTTTTTTTTTTCTCACAATATCATTTAGATGCTATGACTTCTCCTGCTGCTGCTGCTGCCTGTGTGTTTATATTATTAGTTTTTAGAGGTTACATTTCATCATGTCCTGTGGTAGGAGATGCTATAACTTATAAGCTGAGTGAATAAGTGGTCCCAATGCACTTGGGTACAACCTGGGCGAGTGGAGTATATTTGCAGAGCGAATGTGTGATTTATTTCGGGGGGGGGGGGGAACACAAAAACATGGAAGAAACATGAAAGTAGCAGTGAGATACGGAGGAGTTGAATTGTGTTTTTCCCTGTGAATGCGACGATTACTAATTTCCAAGGGACATCTCTGAAGGGCACAGCAGACTGATGTTCTCACTGGCGTCTGTCATGTCGCAGCACACTCATTGACTATGAAAAGAAGCTGTGAAAACAAACAGCAGCTTACACTGTGTCACATCCGACAGCGATCTCGCGGCCCCCATGGAGTTTCCCCGAATCCATATCAGAAAAAGGAAGAATCTCATACACACGCGGAATCAAGACAAATTTCCAGCGACGCTAAAGAAACCTCACAAACCCAATGTCAATACCATTACAGCCTTTCGTTTGCTATACATTATGCAGCAGGAGTCATATTTCCTTTCCTGCCGGAGCCGGGGCCAAGCACATATTTGAGATGTACCAATGAACACCTTGGGTCATTTAGTATTCATGGTTGAGATGATTTCCGTTCGCACCCCTTGCTAAACACTTTCCGCTCAGCCAGAACAGTTCCCTGTGAACAGTGGCCCCAGCACCTGCATGGGTCATGTTGTGCTCGGCATCAAGGAGGCTTTGAAAAGTGGCAATCACTGTTAAGGTAATCCCCAGAGAGGTAATTAAATTCACACATATGCAGAAGTTTAAGTAGGAGCTGATCGAGCAGCTCAAAGGTATCCACTGCGTGAGAGTGTGGAAACAACCAAAGCTTGTTTTGGACAACATCTCCCCACTAACACAATAATCTCTTTTAATGTTTCTGTCTTTGACTTCTCTGTTGACATCTTTCTCTTGTAAACTGCACAATTATTATGTTTCTATCACTCCAACTTATGTTAGGACACCTCACACAGTTGTTTTCTACGATGAGTGGCAGCTTTGGGTAAAACAATTGGACTGTAGAAGAATAACTGTTTCATTATTGGTTTCAAAAATGCAGAATTGAGATTAAAAGCCATGGCAGCCATGAGAGCTCAAAACAATGCAACTGCACAAAACACGAACTACAAACACAACAAACAATCAAGCCAACTTCATCATTAGATAACACAAGCTCACACACTGCATAGCAAAAGTAAAATGGATGTTATATACTCCAACAAAGCAAGGCTAACTTTTTGTAAAAATGACATTTCTTGTCATTCTATGGGCAGCACTTTGTTCGATGAGAACGTCACAGCCGTCAGGAGCAATTCAGGTTCAGTATCTTGCCCGAGCTCGCTTCAGCATGCGAAACGGGGAATTAGGATTGAACCACTGACCTTCTGGTTAGAGCATGACCCGCTCTACCCCCCGAGCCACAGCCGCCTTTACATGACATTATTTATACACGGTGACTAATTGGTTTATCCAAATAGGGTGTATACGCCGTCTCTCTACTTTTATTGGTTGCAAGGTTAATGTATTGCTACACTAAATAATGTAATTTCATGACCTCATGATGACATTGTGGTGTTTTTGTCATCTCTCTAAGCTTTAGATTGGGTCTACAGTCCCATAGGATGCAGAGATGTTTTTGAACTATGCATGATGTAATTCATGATATCACTTATAATATGATATCATTCATCTATCTTCTATACCACTTATCATATTTAGGGTCACAGGGAGAGCCGGTGCCAAACCCAGCTGACATTAGGGAAAGCATGCAAACTTCAGAGAGAAAGATTCTTGTCGTGAGATGAAAGTGTCAACCACCACACCATCATGCTGCTCCATATGATATCATATGAGAGGTAATCATTTTCTGATCAATATAAGTTTGAGTTGATTTCTTTACCCTTATTATTTGCAGATCAACCATGGAAACTGTGTATTTTGGACCATATTCCAACTTGACCTTTGATCAGCGCGAAAAGTTCTGTAGATATCCAAATTATATTCTAATCCGAGTTAAAATGTGGTCTATACATTTGTGTACACACACACACGCACACACACACACACACACACACACACACACACACACACACAGGGATAAAAACAGCCTGTGAAAATGCCTGAAAATGTGACAAAAACCAAATACAGAAATGTAACACAAACTCAGAAACTAGTCTAAGTTCATAGTCAGAATTCATGGCACATTTTTGTATTTTGTTGCGTTGTCTCTAACTGCACCGCAGGTCATTTCATGTATTTGTATTGTCAAACTGGTGAATGTGTCTCTAGACTTAGTGCTTTACTTGTTGGCAGCAGTCTTCTTTTAAAATTCTATGTGTTGATGTTTTTTTCTACTTTTGTGCGTTCTGTCTCTTGCATTGTGTGATCCTAAACCGCTGCGCTGGCAGGGCCAGATAGCAGATATGTGGAGCTTTGACCTTCTACCTTCAGCTGTATACAGTATAGAAGCTGATTGATGTCAACACAGAAACACGTGCAAACGACAAAACAATCCTGCGCCGGCTTATTCATCCCGTTATGTTTCAAGGTCACGACTTAAGATGGAGCAAGTTGAGCACGAAAAAAACCTCCAGGAATACATCATGTCTCTCGCTTACAGATAACACACACTGATCTGCTGGGGCTCGCGACCTTGTGAAGGTGACACGCATGTAGATGCTGGGAAATTCGTACAAGCAAACGGGGGGGGGGGAATGGAGGGGGGGGGTTTATGCATGAACACACATTTACACCTACGGTAAGTGCACGGCACGAGCGCCGCGCTCCGTGAAGTGGGTCCTCATGGGAGCACGTTTAAGAATCGGGAGAAAAAGTCAAAGTCATAAATCTGAAAATTAATAGGACACACCTGGCTGAGTCACGTGTTTGCCCACTGACGGGCTCTGAGTGACAGAGGACCAAGGTCTCTGGGGGGACCTGCCGCTGCACGTGCTGCAGTCACCCTGGGAGGTGGGAACCTATTATCTACGGCCAGACTGCGTTTCTCCCTGCTGCTTGCCCCCATTGACCACGGCTGTTTGCCTGTCACCCTCTCTGTCTGCCTCATATCCCGTCTGCTCAGCCGCCACGAGGACACCACTCTCCACTTCCTGCCACCCCATCTTCAGGGAGAGGGTGGTGGCAGTGAAAGCATTCCATCCCCGAGAGCTGTATCACACTTTAAGTGGCATTTTACCGTGATACCCGATCAGCCAAATATCATTATGAGCTTTTCATCTCATCCATAATTCACCTGCGGGGGAGTCAGCTAAGAATAGCAGGCGTTCTGTGCTTATGGCAGGAGAGCGAAAGACACCGAGAGCGATAGAGGAGAGAGATAACAAGACGTGGAGTGTGTGGTGTAGCATATTCCGGTGGTGCTATATGTTAGCCTGCCGGTCCCATTATTGGTATTCATCATGCAAAGACAGCCGGCAGGTCACGTTTCCCCTCTTTAAGAGAAAAGAGAGGATTGTGTGCTGCATTGAACCCATCTCCACCCTCTTTCCGGTCTCATTGTGTCAGCGTCTTGGCTTGAGCACTCAGGAAACAAACAATTAAACAGATATGGACGAGCCCAAGTCAGGTTTTTGCAGAAGGACATTGTTCTGTCCTTCCCCTCCTGCCACTCGGTCATCCAAAGCCGCTCTCGCTCCGTTCGGTCGAATTCATATCTCGCGTTCGCATTCTTCTGCAGGATGTGACTTTTGTGAACCCAGAGGAGCTGTTTGTCCACCTAAAAGTGTCCTCGGTTCATCAGCAGCCAAGTCTGAGCGCATACATGAGTGCACACGCAGGCTGGAGCGAGGAGACGGAGGAGAGACAGCTCGGTCCCTGTGGGCCGTTCTGCTTTTGTCCACTCAGACGGCTGCCTTCCAGTGTGACGATACGGACATATCTCACTGTTAATCGGTTTGGACGAGATGCCAGTCGGAGAGTGACACATCGCTCCGCTTCGGGGCCCGAGCATAAGTCCGACAAGGGGCTCTCAGACTTGCCAGTGGGGGAGAAATCTAACTCTCCCACTCGCTCTGGCCCTCTTCCGTTCCAGCCCAGGAGGCTCGGGGACCGTTTTTTTCCCAAGCGCCTCACACCATTCTTCAAGCCCGCAAAAGACTGACATTTGGCCTGAATCAAAAAATGCACGTCTGGTCTCAGTGCTGCAGTGTTGGCCGAGGAGTCACTGTGACCACAGAGCCCCCTCATCACCTTGCAATGTCTGAATCAGCACAGAAAGGCCATCTACCAGCCACACTCTCCTCCCAGTGCAATTCTCACATTCCAGCAGCCCGAGCGCAGAAAGTGTCAAATTGTTCCTCATGCAAATAGGGTGGAAAGGGGAGCAGAGCGTCTGTGACTGGGCCTGTCTCTCCTCCCTGATGGAAATAAATTATACTAAACCCGAGGAAGACTTTTGCGAGCAACTGAGTCAGGAGCAGGATGAGAGTCACCCAGTCATTGCTTAATTCATGCATACCGGGGACATAATGTGACAGTAATGCAATTTGTTCTGGGCCAAATGCCCAGGCGCACTTATCCAACAGTTGCACTTGATTTGTCTTTTCTGCTCCTCCTCTGAGGCCACCATGCATTAAAAGAGGCCTCTTTATGCCCCACGCCAGGTCTGAGGACGGTGCCCTTATTAGATGTGACTGCATGATAATGAAACGGCGTAATGCAATGTCAGAGCAGTTGACACGACACAAAAGGCTAAGACAGGTGAAATTCCTAATCAGCTCAAAATGTCACAGGACTCACCTTGGGTCTGAATCACAGCCCGCGGGCGGATTAGTCCTCCACATCGATGTCAACCTCAAGGATGCCTCTCCTCTTTGGTCTGTCTCGGGAAGTCACTCCGACTCTTGACTTACTCGCCTCCTCCTCCTCTTCCGCGCTCTTTCCTTGACATTAGCATCCAGCGAGCTGTAAAGATAAAGAATGGGACATTTAATAGCTGGAATAGTTGGCAAACTGCCTCAGTGCTCTTATATTTGTCTCAATCTTCATGAAAGGAAAAAAAACTGCATGAATGTTCAACAGGGAATTTTATCAAAACCTCCTGTGTGTATCCGTCCCTCTCAAGGATATAGCAGTTTAACGGATTTGCCATTTGAGGGTAAATATTTGAACCCCTTGGTTTCAGAGAGAGTTTATAAAGGTGAGCTTCTCATTTCTAATGACACAACTGTATAATGAGCACTTAAACTAATGCTGGCCCCACACCAGAGGATAATCAGCCCAACTTTGGGACTGATTCATCCCCGTTCAGTGGCCGTGGGGGTGTCGCCGAGTCAACACAGATCGGATCAAACCATCTGTCCAAATTATCCTGTAGTGTGAGGGCTTATAGACAGAATAATAATGTCAATTGTAAATATATACGACTGGCGGTGGGGACATCCAGTGGTGTAGTATAAAAGGAACAACAATTGGCCAGGTGAGCAAAAACCTACAATAGCCAATGGGAGCGAGCGGACAGTACATAACATTACATTTCATTTGGCTGACGCTTTTATCCAAAGCGACTTACAATAAGTGCATTCAACCCCGAGGGTACAAACCCAGAACAACAAGAATCAAGAAAGTACAATTTTTCAAAATAAAGCAAAACTACAAAGTGCTATAAGTAAGTGCCATTTAAGGGCTACTAAATTGTTAGTTTCAAAATTGTATTCAAGGTATAGTCGGAAGAGGTATGTTTTTAGTTTGCGGTGGAAGATGTGTAAACTTTCAGATGTCCGTATGTCGATGGGGAGCTCATTCCACCATTTAGGAGCTAGGAGAGCAAACAATCGTGATTTTGAGGAGTTTTTAGCTCGCAGTGAGGGAGCAACAAGCCGATTGGCCAAAGAAGAGCGGAGTGATGGACTGGGGTGTAACGTTTGACCAGGAAGCATCACCAAACAGATGCTGCAAACTGGAGTTAAGAACCAAACATGGCGGCCTATGACAACCTTTGTTTCTTGTACCAGGTGGACAGTAGAAAAGGATAAAACCTGTAGAAATGTGGCAACAGTATGAGTGTTCCTTTAATGTGTCCTATTGTTTGTGCAAAATATTACACAAACAAGCGCAACCAGCCACGACACAGTCAGGTTTCATCAGACGGGTTTCTGGGAGTTCCCAAGGCTGTGGAATCACCACTCAGATATCGTTTGTTCAAATGCCAAGTATGCAGTCCTGTGTTTTCATTGATTTGTTAAGTGTGTTTGTTCTTACTCGTAAAATATTAACAATCGGTTACATTGTATCAGTGGTCACTTGAAAATCTGTTCTGATTTGAAAATCCTCTGGTGTGGTTATTAGTTTTAAACATATGATAGGAGAAAAAGATAAGAAATGAACATGCTGCTCCTCATACAGGATTATGTTTTGTGTTTAGGAAATAAACAGCTATTTGAGATAAAGTTGCTGGAGACTTAACTAGCAGGACAGAGCTGCTAACGGTTCTCTAATCTCTGTAAACATCCAGGACTTGACCCAACACAGTAAAGTGTGTGTGTGTGTGTGTGTGTGTGTGTCATACTTTAAGAGGGCTTTTATTTTAAACATAACATAACTGTATAATGAGCACTTAAACTAATGCTGGCCCCACACCAGAGGATAATCAGCCCAACTTTGGGACTGATTCAACCCGTTCAGTGACCGCAGGGGGCGTCGCCGAGTCAACACAGATCTGATCAAACCATCTGTCCAAATTATCCTGTAGTGTGAGGGGTTTACAGACAGAATAATAATGACAAATTGTAATATTCAACATATATGATTGGCGATGAGGAGATCCAGTAGTGGGGTATAAAAGGGACAACAATTGCCCAGGTGAGCAAAAACCCACAATAGCCAATGGGAGAGAGCAGACCAGGAAGCATCACCAACCGGAGGCTGCATACTGGTGGCCTATAACAACTTTTGTTTCTTGTACCAGGTGGACAGTAGAAAAGGATAAAACCTGTAGAAATGTGGCAACAGTATGAGTGTTCGTTTAATGTGTCCTGTTGTTTGTGCAAAACATTACACAAACAAGCGCAACCAGCCACGACACCGGCAGTCAGGTTTGATCAGACGGGTTTCTGGGAGTTCCCAAGGCTGTGGAGTCACCACTCAGATATCGTTTGTTCAAATGCCAAATATGCAGTCCTGTGTTTTCATTGATTCATGAGTCAAGTGTGTTTGTTCTTACTCGTAAAATATTAACAATCGGTTACATTGTATCAGTGGTCACTTGAAAATCTGTTCTGATTTGAAAATCCTCTGGTGTGGTTATTAGTTTTAAGTTTAGACATATGATAGGAGAAAAAGATAAGAAATGAACATGCTGCTCCTCATGCAGGATTATGTTTTGTGTTTAGGAAATAATTAGCTATTTGAGATAAAGTTGCTGGAGACTTAACTAGCAGGACAGAGCTGCTAACGGTTCTCTAATCTCTGTAAACATCCAGGACTTGCCCCGACACAGTAAAGTGTGTGTGTGTGTGTGTGTGTGTGTGTGTGTGTGTGTGTGTGTGTGTGTGTGTGTGTGTGTGTGTGTGTGTGTGTGTGTGTGTGTGAGTGTGTGTGTGTGTGTGTGTGTGTGTGTGTGTGTCAGACTTTTACAGGGATTTTATTTTAGACATAAACCCCCAAACTCATGTCATTAGTTGATGCGGCCCTTGGACTTTGGAGGTGAAGCTCAGTCACAACCATCGTTAGGTAAGAGCCACTGCAGTTTAAGTCACAGCCGATAAACACAGAGGTTAATCCTTTCCTTACACGTTTGATCTTGTGTTTTGGATTTTTTTATAAAGACTTTAGACACAAAGTATCAGTCCTGATAAAGCCCTAAGCACATTGCATGAGCACTTAAGCTTGACAGGCCTTCAATGCCCTGGTTATGGTTGTTATGTCAGGACTGAACTACGGTGGCTGACCCTTCTCACACGAGCAAATTCAAGGGACAACAGGAATGAAAAAGTAAAAACTTATGTAAGATTGTTTGTGTTCTAACTCCCTGGAAAAGAAGGTGTTCACGTTTTAAAAAATGTTTGTAAAAAAGGAAGAACACAAATGTTTTTTATTTAATAATTCTTGGTTTCTCCAAGCACCTGTACAGTAACGCCAATGTATGTCAACATCCATTTCACTCACTTGCGTTGTGATTGTGTTTCCATTGTGTAGCATTTTTGGTTGTGTTGCCACTTTTACATGGGTTTTATGGCTTTTTCATTCTTTCCATTAATGTGCTTGTTTGACATAAGATCAATATTTCCCACAGCATTTTCATATGAGCATTGAGACCATTGATTCAGTAGGAACTTTAAAAACTCCCAGTGGAGAGATTTAAGCAATTTACAATAGTTCAACATCCTTTCTGCTGTACAACAAATATGTGTCTTCTTGCCATACAGAGTTTGCCTCAGGAATACACTCAGCCCAGAGATACCCTCCACACCCCCCCATTATGTAGTAAGAACCCTTTGGAGAAAAATACTCTTATCCAGGGCACATATGAAATGCTAAGTAATAACCAGACAATTCCACACCAACACCTCGGCAGAAGCCAATCCACTTATGACTGCTGAGATGTAAAAGAGGATCATGTTATCACAGTGCTCGAGCACGGTCTGTTTATTTTATTTCACCCTCAGACTCAATTCATGTCCACAGGCTCGACGCAGCACTACATCACACCTCATTAGCCACCAAATCTGGATCTGGCTATTTGTCTGGCTGCACTTCTGTGCCCACGTCTGGTCACACGGAGGCAAAACAAAGGCCCAGCTCACTTTGCGGGTCCACAGCAGCGCCTTCACCGGCCCACTGGTCACCACGCACGTAATTTCAGGGTAGGAATCGGGGACGACAATATTCTCTGAGTGGAGAAAACGGCACTGGGAGGTTATTTGAGTCGCAGAAGCGGTGGTCATATCCAATTTACAGAGGAGACAGCATCCAAAGATAACAAGGAGATGTAGTGCAGTGTGACAAGATGAGAAGAAGGCCCACAGCAGCTTAAGGTCAAACACAGATGGAAGAAATGCCATGTGTTTTTTTTGGTCGCTTGAGTAAGATCACCGCAGTACATTACTCATGTGTCATCTCATCTGCTCAAAGAAAATAAAATCTGTTTCATAAATTGTGAGCCGATGAAGAGATTCATTTTAGATCAGTGTAAAAGAGTCTCTATTTCCCCCTGTGATACATGAGCAGAGAAACTAATGCAACTACAATGAAGCTGTGCCCTTCCTTTACATACCAGCTGCATGGATGAAAATGTTAATATCCAGCAAAACTCTTTACATGCAGCATACGCGCGTGGATTACTGAAGGATTGTAGCAGAGTCATGAGGGAGTCAGAGGACTCCAGGGCCAGAGCCTCCGTTTGAAGCGATGTTTAAAATTGTGTGTTGGAAAGTCAATCAAGTGCTAACTTAGAGACACAAAACAACTGCAAGGAGATGGGAAATGACTACAAAGAGACGCAGACCGACAACAAAGCGATGCAAATTGACTACAAAGCGAGGAGAGATTGCCGCGGAGAGATGCAAAATTACCACAGACACACATCAACTATAAGTGAGACAGCCATGTTGTAATACAGGCGGAATTCTCCAGCCGATATGAAATTATTGAGAAACTTCACTCGTTGAATCACAAGCAGGAAAGTTGTGGCGAGCATCCCTGATGCTCACGGTGGTTATTAATTAGGACTTCAATGGAAAAAATCAGTTTGAAATCCATTTGTGCCGTGATTTTAGAGAAAGCAGGATCCACTCCTCTTCAGTCATAGCATTGACTGCAGTAACTGCTGTTATCCAGCACTGATAATGTCAGATAACACCAGAGCCTGGGCCTCCTCCTGTAAATGTCCTGTCATGTCTTACGCCATCACTTTAACAGCCTGATGAAGCCAGCAATGTTCCACACACCATTCCAGAATGGAGCTTTTGAGACGGCACACTCAGAGAACTGATTCACTGCGAAACAAAACAGAAAAAGTGTGACATTCTTCCTCCACGACTGAGAGAGATGTGAAGAATGCACTTTTCTTCTCTTGCAGCTAGAGCAGAGGAAGTTCGTCCCGGCAGGATGGCGCATCCACGGCTAACAGATTGTAATAGTAACCCTTCACTGGGGAGCCGTACAGTCGTGAGCAGAGTCTTCATTCCACAAAGCACTGGCCTTGCAGCAGTTTCCTCCCTGATTGATACTGCCGTCGCACAGGTCTGGTTAGCCAGTGGAAACCACCATAAATTCCAGGCCCACTTTATCGTTAAGCTTAGTAGCCCGGGAAATAAAATTAGCTGTGTCCAATTTTGGAAAGCGCTGCATACCACTATAAATAACAATTTACAGTAGGTGATAAAAGAGGAAAAATGGAATTAAAAAAAAAAGAAATACAACTTAAGCGCTATTATTTATGTGGGTGTTTTGTGTGTTTATTGAGCAGCTTTTACTTGTACAATCTACCATTGTGATATAATTAATAATTAAACTGTTATTGCTTGTGCATTATTCAGGCAATTTGCTTCTGTTGTCAGCACATAAAGCCAGCATGTAGGCACCGTCTTAACTCGGTTACACATGCCAAAGGGCCCATCACAGGGGAATGACGGATGACCAGGCCTTTTTGCAATGTTTCTCCAGCCTGTATATATAGCACAGGCCCCGCGGTTTGTCGAGGGCGAGGACAGCTGTAGTTGCGGCCACAGCGAGGGAGAAACAGCTACTATTCTTAATGTCAAATGAACATGTAACCGTACTTTATCATTTCTGACTGCTCCTTATTGCAAAATCTCGAGCAGGCCGCCTGTGCTCCCCGCTTTCTCCCCGTCAGCTCCGACGGAAATCCTGCTGCGGAGGGAGCTGGACTGAGGCGAATGAAATGGCATGCCCTATATCTCCCTGTTTAGCTCTGTTTTCTCAAAGCCCTTTGTGTGTATCAGTGTTTGTGTGTGCGCGCCCTAGGGTATAGCTATGTCTGTCTCCTGGTGTCCTCCCGCAACAGACACGGCCCTCTCACTCCCCAGCATGTGTTTCTGATTACAATCCGGCATTCCTCTCTCTCTCTCTCTCTCTCTCCCTGATTGGCTGCCAGAGCATCACATCTCTCTACGACTGCTGGCAATGATGCGGTTTCCCATAAAGCCACAGCGCATGGCGCACGGTGAACATTCCCATGCACGTCCATCCCTATGTCTATTTTTCTGTCAGAGGAAAGGTCCATTGTTAACAGATGGTAATGTAATAAGTTGACCCCTTGACCCCCGAAGTAGCTGCAATGCAACCTCCTCTTCAGGTTGGATGATATGTTAAGTGTGTCCCGGACAGCTTGTCAACAAACACATAGGGGAAGCCAATAAACGGCGTGCGCTGCGGTTGTTTTAACCCCAGCAGGGCAGAACACATTAATCACAGTTAAGGCGGCTATGATGATGAGGTGTTTGGCGGTCGGCTCCAAATAGCTGGTAATGGAGCTGCAGTGTGTGGAGGTGTCTTGCTGTTGGTGCCATCTTGAGTGAAAATAGTCGTCTGACAAATGCCTCCGGTCAAAATAGCAACAAGACATTACCCAGGAGCCACCACAACAGAGGCCACAGTGAGGCTAGTGGGTAAAATGTTGCTTTGAGCTAAATGCTAATGTTAGCACAAGACCACACTCACAACAACATTTCAAGTAAGTTATGTTGAAGAAGCTCTCCACAGATTTTTCCAATTGAGGTTCGGTTTACCCATCACAAGGAGAACAGTAAAAGCAGTAGTAGGATTTCTACTGGTCCTGGAGGAGCTTTCAAACGTTCAAAGAATAAAAGAATAACCCCGATGATGTTATTTTAACTAGGCCTTTAGAATCATGTTTCCTAATAGAGGGTCTGCATTACAAACTAAAGGTCGGAGCTTTCAGGGAGTATTTAAGACTCAGATACAGTAAATAAATCAAAATGCTATTGAGTCTTTACCAATCTAAGCACATGGTGCAAGTGTAATTTCACTTGAGCGGGTGGGAAACATTTTTTTGCCCAAGGAACAAGGTTCAGAACTGATGATGATTATGAAAAAGTAAAAAAGAGATAGCAGAAAAAAGTACTAGTCTTTTCATCATTGGTGTGTTTTTTGTGTAACATGCATATTAGAGTTGTATTTCTCATTCCCTTTAGAAATTGAAATGCACGTCTCTGCAGTGGAAACAGTTTCACGTCCCACACAAGCAGTTTATCTGTGGCTGTTACAAGACAAACATGCATTTTGCACCCACCTGTTTGACAGTGTGCCCTTGAAATAAAAATACTGGCCCACTGACTTCAGACAATCGGTTTGTTAGTCAAAAACACAATCACTTTCCCCAGCTTGAGGCTAGCAGTGCACTGACAGGTCACCCAAATACAACGTTTTTTAAGAACGATACATCCCCTGGCACTGTGAAGGACAATAAACACATTGAAACATCCATAAAGTTTTTACCATCTTCTGCAGGATGTTTTTTTTCCAGAATTTACTGAGCATGTCAACAGGTCTTAGTAGGCAGACACACCTGGTCTAACCATGCATTGGGTGCGCATGATATGTACTAAGTGTGTTCACCAGGCTTATATACTGACATCAATGTTGTGTAGTCTTCTGCATTACTGCCACCTGGTGGATTGGAGTGAAATAGCTTGTTGTAGCCATCCGGCTAATTTGCCTTTAGAATCTCCCCTGGTCTTTAGAACTCGTTGCTAAACCTAAAGCTCCGGTTTACAAGCGAGCAGCACTTTCAATCAAATACTGCCATAAAAATTCTATCAAAATGACAATGGAAACCTGTTTATCATGGACCAGAATCTTATTGCAATTCATAAGATGTTTTCATCTAGGCCAGGGTTGTCTAATCAATCGACCAAGAGAGTGACACAATTGTTCCTGTGGCCATGTCGCTAACAGAGCTAAAATAAAACTAGTACAACAAAACAGTGTATATGTGTGTACGCGTACGAACGCATTTGTTGAGTATCTTTATGTGTTCACAGAAATCCTTGTGAGGGTTTTGACCCAGTACATCACACAGCACATTGTGTTAAACCTCTGTGGGTGTATATTTTTACACAGAAGAATTTAATATCCGATTATTTATATTGAATTGAGGAATAGGTTACCTAGTTCATTCAATTCTGATAGTACAACTGCACTGACATTTAGGAGAGCAATTATTTTCAGATCTGCTGTTACTGACTGCTGCTGTGATGCAAATAAGCTGATCGAAATCCAACCACCATCCAATATTTTATACGTTTTAGTTCGGCCAAAATTATTAACCTTGACATATAGTTCAATGGCAGAGCCACTGGGGGACGGCACACGCACACATACACACACAACAAACATGCAGATAGTATTTTCATTTTCTTAAAATGACACCACCCAGGGTCACATGTTGCTGCAGCGTTTGGCATTCCAGACGAGGCCAGACTGCGTTACCAGGCAGAGCAGGTCCGCTGCAAGGTCGGCACACATGGGCGATCAGTGTCACAGAGAATGCCAAATGTAAACGCGCATTCAAACCCTGAGAGATGAGACAGGACATTAAAGCTACAGTCCCCGGAGGAGGAAGGAGGAGGACGAGGACGACGTGGAGGGAAGAGCACTGGGGGAGAAAAAAACAGGTGGCAGCACTTCAAAGCAGGAGAGTTTTATGAATTATGGGAGATATTGTGACTGCTGACTTCTGCATGGGTTCCCAGTGGTGCTGGGTATCATTCTTTATGGACAGTAAAACACACTTTCTTTTCTTCTTCCAGAGTAATAAATAATACACATTTCCATGCTATCTGAGGAGTAAGAATAACAGCACTATCCTCCAGGAATTATTCCTGCAATGATCTCAGTTCATGTGCCATCGTTTTTTAGATAATGAAATCGTTTCGTCTTTCCACGGACTGAATTAAGTGACCAGCAGCCAAAGAGAATTAAGTGACTCATTCCTCACAAAAGAAATATAATGGCGTCCTTACCCACGTAATTCAATTGTAATATCTATCCTTTAATGCTATTGTAGGTCTAATCAGTTTTCTTGGATAGGCTATCATTATTATTATAGGCTTTTTGGAGGATCATTTCTGAAGGGCTGAAATGGAAGGACATCCATGATGTGTGAAAATACAGTGATGTATGTGTAATTAAATTCTCTGACAAGTGTTGGGGTACATTATGTGTGAATGGTGCTCATAGTTTTCATCTGAATATAATGTGTAGAAATCCGAGACACGTGCTATGCATGTAATTCCTGTGAGACAGATTCAATGTAGGTTACTTTTAGTAAAAAAGGATCCTGATCCAAATGCAGAACTCAGATAAGTGGCTTCCAAAAGTTCATGGGTTGACTTGAGAAGCTGGGGTAGTGGTTCCTGGGAAATGGAGCCGGATCAGGTGGGACAGGTCAGGCCGAGCTGGCAGACAACAGATGGGCTTAAGAGGCAAGATCACAGCACACTTGAGCAGAAGCAGCAGAGAATGATGTGGATTGGAGGGTTAAGCTTGAACCAAACAAACACGAAGAAAGAGAAGAGCAACCAGAGTTGGCCTCGAGTTAAAACCCTGAGGCAGACAAAACAATCTGGTGAATGTGTAGCGGATTCACAAACACTGTTGGCGATGATTAGGGTATTGGCCTCGGGTCTGCAGGTGAGTTGGATGCAGGAGAACCGGATACTATACATGGGAAACACACCAAAGCTGGCGCAAGAACAACAAGAGGAAACATGAGGAAGAGCCAGCCAGGCCCTGAAAACAATCACTGTTACAACGTGTTCTCCAAATGAGACGTGGAGTGGTTCAGTCACTGGATAATTCAATACAGATGGACTCTTTACAACACAACAGCTTGGATCCTCAGTTGCACTGAAAATGAGAAATTATCTATATTGTGTGTAGTTGGCCATATTATAAAATCACTTATAATCCCATTTAATGTTCATAATATACACAATAAAGGTGGAGCTACATGAAAACAGAAGTAAACATGCTAACTTGGTGATGTCAGCATGACCATGGCTTGGACAGTATATAAGGATGACAGCTCCCCAAAAGTGGAGCCAAATGAATCGGGTCGCCCCTGGTGACTGGCTGCTGTATAGGTCATAAGAGTGCCTGTTACATGTTAGCAGATGGGACATGGACGAAACTAAAAAGTCAAGCACACCTGTAAAAAAATAAATATAGTTGGATTCTGTTATTTCAGGTATAATTCTTATCAAACCGTACATTATCATACTGTACAGTGTGTACCAGTGCCATTCTTCCACTTAGTTAGGTTTTAATTAATTATTTGACGCTATAAAACAGGGAGAAACATCATTATTGACAGCTGAGACAGACTTGCAATTAATTGAATCTTATATATTTTGTTTAAAGGACTTTCTACAGCAGCCGTTTCAAGTGCTTCACAAGAAAGACAAATAATTAAATAATATACATACAATTTTATATTTAAAAACAATGGCAACAGTAAAGGATAATTTGTAATATATTACGTCAAAGGTTGAGCACGTGTTTCAGTGGGACGCTAATACTGCGGCTCCACACCACAATCATTACTGGGCGTGGACTCTGGCTCCAAATTATGTCAAAAGGGCAAGATGGTGGTGCTCTTATCCAAGATATTGTGGATTTCAGAAGTGGACATGCGTCATCCAGCCCCAACTGCTCATAGAGTTTACAGCTATACTGGTAACTTGTAACTCTCTGCCCCAGTCACCATCCTCACAGCCACAAACCCACTCTGTACGTGCACAATTTACCTGTATACAACGACTTGTGTAACAATATGCCGTTTAAAACTGCAGATCTTTCACAGAGATGATATACCGCAGTGTAATTTACCTGCTACCGCTTCCTCTTAAAGCTTAGAAAGAAGAGACCATTTATGCAATTTCCTAATTAGCAAGTACAGTCCATTACTCGTCTGCTGTCATTTCAGTGAAGATATTTCAAGGAGCTATGCTTGAATGCCAATTTATGTAAGTGAAGCGTTATTGAGAAGCTTCTCTGAGTGTCAAGATATTAAAATCTGTCTGTTCCTTGTTTTAGCCCACAGCAAAATGTGACAAATTTTTGTCACACTAGTGCAATCGGTGGATTGCAGAATGTAATTGCTCGTTTTATATTTTAGTTTGACTGTTTACTACTCTTAAGAAGAATTAAAAAAAAAATACTACTGCAAAAATGTGGCAGCTGTTCAAAACTGTTTAGAGCACATTATCTGTTCATATCTAAATAATGCATTCATATTCATCAACATCCCACACGTTTAATCAGGTTTTCATAAATAATGAAATTGTTAGCAATTTTGTTCTGATCACAAACAAGTATAACCTAAATCCTAAGAGTTTCATTAAAGTGCTGTTTCCTCTGAACAGTATTCCTGATGTATCAATTTATTTTTTCAACACATCTTCAGTCTTTAATGAATTCTCACCCTCTACTCTAAGGTCCACATATTCATTAGGCAACTCTAAACCAGCTTTGAGCTTTAACTTTGAGAGATATTCCTAATCCTCTGTGAATGTTCACTAAATGTATTCATAAATCATCATAGAGTATTTGATGTCCTGCTTTAAGGTTGCAACAAATAATAGTCTTTAAATATTTATAGAGGTTAGGAAACCATTTGTTGCCATTAGGATGAAGAGAAGATATAAATGCTGATGCAGTAAGCACAGTTTCTATTATGCCCTCACTGGTAGTAATTTGTTTTCCACCTACACTCGTCTCCTGATGATACCTGAGGAGAACAGATGAGGGAAATATATGATTAATGATAATAATGATTAATGATATACAGTATGGGGTGTACATTTGTTTTTCTCCTCTAATGATCGGTTGAGTTTACTTCTGTTTCTTTGTAAATTGTGTTTTGGGTTCACCACATAAATCATGGAAAACAGATATGGCCACCATTTAGTGAAACAAATAGCTGTCAGTGGGATATCTTTCATTCCATTCTAATGGCGATTGATGGATTACTTTACTCGTTTGAAACAGGGGGATTTTATGTCTCTGCCTTTGCATGCCTACATGACTACTGAGATTGTGTTTGTAGGCATATGTTATTGACCATATGTGCACTGCATCTCCAAAAAGTCATTTCACTCCACTTTAATCTTAGCTCAGACAGAAGATACATCTCCCATTCCTGTGCTGCTTTGTTGCTTTCTCTCTGGGTAGCTGTCAAAATAAAAAGAACAAAAATACATAGAGACACAATATGCAAATGTAGTGCTGAGACTCCTAGCCTTTCATTCCTGGATTGTGTTGCGCTCTAGACAGAATTCAGAATCCAGCAAATTGAGATTTGTGAACAGGTTACAGAAGCATCTACAGCCATGCTAGTGGCTCTGTGAGGCTGTAACGCCAATGTAAAGACAATCAAACCAAATTAAAAACCACAGAACAAATTGGAATTTTGACCAGATGATGGATGTAGGTTAATGGTCAAGCTCCACAAAGACAATGACAAATTGGTGGATAATGCACCAAAAAGTTATCAAGATACTCAATTCTGAACCCCAAAGGTCACCGTGCTGACAGTGCTAGAGGGAAAGTGAGGGGGCCACTCTATAGTCATTACAACACACTGAATGAGAACCATGAATACCACAACTAGTGTTGCTTGTAATTCATCCATCTGTTGTAATGGAATGTCACTAAAAACCAAAAGATGTCAATGAATTCAGTCCAATGTCAGTTGGCTTTAACATCTGAGCTCTGTGGAAATCTATTCACAGTGAAGTACCCATCCATCTTTAAGGTGGAGATAGTGACAAGGATCCAATATCTTTCCAAACACTTTGCAAAGACTAGTGGAGGAACTAGAGGAAAAGTAAAGTGATCTTCAAAGGCTTTGCCCTCAATAGCCGATTAATGGGAAAGATGTCACACACATCCATCCATAATTTGCCAACTGATACACTGACAAAAATGAGAACACTTAATTTCCAGGGCCTCTCAGTTCCAACTAAATACACTGTACAATAACCATCAGAACTTTTGGAATTTTCTCAACTCCCAGTGCGATGCTGGAGCTCAGTCACATTAGCAAGTCATTACGCAGATCTTTCAATGGATTTTAATCATGTCCTGTTCAGGGTTCCTACAGGACCTTGGCTGTTCTTTTCTGAAGCCATTCCAGCATCATTTGGGTTGTTAGGACATAAGTGGCCATCTATGGGTTTTGGCACTCCACAGAAAGTTCTCTGAGAAAATGTGTTCATTTGGTTCCATTCATTGTTCTCTCTATCCTTACAACTCTCCCAGTCCCTTCTGCAGAAAAGCCCCTCCACAGCATGACGCTGCCACCACCATGCTTCGCTGTAGGGGTGCTATTAGACGGGTAATGAGCTGTGCCCAGTTTCCGCCTGACAGAGAGCTTAGGTTTATGGCTGAGAATTCAGTTTCCATTTCATCACAACAGTCCCTTCTACCTCTCTCTCTCCCAGAACGTCTCTCATACGTCTTAGCTCAAAGTCAAGGCTGCTGCGTTCACCTCTGCATCATGGACTGGCCTCTTTCTTGTTACTCTGCCACAGAGACTATGTAATAAAATGATTGTGGTTCTTACAAAATCATCTTCTATGGGGGCCCTACTGTTGTTGTCAGACTGCTCCTTGGGTTGTTTTGTTACTTCCCTGGCTGGGGTCTTACTTGGCTGGCCGCTCAGGTTGGATAGATTACCAGGAAGAGTCCGAGTAGTTTGTCATTCTTTTCTTTTTTCCATTTCCAACTGTCTAATGCTGCTGAGTTCTTCTGAAACAGTGACCATGAAACTGCTACAGGCCTATCCCTAGGTGGTCTGTTCTGCACATTTCTTTCTTTAATACTATTTCTCAAGGCTCCACGATAGAATGTCTCCACATACACCTGTTAGATCTTGTGTCAGCACAGATATTGTCTCATGGTCACGACCATTGGGGTTTGCCACACAGCTTTGGCTTCTAGCTTACAGACAATCCATTAAATCCCCTTTAATATCGAGTGTGAAGCCACTAAAAGTGGAAAGAAATCTCAAGGCCATTGAATATTGAGGCGCTGTTCGCAGAACGCACGTGCAGTCCCTTTTCTTCACAAGGCTTTGAGCAGGAGGTCGACACAAGCTCATTCCAAACTATTCTGAGCCATAAAGTTAATCCAATGGCCCCATTTTAAGGGCAAGAGCAACATCTGAACGATTTTGCTTGGGGGGGGAACCTTGTAACCACAGAAAGTCGAGAACAGAAACCGAACACTGGACTGGCCATGGTTAACACACTTCATGCTAGGGTGCCATTTACCTTTAAACCTAGAATGCAGGTATGAACATTGTTAGATAAACTGCAGTACGGCAACTACTGAGCTATACAATTGTGCTGTTGTGGCAACTTATAATTCAATGCACTGTCCTAATATCCTGCTGTGATCAATTCAAACCACTGCATCGAGCTACTGTATGTTAGCAGTTATTGTATGAAAATGCAAAGTGTCTTTGGCAGCAATTGATTTAAGATGCTAATCTACGTGACAGATATGCTCGCTTAGGATCCTGTGTTGCACACACAGCATGTGCATGTGTTTAGGTAAACAGACAAGGTCGGATGTGAGGCCTGTAGTTTTCCCACACTTGTTTCATTTCCTATTTTATTTTTTTTTTCCCCAGAAGACATGCACTTCCTTTATTCCTCTGGAGTAAAAAGGACTTTTAATTAATTATAAAAGCCAGGAGAGCATGAAGGCTGAGACCACCAGAAGACACGTGCATATGGTGTCTAGTGTGTGTATGTGGGCTAAGTGAATGCACAAAACGTTAGGTTCTGCAAGTGTGGTCAAAGCGTACTTTGACTACTCAAGTGTACCTTTCAATTCATTGCGTAAAAAAGCATCTGTCAGTGTGTGTGTGTGTGTCTGTGTGTGTGTGTGTGTCCGACCAGTTGGCGGGCTGGGCCAGGTGTGATTTCATTCTCCCTGCAGTCACGGGTCTGTAAGATCGCTTTAGACACAGTTGGAACCACCTACTGGGAGGCGATGGAGCGCCCCTCACTCCTAGTGTGTGCACGGGCGGGTGTCGGCGTACAGTATATCATCTGTGTGTGTGTGTGTGTGTGTTTCATTGTCACCTTGTAACTGTGTGCACTAACATTCTGTGTTCGATCCGCCCGCAGGTAATTTATGTGTGCTTTCCCATATGTAGACAAAGACCCATGTTCACGGCTATCAGTCGCTGTCCAAGGACGAAAGTGTTTGTGCACATGTGTGTATCAGTCCATTAAGTTAGGGAGGGGAAAGGGGGGGGGGCAGAGGGAGGCCCTGGGGCGTTTTACGAGGTCAGCTTCCTGCAGACTAGGACAGTCAGAGGGAGATAATAATAGCCAGGTCAAGATTCAATTATTTGCCTGAGGATTAACCTTATGGGGTCTTTCAGGAAGGTCAGTGGGTGGTGAGGGGTTTGAGGCTTCTGAAACAGAAGCCACTTACAAAGCACTTTTATTGTTGTTAGGGCCCCTGGTCGTAAAGCACTGGAAGCTGCCCCTGCAACACGGAGCCACAGGTCCGTCAGATGTGCTTTAAGATAACACACAGTAACTGTGGAGCAGCACTTGAATATTTTCAGCCCACGGGGAAGAAATAAACAAATTAAAAATTGAGTGAATATGAAATAAGGTTCTGTTTTATTGTGCTCATCTTAGGGCAATAACACATCACACCTATATTGTTATTTGGGGACACCGGGCCTGTGATTCCTTTGTGGTGGTTCTTCATTATTAAAACCACAGCATATGCAAACAAAAGGTGTAAAAGAAGATAAATTTAGCCGTGCATTGACATTCATAAAAGAGGAGAAAAGAAACATGTTGGAAGTTCTACACTATAATAATAAAACAAAAGACCTTTCTCCTCATTATGGGTTTATTCATTTTATCGTTAGTGCAGGTTGTGTAAATTATCATAATATTGTGATTGAAATGAGTTACTACAATCCTAAGTGTGACCATAACATTTTCATTTAGTTAGAGAAGCTAAGAATAAAATTGACTGGTTAAGTGCAGGTACTGTGCCTTGGCTTAGAGGCTGTGAGGCCTGTCAGTAATGTCAGCCATTTATGACAGTGAGGGGGCATGTCTTTTAAAGTTACTGAGTTGTTTCTGAAACACTTTTGATCTTATTTGTTCTAATCCTCCTCACCTCCTGATATCAACGAATATGTCTTAAAAAAACTAAAGATAAAAAGCCAGTGCCTGTGGCCCTCACAGGACGGTAATACATCAGACGGAATGAAACGATTGGTCGGTGTACCTGTCTGTCACTAACCGACCTGCCTGTGCACACCATGTGTTTTGTGGGTGTAGCTTCAACAAGAGGGCAGACGGGAGGAGGTGGGATGTGGTGGTGTAGCCAGTGAGGGGCTAGTTCATGGCTAACAGCGTAGTTACATGTCTTTCTTGTTTGGTGTAGGTTGCGGCTCTCAGAAGCTTCTGCACTGATTGCTTATAAACTGGTAGTGAGGCCAGGTATCATCTATTTCCTTATTCCAGGAGGATTCTATATCAATAAGCCATATTTAATCTACGAGTGTTTGGCATTGATATGACTAGTTACAGACATACCTATTAGATAGTTAAGCTGGAGGGTCAAGGGTCAGATGGCAGCTTGAATGTGCCGACTTTTAGAAGTGATTTTATGTATTATCCATGCGAAAAGTATAGATGAAAAAGGAAAAGGTAAGAAAACTGCTCTTACGTCAACTCTTCACCATTCCTCTGAGAGCAACACAATTCAACTACTTACATAGGGTATTCAACTCACATCTACACCACTTCAGCCTGAACAATAAAAGAGCAGGTCATTCAACACCGAACTCTTAACACATAGAACATCTTCTCACATTCATTGAGAAACGCAGAAGCAATTTCACATTTATACTCTTTTTGAGTAAGAAAAGCCACACATTTCTGTCATGCCTGAAATAAACAAAATAAACTTTTCCTAGAGAAAAATTAAAACCCTCCATTTGTCACCCATGACATCCCCAATACTACAAACATCAAGAAATGCTGGACAGCCCCCTTACAAACAATTGAACTGCATGTTCGGTGGGAACAAAGCAACACATAGTAATTATGCACAAATTACCCTTCATTATTACATCACATTACATGTCATTTAGCTGACACTTTTATCCAAAGCGACTTCCAATATGTGCTTTCAACTGTGAGGGTACAAACCCAGAACAGCAAAAATAATTTAAGTACATAAGCATCGAAAAAGCCAAACTACAAAGTGATACATATAATGTATGTGCACCTTGACTAAGACTGACTTCTAAGCCAAGGTGTAGTCGGAAGAGATGGTTTTTAGCCTGTGGAGGAAGATATGTCGACTTTCTGCTGTCCTGAAATTAATTTAAAGCTGTGTGATTACCCCAATCTGTTCATGTGCTCAGTGTTAAATATTCCCCGACTAAAAGTAAGTGACATATAGCAAGTGTTGTTACAAAAGCGACTTTGAATTATAGTAAAGTCAAAATATGTTGAAGCTAACATGGTGTAATATGAATTCTAAACATGTACTTTGACGCAATATCTATGTGGATTGTCTTAATTGATTATCATTTCTTAATTGAATATCTACAGAATAGCTGTGTAATTTACATATACAATTAAATTTTTCATATACTAGGAAAGAATCTCCTAAACTGAGAGAATCATTCCTGTTATGTAAAAAACAGTAGGTCTGGCCGGATTACGTGAACACTTTTGAATGTGAAACCTCTTTGCCACCAATCTGTCAAACTTGAACCAGCATGTGCTGCTCCCCTAAAGCAGTGGCTCTCAAATGGGTGTTTGCGGCACACTGCCAGGGTGTCTGTGAAGAGTTTCCAGATTCATCCATAGAAATTATAATAGTATGTCAGGGTTCTGTGTTGAGGTGACATTTCTAGGACCTATATCTTTCTAAGACATTTGACTCTTGTAGATCGTTCACATAGCTCAGTAGAATTGTAAAAAAAATAGGTTATCAAATTATTCCAAGGGACATACATAAGGCGGTCCTTGGAATGTATTTTATCTTGTAGGGGGTTCTTGGCAAATCGGACTGGAGTTGTACTGGACAGCCTTCAGGTGTGAATGTTTATACGAGTATCTTCAAAAATATACTCGTATAAACTAACCCTGATGTTTTAATCAAGCAGATTTAATCTCATTGTATTGTATCCATGCTGAAACAGTGAAGTCACTATGTACAATAGGTTCACAGCACACCAAGTGCTTCTTACTCACACTATTATTTTCTGCCAGTTAAATATATGGCCTCATTACAACCAAGAGCGTTGCTGTTATATACATTAATACGTGTCTTTGCCAACAGTCAGCGGGAGCTCCACAAACACACACGCACACATGCATCACACTCGCACTCACACCCTGTATCCATCACAGTCCACTGTAGCAAGACGAAAGATGAGACAGAAATGTGAACTTCACAAGAGAGGAACACTCATACCATCACAGTCGGCCAATTGATGCGAGTGCATTAATCATCTGCAACTCGCCGTCCAAAATAAACTCATGTGTGAGCTAATGGAAGAACTTCGCCCAGAGAAATGAATGTGTTGATGAACACTGTCCCAGATATTTACAGGCCAAATCCAGGAGGGCAGCCTACCTGCCTGTTAACTGGTCGGGTTTTTTTCCCCTCCCCTCCTATTCCTGTCTCCCTTTGTCTGTCTGTGTCTCGCTCTCTTTCCCGCTCTCTCATTGAAGTCTTTGCTGAGAGTATAGGAGAGATGAAAAGAAAACAAAATGCCTTTTGATCCAGCAGCCTTGTATTACGGCTCTGTCAAAGAGCATTACCCTGATAACCCAACCAAAAAGTCAGCCACGGGGTATCAAAGCCAAATATACAGACCTTTAACGCAGAGACTATTAATTCACCGACACAGAGAACGGACAAGCTGACTGAATAGGAATGCAGGACAACAGACAATCCCAATCCCTGCCAAGTGCCTTTTTCATTTCATTCTCTCTCTCTCGGTCATTCTCTGTTTTCATGTTTCCTATAGTTGGCAGTACAAAGCCATGTGAATTCAGCCACGAGCAATTTCAGTTAACGTTGCTCTGATCAAATAACCGCGAACGGCACGCAATGGTGCATTGTTGGGACTTATACTGTTTCATGTCTGACATATCCACGGCAAGGGGAGAGCGATATTACCCTCCTGTTGTGTGGCGAGGAGAGGAAAATAACACGGGGACCTTTGAAACTGCCAGAAAGAGGAATTGACTTCAGTCCTGTGAGGAAACACACATTCCAGTGTACAACCATGTTTCAGCCTCCACGACATTTGAATTTTCTCTCCGAGCGACCATCCTGATCTTTGTTGACCACCTTTGGTTTAGAAAGTCACCTTCGATCAGGGGTGTGGAGCTATTTCCAGTCAAAGGCCATTTAGATGTTTAAACATTCTTCAAGGGCCATGCTAAATTATTGAACGGATATATCACACCAACCGCACTGATTCAATGGGTGGAACTGCCCCTGTTTTGTAAAGTGTCTAATGTTAGATGGTGGTGATCAGTGCTGAAGAGGTTAATGCTTTTAAAAAAAAATCATCATCGTATAGGACATCACGTGAAATACCAGGGTGCGAACATGCACTCACCTGCTGATCAGTATATGAAGTTTACTTAGCGTTTGATTGATTCGCTCCAGAGTTTATGAGGCTGCAACTAAACATAATGAAAAGTGAGTCGTCAACGTTTTTCATGCGCCCTCAGTACAACACAAGATGTGACTCAGTGTTAAAGTGATTAATAACCAAATAACTGATTGTAAGTTTGTCATCTGAATCATGACCCTCCCAGTAAAAAAAAGAAAAGAAACAAATTACCGTGAACTTAGTTAAGGAATATTAAAAATTAACTATAAGGGTTAGGGTAACAACTACACGGAAAACTGGAGGCTTACACAGGGGATGCAAAGGTGCAGAGGCTCAGGAGACACAGGATACAGAGACACGGGAGGACAGGACAGCAGGACAGGACATAAACAAACAATCCGACGAGGAAATAGGGAAGCACAGAGACTTCTATACACACACAAGGAAGGCAGGGGCAATTGAACACAGGTGAAACACATAAGGACTGGTGCATACAATCACAGAGATAGGAAGTGAAGAACACACTAGGAGCAGGGCCTACAAAATAAAACAGGAAACAGAAACACGGAGTGTGAAGACATGAAACAACTCAAACAGAGATAAAACAGAGATTTACTAATAAACAGAAAACACTTCAAACAAAGGTGGAACCTAAACAATTGAAAATACCAAACCGTGACACGTTTTGCAGCTCAATGCTTTTGATCTGTAAATTGTCCTGCACATCAGCATATTTAAAGGCTTGACAAATATGTTCAGTTCCTTAGGTTTCCTCTCACCTGTCCTGGAAGGTTTTACCAAATGCCTGGAAGAGTTTTTGCAAACTCATCAACACATTCATATGTCATAGCAGGCTTGTGTTCTTGAAGACAACATACATTGCCTACAAAGGTCTCCCTTGAATCGAAGTTGGCAGTGATGTTTACGCGCACACAACAATGGCTGGTTGCGCTTCTCATGCAGATGGTTTTAGCCAAAGCTAACTCTACTAAAACCCATTGTCACCTTTGGTAGTGCCATGCATGACTCTCTCAAATCTTGTGTAATCTTCTTTGGCGTCAGGGGGATATGGTGAGGTTAGGGTACATGTTTTTTCAATATATATCGTTTACAGATCAACAATCTGTTGACACAAGCTGTCACTTTTGACAACCTTAGTTAGAGCGGTTTTAGCAACTCTTCAGCTCCAACAAGGCGTTTTCACTAATTATCCTCCTGAATGAGGATTCAGCTTCTTAACTTTTAACTCGCTTAACACAAAAACCTCAGTTTGCACAACATTGTTTCTATCAGAATGAATTTGTGTGAAAACTGAACCAAACTGAAGACTTTTAACTGAATCCAAGATCATGTATTCTTGGAGCTCATCCTGTGCTGCACTTTTCAATCTATAATTATGTGCAACATTGGTCTTTTTCAGCACATCCCTGCAAACCAGAACCACCTGTTTACTTTTACTTACCACAAAAACAATAATTAGTTTGTTTCTCTTCAACATCTACAGTTCTTTTTTCGCCAGTCAGCATTGATATGTAACCACTTCCTGCATGTTGTGTTAAACAGACCATCCTGAAAGACATGTCAGTCCACAAATATGAATTACAGAAATAACTGCTGTCATGAGAATAATTTTGTATTTTCATATCAATCATAGTCCAGATCCAGCTGTCTATAGAGCCTGGAGGCAAAAGGTTCTCCAACCCCGCCTCGTATTTAGGTTGTAAACAATTGACACTCAGACTGTGTGTGATGCCAACACTGCAGGCTAAACTGTTAAGGTGTTTTGTTTCTGAGTGCTCTCTCTGTATCTATACACAAGAACTCCGTCAGCAGTCTAGTGAGTTTCAGCATCACTCTGTAGTGATGTGTTGGTCTGTTGGCTTCGAAGCCGATGCTCACGAGCGGAGACGGTGCTCGGAGCTGCTGTTGTAGAGATGAATGCATCATAAAAAAATAAATAGCCACAAATTATTTTCAACTGCACTTTATCAGAGACCACACTTTAGCCATACTCGAATGAATGAACTGATGAGGAGGTTTGCAGAGCCGGCAACAAGAGCGTGAAGAGTCAAGTAGCTTCAGGGAAAGAACATTTTTTGTGGTGGAACGAGCAGCAGGAGAGGATGAGGCTGTTTATATGTCTATTGCTGAAATTTTTTCAGCAAGCATTTGTGCAAATCATGGATTTTAGGGTTTGTTCACAGTTGTAAAAATGCTATTTAAGGTTTTTTACAAAGGACTGCTCTTCAGTTATACCAATTTCTTTCCTTATATTCTCACTCCACCAGTTGACATCTTTGTTACAAAGCTGACACTACAAATAATCAGGAAAACATTTAAAAAAAAGATTCTCAGCCAAACCTTGCAGTTTCATGGACTGTGCCAGAATGCCATTGTGCCCCTCCTTAAACTGATCATAGATAATCCTCTGTGCATCACATAATGAATAACATTTTAATAGCAACAGGTTCCTGCTTTAGTCTGGTTTCCTCCCACAGGCCAAAGACATGCAGCTTAGGTTAACTGGAGATTCCAAGTTGTTTCTGTACGTCAGCCCACCAGTATGTTTGGCGTTCTGTCCAGGCTGTAACACGCCTCTCGCCCTACGGTACAGTCAGTCAGCTGGGATGGCTCCACCTCCCCTGCAACCCCTAAAGTGAATGTTGGTTGCAGGTTTCTTTCTATAACTGTTAAAGTGACCTGCAGTAATTGAGCAAAAGCAAGTAAATACCGACGGCTGGACTCAGTCCACAGAACCCTGAACTGTAGAATCAGTTGTCATAGCTGTAGATTTGAATGTGCCAGACCACCGCTGTTGATAATACTAGGACAAAGAAGAAGAAATTTAAAACCCAGTCCACAGACTGAAGGCAAACTGCCACGCCCCCACTCACTGCTAAAAAGCTTGGCTGTTTATTCACAGTTTATTAATATTGAACAAAGCACGTGTCCATATCACACCAAAATTGACTCAGCACTTCCTTGGGGCGTGAATAATACACATCAAGTGTGAAGCTAATAAGATGAACAGTTCTCATTCAGTCAGACAAAGATTTCTGGAATTATTAGATCCCATTATTATGGGATTGTCTTTCATTTTACAGTAAGCCACAAATTGCTTTAACACCAGATTATACCAGTTAAATAAAGAAATCATTAAATACAAAAATATATCAGTACTTATGTGCAAGATTTATAAAGATGAACTTAAAAAGGCAAATATAGGAATAAAAACTGCTGACCTTTTCATTCAAGCATTGGCAGAGACAGGTCGTATCAGCTGTGGCTTTTTACTGCTATTCCTGGAAATAACGTGATGGCCGACCGGAAAGCAACTTTGCTGTTGTTGGTTTGTGTGATCTGTGCAGACTAGTGTATGTACTCAGCCAAAGGTTGTTTGTGAGGAAGGACGCTCCACTCTGAAACACAGCTCTGCTAACATGAGTGGACTGAGTATGCTTTTAGTTCCCACAGCTCCGGCTGAATGATGCGGCTCCCCCTCCAGCTCGTCGTGTCACATCAGTTTCAGGAGTCACAGTCTCCCACTTAAACATCCGTTCACATCGCATCAATAATTCAGGCTCCTGATCTTAATAGTCAGGACCTTTAGCGTTTTGGATCAGGTCGCTCGAGAAGAATAAGTTATGCCACATATAGTAGCCCACAGCTGTTATCTCAATGTCGGATACATATTCAATCAATATTTAGGTAAATATGACTTTTAGATCAGATGTTAATATCAAGCCTCAAATCAGGATCAGGGCCAAAAACCACTTGACAAGGACGCCCTTACATTGTTTTTGTCACCAGGTCCCACAAAGAGCTCATGAAGAAATAAATGATTATGATTAGACTGCAACTCACCCTCGTGGAATGAATAATGAAGAGACAGACCGGGGATGCAAAGGAGCCTTTATGTAGAGCAACATACTTGTTGTGCTGTTGCCACGTTTCACTGGTTTTAATGAGGGGAGGCAAGAATTCTGAGTTGGGCACAAACTCAACAAACCTCTGACTGAACTTCCTTCACTTTCTGATGAGAGCAGGGGAAAATCCCTGCAACCAACGTGGTGACGCAACGAGTGTAACCATGGCTACCAAATTAGCTCGAAATTGTGTCCTTGAACGAGGCCCTGCAGAACTCATACCCTCATTTCCTGCTGTAGAAAGCAGAATGCGACCGAGATGGGAACGCAGGTTTAAACTTGTGGGAAGAATAAAAGGACAGCGGCCTTTATTCATTTAACAATTAAATAAATCCCCTCCTCCGCTGTGATGTCGGACAAATCAGTGTCTGTCAAACATGAGCCAGATAAAGATTTAATAAAAACATCACTCACATGAACGATGGCTCGGCATAGCATTAGCACTGTGGCCACAGGGTGGTAGGATTTGCATTTTACTTGAACTAGCTTATCCACAGATAGTCAACAGTTATGTCCTTAGCAGGTATTGTTCTGTTTGACACTTACTGTAAATCTGTACTTTGTTATCACAAAATGTTTCCGATGCAAACCTTTGAATGGACCAAATAAAAAAAGTAATTACAGCATCAGCTCTAATCCGTCGCTGCCTCCCTAACTATGCTGCTGCTGTCGAGACGACAGGCCATTAGAAGTGCATTGCTTTTTTTTACTGCCCCAATTTTACAGCAGATACTCACAAATGAGCAATTTTCTCAATTTTTTTTTTCGTGTCCCCTCTCTTTTCAAATGATGCGTGCAGCGGCATCATGTTAATGTAAAAAAAACAAACAATCTGTTGTGTTGATTTGTAACAGATTTATCTTCCTGAGATAAAACACCTGAAGAAGAACAAGGGTAAATTGAGTTGATATGAGATTGAAAATGAATTGTTTTGTCACATTTTAGTCATTTGATTTTTCACTTTGAGAAACTAAAGACATCTTAGTCTAGTTTGTGTGAGTGAGGCGTCTCATTTTTGTCGTCTTTTAAGTATCCTGATAACTTTGTTGTGTACAGTCACCACAGTTAAATGTGTTTTTGACTATGGCAAGGTTGGCATAAAAGGCAGTGTTTATCTGTTTGAACAAGACTGTATTACATTAGACCGACTTTTCTCAGTAAATTATCAGTTTTCACTCCCACACTCTGTTTGAACAGAGCCAAGATACTTTTGTTTATACTTACTTGGATTCATTCCTACCTGTGTTCACCTCATGGAGAAGTTGCATTCTCCCACTTGTTTACAGCAGCTACAGTATTGAAACGCAGTGAAAACATTAGCATAATTCCATCTTGCTCTCGTGATGTCAAGGTCCTGCTGATACACCCACCCACCCGATCACAAGTCAATGTTAGCAGTCAATCCTGCTTGTCAGCATCAAATAACTAATTAAAACCAAACTTATAGGAAAATGAAAACATGCACACACCGCATAATAACAAGATAAGATTTATTATTTTTAAGGGAGGAAAGTCTATTTTGTGGCGCCCCATGTCCCATCCACTAACATGGTGGGGCCGGGGTTTATTACCTTTACTGCAGCCAGCCGGCTCAGAGCCCGTTAAAGTTTGCAATAACAACAATGTACTGAATGACAACATGAACATGTTTAACTGCAGCTCCTCTTGTCTTGGCAGAGCTTTATAGACAGTTTCACTGTGTAGCTGTCCAGGCCTCAGGGCTGGTTCACTCTTATCAATCTCACAGCCTCTTATCAAACACATCACAAACACGGTGATGCAAATAGCAACAGCTGATCATTTCTCTGGAACTGGTGGAGATTAAAAACAGAGCTACAAGTGAGTGAATATTGAACTTACACTCACCACATGATGGGAAAAGCAACTGCAAATCAATGCTAATGTTCCTCTGAAACGACTGGTAAATAAACAAATGCTCAGTTCAACATTTAACTTTTAACTGGATGTTAGGTGCTATCTCTGAGTGGTGAGAAATACATGTTTTTTAAACTAAATATCTGTTGATGAATTCAGAAGTTGATCTACACATTTAAAAAAAGACAGTATATAGTATTGTTGCTGTGTTGGAGAAAAATTTACACTCAGTAAATGTAAAGCATTTGTCTATAGAGTCCTATCCCCTGTGTTGAAATGGTTTCTTAGCTCATGTTGTTGGGTTTTGGATCCTCTGTGATATGAAATCTACAGCTTGCAGCACTCTCACATTCAGTAAATGTCAATCAGACCTCAATACAATCCCCTCCTGTGTCTGTCATTGGCAGTATATAATTCAATCTTTAAACATTTTTTCCTTCAGCAGCCTGAGTTAGAATTTTCTCAGCGACTCTGGGGTCATGATACGGGAAGTGTTGGAATCGCGCCGTGAGCTGAGATGTCATTACTGACTCTTTGCTGCTGTTCCCATTATAAAAGATCAAGTGAAACAGCGGCTGCTTTGCTGCCTCTGGAAAGCTGTGATAATAATTGTGTCTGTGGTTTCTGTGTGTGTGTGTGTGTGTGTGTGTGTGTGTGTGTGTGTTTGTGTGAGTGTGTGTGTGTTTGTATGAAGAAGTGTGAGAACCCTGCATGAGTCTAAGAAACAGAACAGAGGACTATAAAAGCAGAGTTTTACTACTTATGTCAGTCGTACAGTATCATTTCACCAAAAATGTTTTTTCTCTATTAAAAGAAAGACATGTTTTCCAATATAAGCAATAGCAGTCAAATTTTGGACATGCGATACCATCTCCTGACAGATTCATACTTATCAAACTCTGCCGGAGCATCTCAAGGTCAAAGGGATTGTTCTGTGTAAGGCGATACACTCATGCGTGTTCCAGGGTCTGTTTAATATGGCGGTCGTATCATGCTGAGTTAGCCTTTAAAACCTGCCCCCATTACTTTCCCAGAGTGAGTGATGAGAGACCACAGCCAAAAGCGTGTGCAGAGGAAGCTATAGTCAGTCTTTGCTGTTATTGCTTCATACGGGATATAATATAAATTTCACACAAACAATCATTATCTTCACCCAGATGTGTTTGCCTGAGAACTCTCTCTGACCTTAAACTGAACTCAACTGTTGTCTAAATAGACAATAAGAAAATAAACATATTGTGATTGGGCTGCCTTTTGCAGGGAATATAGAATCATATTAACTCTGTACAATGGAGTATATATTACTCCATTGACAATAATTACAAATTAAATTTAAGCTGCAGGATACCAAGGTTTAATTTAATTGGAATTGTTCAACGTTTTGGGAAAGTTGCTTATTACAATATTTTTGTAGGTGCTTATCTCAAGGCCAATTTATGCCTCTCCGTTTTTTCTATTACGGACAGATAAGACCGCCCTATCCGTCGTGAAACGTCCTCTCCGAGTGCTTCGGACAGCTTTTCGTACACGTCTGATTTTTCTAACTATCCGTCTTCATGTTGGAGACCCGACGGACCGCTCTTGGCTGTGATTGGTCCGCGAACGACATCATTTCCGTATGACGTCATTTCCGTATTTCCGGACCTCAAACTTCCTGTTTACATGTAGCAACAAACACGAACACAACTATGATTCTACGATTAATGTGACGTGTGTGTTAAGCCAGCGGAGTTGTCCGGCTGACGGTGGCTCGTTAGAGCACTGAGGGCATGTGTGCACGGTCACATACGGTTATAACGAGCTTTCAAAACGGCGCTAGCAGGCTAGGCTAGCCACCATGCTAACTGCGGTGGTAACAGTGCAAGAACCCGCCGTCACGACTTTAATTCCACTTCTATCATGACACTGTTTCTATAATACCGTCAGGTTAGAAGCAAACACTGGATAGTAGTAGTTAGTGTCGGGAGTCCCTGCTGACTGTGTGTGGAAGCTGGGGGGAGCTAGGTCCGTGTAGCTTCTAGCTACATGTAGCCTCAAGCAGATACAAGCTGTGGAATCAGCAACACAGTTCGGAAACAAGACCGGGGAACCGCTGCGCTAAGAAACGATTACATCAGCATTTTGAACCGCTGGGTGTCACTTTATTTAGTTCTGTTAGTTGCCATGGTTCAGTGTGTGGGACGCAAGCTAACATGTAAACAGAGACACGTGGACTTCTTCTTCCCAAATGGGGTAGGCTTCTCTGAGCTCGTCTTCCGTTGCGCCACCTATGGGTTTGGCGGTGAATTTTTTCCGGACGTAGACTGACGGAGAAGTAAAAATCAAAAAGACTCTTTGTCTCCCGCTGAGACCTCTCCGAGAAACGGACACGTAGTAGTATATAAGAGCCTTCAGTCATCAGTCAAGTGGCATCCCACAAGCATGTTTGTATTTTTAAGCTGTGAGTTTGGTATTTGCATTTCCTATCTTTATTTGGATTCTTTTAGTTGGAGAAATTTGACAGACTTCAAGAGCAGCAGAAAAAAAAATCCAAGAGAAGATTCCCAGGAGTTGATGTTTCACAAGCGCACAGAAGCAGCGTGAGCACAAGGAGAAGAGCTGAAGCTGGAAATCAAAGCACAAGCAGTGTGTATTTATATTTGAGTGTGTGCACAGGGTTTTCAATGAGAGTATTACAAGATCTAAACATCAGGTCAATACAATACAATACAAATAGGTGCAACTGAAATTAAATATATTCCAATGATTACCTGACATTGGAATTTAACAATCCTTTTAAAACATGACATTCCTAATGAGCATGTGTGCATGTCTGAGTGAAGCTGACGACATGCAGGCGGGGAACCCTTACCTCTTTCCAGAGACTTGGGCAGCGAGCCTGGCTCGACTGTTGCTTCCTGACAACTCCCTGTGATCTGCATCTTTGTCCAAGTCATTGTCTCCGTCATCCTCCCCTGATCCTGCCTCCTGCCTCCTCCTCCTCCTCCTCTTCCTCCCTCTCATCACCCAGAATATCATCTGCTGCCACACAGATACTGTGGAGGAAGCTGCAGGCTCCAATAACCTGAGGAGCAAGCAGAGGCCAGAAAACACCAGCGCCCGTAGGAAGAAGGAGCGCCGACGTGCTTTAAACTGAAAATGTTTGTGTCACTGTGACCAATGAAAACATTTTGTGTGTGACTGTGGGTGTAATGAGAAGGGAGAGATGTTCTTGCTTGCGACAGGTAATATGGGGTCGTTATGGAGACGGGGTGCTGCAGGCACGGGTATCCTCCATCACTTAAAAATACAAAGCATGCTGCTGGGTGGCAGATACAGAAGATAAGAGGCAGAGAGCAATGTGGAATGTAGGTAATTTAGTTTAACACAATGACAAACCTTTTTCTTTCCATGTTTTTTTTATCGCTTTAATAATTGTATATTTTAATAATGAACAAATCAACCCAGAGATTCTGTTGGAGTGTGTCTGCAGGGGGGGTTGTTCAATCAGTGGATGGGACACCCCTGTGGTGTGAAGGAACATTCAGTTATCGGGTTTGTTGGCAACAGTGCGGAGGCAGCTGGAGAAATCGCAGGTTAATGTGAACGGTTTAACCCCAATAAGTCCAGGGCCTGGCCTGGCTCCATGATTCAGGTTACCACATGCTCATCTAAACCCTGCTATCGACTTTGTCTTGACAGGCTGTGAAGAGGACACCGGGCAATAATACACTGTCAATGCTGAGCATCACGTTTTACCACTGACGCCACTGACACATCTGTACAGCAGCGCAATGGATTTGGAATGAAACACTGACTATGAGGTTAAAGCGCCAACTGTCAATTAGAGGGTGTGCCTTGAATGAGGTCCTCATCCGGCTGACAGAAAAGCTCTGTTGGATTGTTCGGAGGCTGACTTGGCAAGTCGGGAAACATTTTACTGCTTGACCAATAAAACCGACTTTTCTTTGTGTTTATATCAACTTTTAATCCAATAATCATGGGAATAAGTGTAATATGTCAGCCTTTGTAACTCCTAACGGTTCTTTTTAATTCAAATCCAATGTAATGGAGTGAAGTTGAAACACATGTTGTCTGGATTCTATTGTACGTAACATCCATCCTGTGTAACCAAGCTTTGTCTGAGGTACAGTAGATGTGGGCTCAGTCTCATAAATTTAACTTTGAAAGATCTACTTGTGTTTTTATAGTGACGACATATCAAATGACTGTATGTGTGAGAGGAAATCACTCATCATGTCGAGCCCACTGAATATGATCACCAGACTCTGACCGTTTTCAGACATGACCTGCGGGTAAACTCTGGAGGATTGGCTACGGGGTTTACCCAGAGCTTGCCTTTGACGCAGCAGGAGGTTCTCTGCACAGACACGTTCACAACAACATAACCCCCTCTGCATTATTCAGGCGAGAGAGGATGCAGCCGGGTGCAGCAGACAGAGACAGGAAGTGACTTATCAACTCAGCTGCAGAGATCACATGATTTGTCTTGATAACACACAGACAACGATGTCATCTCTTATCACTACAAACTCTCAAAAAATCTGTTGGTGTCTTCTACGTGTGTGTATCACCGCTTTCTCACAGGCAGATGTTGTTTATTTTGTCATTTTTGCATCTGTCTTGTGCCAGAAGCGTCATCAAACCCCCCCCATCGCTTGAGGTGAGTCCAGTGGTGAATCCCCTACTGTGTACACACATTGAATTCTCCTGAATTTCTACAGACTAAATACTTGGGGCCCAGATGGAGAAAGTCTGCAGATAATCCAGAGCCTCTAACTTTGACTTTTGCGTTCACAGATGCAATTCCTCCAGAGAAAATGTGTATTCAGTGCATGTCCGAAAGCCGCTTATACTCCCCTTAGCTCTTCGACACATATTAGCATCTTTAAGCTCATCATTTCGGTTGGTCTGCCCAGAATATAACTGTTTTGGTTCAGTCTTGCTGTTTTCATCAGGGCAGTTTCCAGCCAAGAAGTGCACGCTGCTTCCAACCTGTCCATCATCAAATGCCAGACTTTTATAAGGAGCTTGTGAAAGCAGCAGCAGCTACCAAGACCGATATTTCTCTTGGAAGTTGGGGGCGACAAACACAGACTAAATACTGGAATCCCATTCACTAGATAGAGACATGCAACTCTGAATGAATGCTAATGTTTCTCTGAATATGCTTAAGATGCTTGATAGACAGGCAGTGGTTTGTTAACAAAGCAAAAGTGTGGTGCTAGAGATCAAATGTCAGCGATACAATGGGTTGGACATGTCCTCAGAATGGACCAGGTGGACTCCACCAGTGGACACCACTGTGATGAACTGGAAGAGATGTGTCTGGCATGGGGGGAGGCCACACACCTGAGATGGATGGAGGCAGATTGTCGATGCCTCGGATTAAGATTGTTAAAGTGTTCGCCTCAAGTAGACAAAAAGACAAGCGAGATGTATCAATTTTGTGTTTATAGTATTGCTTTAGATTTAGTTTAGTTAGATAAAGTTATAGTCCAACCAAACTTGTTCTCTCACAATGACTCTCTTATGAAGGATTATTAACAGACTAGAACATGTTGAGTAATGCCTGAGCTTAAAATGGGTTTTAGAAGAGAAATAATGAGAAAAATAAGCGACTAATTCAGACATTTGCTTTGTTTTGTATTGACTCCAGCTTGATAATGGACCTGCACAGGCCTGTCTGTTGGTGTTGTACTTCAGAGCAGTTAATAAGGTTCAGATACCTGTTACTTTCCTTTTTTCTCATAAGCACCTGCCAGGAAGTGTGTCTTATTTATTCATTTGCCGGAGTTGCCTAGGAGATAATTAATCCTGTTAATTCTCCAGGAGCTGAAGTGTTTAGTTTGCAAATGCAGACTTTTCTGCGCTAGGTTCACTGCCAAGTGAAGGAATGGAAAGCGTGGGCTTGCAAGACGGAAAGATGGAGTGTCGTTAACCTTTAGATGTAATGTTCTTCCGAGTGAGGAATATTTACGCTTTTTTTTTTTGTTCTGAAATCCTAAAGGTCACGTTGTCTGCAGAACAGGCTTTATGTCTTTGCTTTACAGACAGCTTTCTTCATGACAGTGAAAAGGTGAAAAGCGAAAGAAATTCTGCTACTGACATGCAAAGCCAGGAAAACTAACGGACGCTATATTTCCGATGTTAGGATACGCTACATCTTAATTGAAAAAACCTTGTGGGACAGCAGTTGAATATACTCTAAATAATATATAGAATAAGACATAAAACCATAGGGCTGTACTTGAGAATGTTACTGACCAGACTTCTGAAGTTTTTTGTTTGTGAGATATTCTAATATTAACTATTATTATGAATATTCGAAATGTAGCCTACATAAGTTGAACAAGCTTAGGCAATCCGTGTCCGGTACTTCAGAAACCTTGTACTCTAATCATGTCCTCACGTTTAAAATTAAACAGTGGTAACACTGTCTTTGGTCTATGTGATCTTATTTACCGATGGATGGAACCATTGGATACTACTGGAAACCAGTTGTCATTGCATTGTGGGAATGACTGTGTGCACAAAAAACAATTTCACCCTCAAACACACTCAAATAGAACTGGTGATTTTAGGCACAGCCATTATGAAGCACAGTGTGTTCACCTTTAGAATTAACCTCGTAATATCGTAATGTATCTGTGACATGCTAAAATGAAACGAAATGGAGATTAATTCTGCTTGTAGCTTTCAAATGCTTTTATGTGCACGATCAGTGGTAACCCTTATACTGTGATAATACCAGACTATGAAAGGCTGTTTTAGCAATATTTAGTTTTATTCCTTGCTCATTTTTCTAGTTACGGCCTTCTCAAACAAGAGAGAGATAGAGATGTGTTGATTCTTCTTTTCTAAGTTACATTGTGTTGCTTTAAAATGAGTTACTCTCTAATACATTAGTTACAATATGTTACAATAATTAAAAACTATGGGCACTTCAAACGTGCATCACACCATGGTTTGAAATGTTATAGAAAGTGAAAGAAAACAAATTAAACAGATTTGCTCTAAAAGTTAATGGGTTTTCATTCAGACACTTGAAAACATTACCTCTAAGTCAGCGGTGATAATGATCAAAAGCTCTAAGCAAGTTCTGAATGTGATAACCAGGCTGTTAACCAGATTTTTTATTAATTACTTTTCAGTGTTTCTAAAAAATTTGTGGTTGATTATATTATACTGATTAAAGATTCAGAGTACAGATTAGTTGCATCGAAAAGAGAACAGGAACATTAAGGCTAAAAAAAATGTAAGCAAAGAGTGACATTTTTGTTTTTTGATTAGACGGACTCAAGAGGTCAATCAGAGGAAAGTTAGAAATATTATATGTGTAGACGAAATAAGAAGTTTTCATTATTTCCTGTTTTGTTAACCATTGGATGACACCTAATGGACACTCTGAACCTTAAATATGAGAATCACAGAGACAGACTCTTTTACAGCCCTGATCAAATGTTGCATGTGCTGTGGGAATAGGGGTAAGAAAAAAAAAGAGAGGGGGGATGGAGGGGGGATCTCATGTGCCTGTCTTTCTCTCCCCGTCTGGCTCTGTGGGAGCAGATCTGGCTCAATGTGTTAGACTTTGTGCAGAAGCCTGCACAGATGAAGGGCCTTGCACAGAGTGATGTAGAAGTAAACAGGCGAGACCAATGTAGGACTGTCTGCCGATTGATTTTCAGAGGCGATCCTCGTATCATCCTTGGCTCTGATATCCTATCTGTCTCCATGTCGGCCCCCAGATACCCATCTGAGATGAAAAACCCAGACGCCGCACCATGTAATAGTGCTTTGAACCCAGGGCATTGGGGCTTTTCAATCACGCCCCAGATGGAATGAGTGCCCTTGCTCTCGGCAAAGAAGCGTCAGCATTATTTATCCTCTCACCGGTGTTTCATACCTTTGTAACTGAAACATAAATGGAATAGTTTTTGTAGCATTTCTTTAATATAAAAAATCACATCACAGCGTGTCAAGATTCACGCTTTTGAAGTGGCGAGGTGAATTTTTTTTTTTTTTCTCCAAAAGAAATCCTGTGAAGTTCACCTTCATGGCTTTCTTTGTAGTTTCTGAGGAGACGTTCAGTCATTGTTGAGTGTTATTATCACGTTTCTGTTTGGCTCTGAAAACAGATCATTCACCGCTGCGCTATTTGTGACAACCGAGGACTGAGCAAATGTTCCCTAAATGTCACAGAAGAGATGGGTAAATGGATAAATCGCATTTATTCCTACTCAGAATGCACCCCCGACGCTATGTAGCTGCGTATATTAAATTGGATAACAGCTTAAATCAAAGTTTGACTGAGTGCCAACAAATTGAATGAACTTAGCTTTAGCATTCACTGCCGGGGAAAATTACTTGTTATTTAGCTGAGGCCACTAAAGAGAATAGAGAGCAGCAATATTGAGACAGGAAATCATAAAAATCCTTCCTCACTGTGAATCTGTGGATTGGCCCAGATTGCAGTGCAGCCGGGGTGTGACGGTTCAGCCGTCCTGAACTCCCAGCTGCAACTTTGAAGTCGGGTCAGGAACATTTGCCCCGGTGTTTGGCTGGATAGATAAATATTGCTTCAGCTCCCAGTGTCTTAACTTTGAGAGACATTTGGAATCGGAGAGCACTGTGCCGCCAGCCACCCGCTCTAATAAGGAGCTATGTGGCCTGATTTTGTGGGGAATCTCTTGAATTGGTAATAAGGTTTGGGGGGGAAGCATCATCTTTCTCTCCGAGCCAGCGAAGGAAGGAGTCGGGGAGAGGAGGGGAAGGAAGTGGGGGTTTTCAGAAGCAGCGCTTCAGGTCACAGAGATGTAATGATGGACTGGGATGAGCCGGGGTTTGCCAGAGGATTGCCGTCTGTCTTTGTTTGCGAGCGCAGCTTTCCAAGGCCGGCGTTCCAATCCCTACAGAGCAGAATTGCTCCCACTGCCAATATGAAAATAGAGGGGGCAGCGTGTGTGCTAAAAAAATAAGCACTTGGTGTGATGGGTTGCGTGTGTACAGCAGAATCCACTGACCGAGAGAGAAAAGCAAACAATGCATTTTTTTTTATCCCTGTGGTGGTACTTAAGCTATTGTATCGACTGTGACCTGCATTTATATTATGAGAAAACTAAATGTGGTATTAACATTTGATAAACACCCTGTGAATTCATGTAAGCTCAATCATATTCATTTGTGTTATTTTCTTCATTTTTATTTTTTTTAACCACACCAAAAAAGCAGAACTTTGTAAATAAAAAAAAGTACATTTCTGAGTGCCTGTTCAGCTTCCAAGAAGTCCTCCTTTAATATTTCTCTCACGATCTCTGCACACATAGGTGAATAGAATTTCAGATGGGATCATTGCACGACTGAAAAAACAAAACCATCTACAACATTTTCATAGCTTTGTCCATCGTTTTTATCATTTATAATTATATTGCTCCCAGCGGAGTGATTGCTGAGCGGCACGGCAGAGTGTGATGGGGCAAGAGACAGAAGTGCAATCGCTCAGGTTTACGACGAGCCATCTTTGCACTATGGAGCCGTGCCTTTTATATTTAGAAATATGGGCTTGTTTGAATTCTATATTTATTTTAATATTCAAGTGAAATGGAGCGTTTGAAGTTCGCCATGTGGACGAGAAGAAAGCATTCCTAAAAGTCACTTAAGCTTGACCTGTTCCCTGCCCTTTAAATGTAGGGTTGGTAATCCTGGAAAAGCTAGCATAAGCAGGCTACTCTTTGAAAATAGGCAACCGATACGTCCGACCCGCTCCCATCTGCCCTCTCGTTAAAGCTAACGTGCACTGCCTGACAACCGCTAGAAGCCGACTTTTTACAGAGACTCGCTCGCAAACTTGTGGCTATCATCTCCGCTTCAACGTTGTGTCTCTCCGGCTGAAGACTGACTGTCACGAGAAGTGAGGGCACAGACAGGCAGGTCAGTTTTTGACGGACAGGTACCCCAGGGAATCGTGTCATTTGGTGGTTATTACAGTCCAGCTAGGGCCACGGACACCAGCCTTTTTCTTCTCTATTTATAATGGCTATTGGGACCTGAAGAGGATTTCTACGAATAAGTTTAAAGGGGTTTTAGAAACAAATAACCAGCCCTACCTTTAATGGGAAAAGTATGCAACTGAAGATGTGCTGATCAAAAAAGCACAACACCACTTTTGTTTAACAAACAGTATTTAACGTTGTATAATCTAATGGGAAAATTATTGTTACTAAAGTATTACAACAAAGATCAGGCTTAATTCTGACCTTTAGCATTATACTGAAACCATGGAAAAATAGAATTCAATTGATTGATTATATATTAATAGTTTTGTTGGGTCTTTATGACGGTTTCTGGAAAATACTCATCTCATATTTCATCCAACAGAGCAGTCTTACCTCCTACGGGCTCTAATATTCTCTCATCCATCTCTCACTTGACGTCCACTTGACTCTTGAGTTCGCCATCAAAGTAGTTAATATAACTACTGACCCTGCACCATCTATCATCATGTCTTGCCTGTTGATTTCCAACTGTCCTCTGTGGTGGGGAATTCTTCATTTTACTCCGGGGTTAAATTTTTCTGACCTTCTAACACAGTATAACAGGCAGCTTCAGACTGCAATTTTTAGGCATGGATTTTATATAACAATCAACTTTAAAGAATGAAGGGACCTGTTCATGACTACCACAGGGGCTATTCTACACTGTTGTGCAATAGGGAGAGTTTGGTTCTGACATGAAACACATGCAGTACAAGCAATCCTTATAAAAAGTTAAATAATATGAAACTGTTGAGGCATTTTGTCTGTTTGACAACTAGAAATACTGATACTTTTAATTAGTGTTCATACTTGTGAAGGTTTACATGCTCTAATGTTCAGAAAACAAATCACTTTCCTCATATAGTCCATTGCTGCAGCTCCTCTCTTCAACCTCTGTCTGAAACACATAGTAATAGCCCGTCTCTTTCAGGCCCCCCCTCCCGATAATGCACAGTAAGCTCTGATTGTCACTTTTGTGATTGGTCGACCGCTCCCAGCACGTGTAGGAAATGTTGGCCAATTGCTCTTACTTGCTATACCTTGCATCATAAGGTAATGAGGCAGAGAAGTGAATAGGTGTGCACATAATTAGGAAGCAAGGTTTTCGGTGGCCAGAGGAGCTCCCTTTACTGAGACTTGGTGCTTTTTTAACATTGCCAACCTTTTTACATACATTAAAACCTATACAACACACTGTCACTTACATAATTCAGTTGATATAATCCCACTTTTACATATAAAGCACTGCAGTATCAAGCTCCTACACATCTAAACCATCTACTACACCTTTAATCATCCGCTCGCTCTCACAGAGTAGACAGATTAAAGGTTCAGTGAGTAGAATTTAGTGACATCTATTAGTCAAGTTGCATGTTGCAGCCGAATAGCACTCAGCTCACCGTCCCCTTCCAAACATGAACAATAACCTAAGGCAGCTTTAGTTGTCATTAAAACTCAAAAGGTGTTTAGTTTGTCCAGTCAGGGATAATGTAAAAAAAATGGCAGCCTCTGTAGAAAGGACCTGTTCCCAATCTTAATATAAAGTATTTAAATTTAAATGGGCCATTCGTGGGTAAAGCAAACAACAATTTGTGCAATTTAGATGAAAACCTCACCTGGATTATTTTATATAAATTTCTGCCGATAGATCCTTTTCACCTAAATCTTACACGCTGGACCTTTAAATCTATTTCATATCCCATGCACCCATTACAAGTCTTGTGGTGAGCTTTAGAGACAATTAGACAAAAGTTATGGAATGTTGTACTTGCTGATTCTTTGGGGATCCTCTAAAAAACAATTAAAGACAACCCTCTCAAAATAGGCATTCAGGTGAATTATGTGCACCAGGTCTGTCTCTTTATGAACCTTACTTGACTCTACATTGTTTCTTTAATGTGTGGATCTACATTTTGTGACTCTCATCTGTGAAAGTTGTATCTTAAATAAAATTAGGTTAAAGGTAAAAACTCTAAGTCTCCTTTGATTCGGTTTTTGTTATATTTTAGCTGTACAAGTTAAATTGCATTCCTTTTCATTTGAGTGTTAGAGCTGACTCTATAAGCTGAGCTGATCATGTTCAGCTGGACCAAACTGAGAGCTGACATCAACAGCCCCCCCCAGCTCTCTGTTTATTACTCTGTGCGCACCGTCTCAGAGGTGTCTGAACTTTTGACCGGCACACGGTCTCAGCTGACTGAGGAGACGAGCTTGAAGAGGTTGTCAGTCGTCGTCTTCACCTTTCCCCCTGCTTAAGAATCTGGAAGCCATCACTTGTCCTCAATATCTCTCTCTGGCGAGATACGAGGTGAGCTCACATTAGAAATATCTCCATTCGGTTTGATTGCCCTCCAAATAAGTCACACTGTTCAAACAAGCGCGGAGCACTGCTCCACTACTGCCTCCCATTGTCTGGCTTTGAGCTATTGACGCTGCGGCTGACGATTTATTATAGGCACCTTTCCCGGGTGACCGATAAGCATTGTGATGGATGCTTGATTTAACTGTGCCAAAATGGTTTTATCTCGCCCCCTCCGAGCTGCTATCTCCAGCGAGCTGATGAGCCGAGCTTATTCCACCTACCCCGACTTTCTGTCTTTCTCTCTCCCTTTTTCCTCATCTCTCAGACTGTTTCCACTGTGAGTCTTATCCTCCGCAGAACCCATTTCACCAGTTACAAATGTATTCTATTATTTACACATTCACTTATCTATGCACTGTGTGGCTTTTTCCACTTTCTTCAGTTTATTTGCTAGTGATTAGGCGCCGGTTTGCCATGTATGTGGACGTGCCTATGAGGTTACCAACATATGCGCACATGCACGGACATCGTCAGCGTTTGAGCCGAGCAGAGAACCGTGGTGGGGTTTTCTCCCTGATGCTGTTTCACATTGTTACTCTGGGCTTTAAATGCAATATCCAGCTATTTAGAAACCCAACTATCAATCATCTCAATTATTGCCGGCAAACGTCAGAGTGCTTTCAAGTTGCTGTTCAATTTTTTATAGTAACTATAATAGTTACACTGAAGAGGATAGTGAAGTGTGAAGGAGCAGAAATTACTGAATGATGTGTGTGTGTGTAGTGTGTGTGAAGCCTGATGCAGTAGAGTGTGATTTCAAAGATGAAAGCTAGCACGAGAGTGACAAGGAACGTATTCACTTTAAGCCAAAAGGTAGAACGTTGTGTCTTTTTCACTTTGCTTGATCTTTAATTAATGTTGCTTTGTTTTCTTTTTGAAAGATAATAATCACGGTCGTCTGTTTGATATTACCTCGGGCTCTCTGTGCCTGTGTTTTCCTAATAATTATCAGCAGCGGCTCCTTTAAGTCGGTTTTAATGAGTTTAATTAAATAATCATTATTATTGCCCTGCCAGAGTACTTACAAGACGAGAAGATAATGACAAATAAACAGTGCCACAAAGTGTGCTACATATATGTTTTGATTAAGTGTGACTTTAATCTTTCCAAGGATATAATTTTATCTGATGTCAGTTACTCATAAAGAAGTCTGTTTGTGTTTTCTTCAGTATAAAAGTAATCCAGCTCTGCTTGTCTACACGTCCATGGGTTTTCCTCATCAACAGTCCTGCACATAATCTAATAATCGCTTTATATTACGATCCCTTAGGATGTCTCTATTGGAAACTATAGGACACTAAAGATAATATTAAAAACCTTAAGTAAACCAGTGATACCAGTTGTTCTTTCTAAGTCTGAGCTGTTGGGCTGTCAAACATAATAATTATTACATATTAATATTCCACACCTTGATGTGGCATGTCCACACAACTCCTGAGATTTAGAGCTGCTAATACAGAATAGTTTGGAAATGCTGCAGGCCCCAAGTTAGTTTGGGAACATTGACATAGACACTCAGTGCTTTTCACACGATGGAAGCTTTGCTGATTCATCAGGCTTCAATTACATATCTCCCCTTCAGAGGAAAACAACCAGCATCAGCCTCGGCGAACACTGTAGAGCGCAACATGGATAATTGATTTCAAGTGTTGCTGACCCCTTTTGTTCAGCATCTCCATTTTACAATGATACTACTGTTTACATGCGTAGGAGACAAGCTTGTGTTCGAGCAATCTGCAACAATGGACAGGGATTAAAACTGATACGGAGCCAAAACACTTAACAATATTTTAGTTTGAAAATGCTGCTTTCAAATTAAAACACACTATGCATGTAAAGGGACTGTAGCCCAACTACTGACAAAGACTCAATAGAACGAACAGGATCAAAAAGTTAATTATGTTGGGGGCAATAAACAAGTTTTTACTTTTGATTCAACTTTTTGACTTTGCAACAAGAAAAGTAAATAATTCATTTCCAACTGAGACTCTGTTTTGGGCGCCTGTTACTATTTGAGGCCCGTGCCCAGTAGGCCCTGTGCAATAATCCAACTATCCTTGGGTACACCATATGCGTGTGTGTTTGTGTGCCCGCACATCTGTGCCTGTACACATGTGCGCACACTGTGTTCAGCCTGATGTGTAGTTGTTGTTCTGGCAGAGATGCCTCACAGCACGGAGGCACAAACCATCCAGATCTGCAGCCTCCCTCACCTCGTCTTCTGTCCTCTCCCTCCTTTCGGTGGTATTAAGTATCATTCACTGCTACTCTAACACTGTCAAACTCAATTTCAAAGTTTTTCATCTGCCAAATCCAGCTGCATTTTCCGGCTCAGATTTGTTATCACGCTGCGGTCGGGAAACAGAGCCACGAGAAGTCAGTGTGATTGGCGAATCTCAACAAGCCAGTGTAGCGTTTCAAAGTCTGCTATCATTCCCGAAAAAAACACCATGCGCGGCCCGGTTCTGGCTGCCGCCGCCGAGACAAGTCAATACATTTCATAATTAAAGGAATGCATCTCAAACACACAGGATGCTCTTAGTTTCTGATGAGATTAAAGCTGTGGATTTGAATTTGTTTTCATAAACATTCTATTTCCCCGTCATCATGCATTAGTCACAAAAGGGAAGTCTAGCTTAGCAAAGTGTTTACCTTACACAAGGGCAGGGAGAGCGCGTCGATGCACTGACTGCTCTTCTCATTTTTGCCTCGACTGGAAAATGTGATATATTCGCTGAGGCCGCTAATCAAAGCAAGCTGAGCGAAGAATATGTGTGTAATTTATGACATGTTAAATCTGGCTGGTGTACTTCCCCTCACGCCGCTGCCTCGTATCCCCACCCAGATATAAATTTCATTTGAGCAGAACAACACAGCTCAGGCCACAGCTTTCTAACCATGGGAAACAGTATTATTGCAATGATAAGAATGCTTAAGGCGAGTTAGTCCATATATTACTCTCAGCCCCTTTTTTTCCCCACTGGGTGTTTGTTTACCTTGGAGATGAATGTAGAGACGCTTTCTGGCCCTGGGCTGAGTTCTCCTTACTTGGGGTTGTGGAGGAAACAAGCTTTTCTCGATTCAGAGGGAAAGAGCAAGCCAGACTAACTCCACTTTTATTAAATCTGTTTAATTGTGGCTGCCCACTCATCTGTTGCAGGACTGCTCAGCCATACACCTTTGGCCTGTATTTAGATTTTGTCCTGATGATGGTAATTACAGCTTGACAAGCTTAGATGGGCGCACATGCTTTATAAAATAAAAAAATAAAAAAACTGTCAAATAAATGTAATATCTAATATAATGTGATAGTTACAGTAAGTAGTACATTGCCCTAAATGGCACTTTAATAAAGAAGTTTATATTTTACTAGAGTTCACACTTTATGATTTTCAGCCCGATTTGGCAGCTGCCGATGAGTTTTGAAAGTAGCTCTCCAATCAGATTACCGGTCTGCTGGAATGACAGAATAATGGGAGGATCGGTTGGTTGGCACCAGTCGGCGGGGTTTCCTCTGGTGACAGATTGTGACAGTGCGTGACCCTTACAACTGCTGCAGGATTCCCAATCACAGGGCAGCAATTTGTGTAGAGGTAACTATACATTAATCTGACTACTTTGAAAGTTGTGTAGTGAGAACATCACTTTACCAAACTAGGGACCATTATTTATTCATTTCTTAAAGTAGTTCAACCCTGTCCTTACTCAAACCCAATGCAAGAGCATTTTCGTATTTTGGTCCTAAAACGTTTTTTTTTTTTGCTGTGAGACTTGTTCTTATTCAGTGTTGAACTCATCCACTCTGAACTGCACAAATTAGTTGTACATTGCTTGTTTCGGTCTGATGAATACAACCTGCCAGATAAATATGTGAGCGACAGCACATGAAGATGACTATGAATGAAAGATGATTATGAATGAGTCCTGACTGGTTATGGTTAACAAAGCTGTCCTCTTTGTGTGTCGCCCTGAGAGATGTATTCTGTTTGCATGTGCAGTGATCATAGCGCAGGATCAGCGATTACATGGAACAACAAGACTGATGTTTTGTTCAGTATCAATCTGACAGGTGTAGTTACTCCATTTCAAGTGGAATCAAACCAGTGAAGTGAGAATGTGTGTTGGTCTCTGTGAGCTTCATTTCAAGTGTGTACCTTTCTAAGTGTGTCCGCATGCATAGAGCATCCGTGAGCATCTTGTGTGTTAACGTGCGGGTGTGATCGCTGCTCCAAGTGTGCGAGATAAACAGGACATGCTCCGAGGAGTGGGACGATGGCCAGTGGACACAGCTGAGGAGGCAGCTGTGAGGAGGAGGAGAGGTGGAAGCAGGGGGGAGGGAAGGAAGACGATGGAGGGAGGGGAGGGGAGGGGAGCAACACGCCGTGGAGGGCAAAGTGCCCTGACAGCCACAGGAGTTGCAGAGTGGGAGCTCTCCAGGTTTGACAGATGGACAGACAGGGCGACGCCCCCCCCCGACAGACTCTGGCTCTTGATGCCAGCACGAGCGCACAAACACATGAACCTGCAGTCACACAGAAAAAGACACACACACACACACACCTATATAATCATGGGAAAATGGCCTCATCTTGATGCACAAAAAACCACAGAGAGACGATTCCTTTCTATTTCAAGAAACGGACACAAATATAGACTTTTTTCCTTTGTCTAACTCGAGCGCAGAGCCGTGCCAGAGACAGACTGAGGGCTGTCTGAGGCCATTTGTCAGGGGGAGTAAGGGTGAATCAAGTTTAAAGATTTTATTTCTTTGATTCGGGACAGTGCCCAGAGCCGGCGGGAGCTGCGGGGCATCGACTTGTGTGTAGATCAGCTAGCCTTTGCTTTTCCACCCACGTGGGACACGGAGGACAGTATTTGGCCAAGATGTGAAACGTGCGCCGAGGCTTGTGGAGGCAGACGAGAGATTTGGGCCGAGAATTCAATCAGAGTTGACCATCTGCCAGTTCACTTGTAAATCCAAAGGTGTCATTCCCCTGTGCAGCATCTCTAAAGTGGGTGAGTGTGGCACGCGTGGAAAGATTCTGACAAAGTTAAAACTTCGGCTGAGCCATGTCTTTGGAAGTAGTTTGTAAATATTTTAAATCCAACATTTTCGGAATTTACTGATGCTCTATTGGCTAGTTAGCAATTCAGGGTTTAATTCTTTACAATGGTATTGTAGCAGTGGGCCTTTCCAAATTTATTACAATACATTTTCAGGTGTAATTCTAATTAGTTACAGAACAATAACTGTAAAACGTTTTTTCAAGTATGTTGTAAAGATAAAGATAATCTGTAGCCTGGTATAGGACTGGGACCTCTCACTTCATTTTGAATTTCCACAGGGTATTATTGACTTTCACTAAGCTGAGCAACAACCAATCAGAGCAGCGGAACACAAACATAAACAGACTTAAGTGTGCCGCATTATAATACGCCATCGATAGAAACGGAAAGCTATCTTGGGCGCTCTTCTATCAATCATCCCATTTCAGCTGCATGATTCACTCCAACATCAAGACCGTCCACTACTCAAGATTTAACACTGCAATTAGGGAAAACATCGGGCTCGGGTCGGGTTTGGACACATGGATCAGAACACCTGTTGGGTTTGGGTCGGGCTTGGCTAATTCTCTCTTGGGCTCATTAAAGTTCAGAGAGAAAATTGCAGGCCAAGCCTCACCCTGGCTAGCAGCCCTGCATGATAAATCTAAACACATGTTTGCATATTAGCGTGCTTAGAGTAACACATGCAGGGGTGGGGAACCTTTTTCCTATCAAGAGGACTTTCTAACCTGCTGGTGTGATGTTGAATAAAATGTCTGTTGATCCCTTAATACACAATTCATCATCTGTGAACCTGAAATTTGTATGTGAAAATATTAAGTAGTTGTCATATTACTTCTTTAGAATAAGGAACCTTTTTTCCTATCAAGAGGACTTTCTAACCTGCTGGTGTGATGTGGAATAAAATGTCAGGTGATCCCTAAATACCCATTTCATCACCTGGGAATCTGAAAATCCTATGTGAAAATATTAAGTAGTTGTCATATTACTTCTTTAGAATAAGGTGTTGGACGAAATAGCAAAACCACTGACTGACTGATGTCAGTGCCTGTAGCCGCACTCGTCTCATGGCCAAGAGAGCTATAACGAGAGGACACAGAAGTCACAATGTCAGTTACATGCCTATCTTGAGCCACAAATGGATCTCATATCATTCATTTTGTTACTCATACCTACAGCAGCTCCGTGGGAACACTCAGAGGAGGCGGGGTGACTTCTTAAGGGAGATGTATCTGAAGCCATCACAGGTCATTGGCTTTCTTGATGAAACTATCAAGCCAGAGATGAGCTGATATTGTTCTTGTCCCTGTCAATACAGTATATAGAGTTGAGAATAATTTTCAGCTGATACAGAGAGCAGGCCCAATCCGTTCCTTTCTCTGGAGTCAATGGACACAGCTGCTTGAAATATCCCTTTTTTTCCCTCAGATTTCATTTGCCGGCTTGAAAAGGGCAGCAGATCTCAAGTCGAAGACAGAGATACACCAACAGCCTACTTTACCCGTGTGCGTGGCTACCCCTGATGTCTTTTTAAAATATAATTGGTGCAGAAATAGGGCACTCAGATGTGTAAAGAGCAGTAAATTCGGCGTTCAAAGCAAAGCTGCACTGCTTGCTGCCATCTGAGTGTTCTCTCCTGCGAAAACAGAGGAATGAGGCGAGCGGAGAGAAAGCGAAGAGAAAAGGCTTTGTGGCAGGAAGAGTGGAACATGAAAAAGGAGGTGGAGTAGGAGGAGAAGTAGAAAGAGGTGGAGAGGAGTGATACCATTTAAATTGATTCCACGACCTGCGGGCCTGCATCCTGTCACGCTTTCCAGGAGCTCCAGTCCTCTGCAATTCCCATCCAGGGACCAGGCACCTCTGAGGACAGCTATAGCTCCTTCCCTTTCCCTTTTCTCTCAAGGTGTTTTCAACCCAGTGCATTTCACAGCTCTTCCATGGACATCCCCGTCTCATTCTCTCATCTCCCACACTGTCACAACTATTAAGCTCCTGGAGGCTTCGGCAAAAGACTCTGCGCTTACAGTGTTTTCCACAGAAAAACTGGGAAGTTTTCCTTCTCTCCCTCCATCCATTTCTTCTAACATTACCTCCTGCTCTTTTCTTCGCCTGCCATCTCAGTGTGCATTCCCTTCACATCTCTCGTCCACACTTTTACTTTTTCTTTCTCTTTCTTTCACTTTCTCTTAATGACTTCCATTCCCCATCTCACATCTCCTCCTCTCTTCAGCCTCTTTTTTCCGTCCCCGGCTATCTTTGTTCTTCCTCCTTGCCATATGTTCGCTTTCCCTCGCTCTCACTCTCTCACTCTCTCTCTCTCTCTCTCTCTGCCTTCGGCTTGAGTGCCATTTGATGAGACCTGGATTGAGAGCGGTGGAGTATCGGTGCCGTGCAGCAGTGCACCCAGGAGAGGATGTCAGGGAAGGAGACAGGCCCTCTTCACATTAAATATCATCTGACACCTAATCTGCTGCACCTTCTGCCACTGTGGTGAGAGGAGGAGGACAGAACTGTTCCCCATGCTCGAAAGGAACAGCCCCCATCGTCCCCCCTTTGGTTCGTGCTGGTGGTGAAAGAAGTGCCATGTAATTAATACATCAAGACAAAGGCTGTTCTGAGCCTGTCTGTCTTTGACAGCAAGAAAAAAGCAAAGGAAATGGGGACAGACTTTTAAACAGCATCCAAAATCACGAAGGAATGAAATCAACCAAGGGCACAATCATGTCAAAGACAACAATTGAGGACTTGCATCGTCCCTTCTGTCTTTTCAGACAGCCTGCTATCTGTCGCTAAGTTGTCACAGTTCAGCATCAGAGCAATATATCACATGGTTGATTTGGCAGCAAGATCATAGGTTTTGATGTTGGGATGCAGAGCAGTGGCCAAGAAAACAGCCTTTTTATGATTCAACAAAGGCTGCGGGCCTGCGCTGATGCAATTGCAAATTGAAATATGAATGAGAACTGACAAGTCTCCCAGGGAAATCAGTCCGATAGAATAGGTTTCCAATATGGAAATGCAAGAGAGAGATGATCACCTGGAAATGTTTCCCGCACATTTCTGATTTTTCATTTTTTGGGATAATGAATTGGTTCGTCCTCTGGGGTTAACAACCTGAATCATGTTAAAAGAGGATATCAAGCGCAAGCAGATTGGAATTCTAATGATCCTTGTGCTTTTTTTCTTCTTTGTTGAATTCACATGAAATATTTTTTTGGGTCTTTCTTCTTTTTGGTTTGAAGAGGATTTTAAAATGTCTGTGCAGGTTGGCAGACACCAGTCAATCACATTAGATCAAATGACAAACACACAGTCCTGATGAAACAGATTAGCGTTTTAAAATCCCAAACTCCTCATCAATAACTTACAACATTTTAAGTGCTGCTTATTTAGTCATGAATATTACATTTTATGGCGAAATACTTGAGGCCAGGCTTAGGATATTAAAAATGTAAATCCTTATGTATCATTTTTACGATGTCAAACCAAATTCCTGACAGTATTTAAAACCGGCATTTATTAGGCGGTAGCCATTTAATGTCTTTACACTTTCCTTCTCTGAAAACAATGTATCCACCACCTGTACCTGTCTATTAGATTTACTCCAAGTCAAATAATGACACAAGTTGGATAATTGCTTGTCTTGGAACATGCATGAGTCAAAACCAAAAAGACCGACTCGCAATTTGATGTTAGGTTAAAAATGGACTTTAAGGAGCAATTTTCACTTTTATATTCGACTGGCTTTGATTCTACCAGACGTGAGACACATGTCTCATATTCAACCAGTCACCCATGGGTGCTGTCACAGTGGCCGCAAAATCATTTTCACTCAATTTTCAATGAAGTGTGGTCATCCGATGCATTTGGAGACTAATGTTTTTCTTCAGGCCCTGTTTTTTTTTTCGGGCCAGGACCTTGCTACCTGAAAAAAAAGTCCCTCAACTTCCCGAAGTCGTAGAAAAACACATGTGAACTTTGGTTTGATTGTGGATTTTCATTTTAGGAAAAGAATGTAAAATGATTCCACCTCAGCCACTGCCAGGAAATGCTCATGATTATGAAGACATTCACTGCACTTAATACTGTCTGGGTCTGGCCTTCTTCTTTGCTGAGAGGGTTTGATGTGTCTCGACAGTCAGCCAGGTCTCCCCAAACCCCCAGAGAGGCCACATGACCTGAAAGGCATCAGTGCCTGGGAGTTCTTAACAATGTGACCCAAACTCTATCTCACCCATTTGTTTCTGCCACTTTGGCACGGAGAGAATGGCTTTCAATCTCTTGGAGGGAGTCTGGCATTCCTACACCCCATCCATCACGAGCCCTCTCCCCAGTGGATGGACCACTTCTACGCCTGTTCCCTGCCTGTCTGCTGCATTCGCTGGCCGGATGCCTGCCTGTGCACTGCAGTCATCTCCCTGTGCCTGTTGCAATTACCCCCTGCACAGACATACATCACCTGGGACACTGGTGGACATTTTTTCCCAATGTTCTGCCACTACAGGAATTGATTGTGATGGCCAGGGACCAGTCATATGTGGCTCTAAATGCTCCCGTCCTGCAGTGTTCCTCCATAAAGCACCAATGTTTGACCTCCTGAGAGTGCCATGTGAAGTGAACTGAGATTTGTGACCAAACTGCAGGAAGTCATTTGGCTTTGAAGGAGAACTAGTTCACGGCAGAACATTTTTTTGTTTGAATCAAACATCCGGATTTACTGGCAATTTCCAAAACTGCAGATGCAAGGCTTGAAAATAATGAAAAATGAATCTTGCTTGAAGTGCCGAGCGTTCCCATTTTAGCTTCAATTTATCATGAAAAGACTCGCAGGCATGCTAAGATGTAAATAACAGCAATTGCAAATGTAGTGTGTGACAAATGACACAGTATAACATCCCAAATGGCACATGAATCCATCTGAAAGGAAACATCACACTGCCTGGATTCTTAATGACAAAGCAAGCTGTTTACACAGATGTCAGACATGTTGTGCAGGATACCGACTATCATAAATGAATGAATGAATGAATGATAAAAATGAGCCGAGGCTGTTGTGGCCTCACGTGATCTATATATGTTTAGTTGCGTTTATTGGAAATAAATAAATAAATCCCAAGAGTCATAATAATCCCTAAGAACAATAATCAGCTCTGTAGCCTGCCCTGACGTTTGACCTCCCTGTGGAATCAAGAGAGCAAAGAGAGAACTCCCAGTTGTGGGATAAATAAAAGGCTACTCTTTCACTCTCTCTTCACACACACAACTAAAGGTTAAACTTCTAATGCGTACAGTCACTCATTACCGAGTTCCCTGTGTGGTTCGGCTAATAGGTGTGTGTGTGTGTGTGGGTGTGAGATGGAGGAGGGGGGAGAGGAGGCTCTTGGCTACAGTGGAAAGCGGTTAAATCATCGCACATAGGACCAAAGTGGCACTTATAGCGCATAAACGTCAGTTGGAATGAGTTGGTCCTGGGCAGCCAGTAGAATATGCATACTGGTGAATGTGTGTGTGTGTCAAGTGTGTGTGCACTTGTGGGAGAGAAGCAGGGAAGATTAAAAGCAGACAGACGAGTCAGTCAAGCATCTGCTTGCATCAAGTTCAATTATCAAGCTGAGAGAATATCCATTTTTACGCAGTATTTCTCTTTCATTTCTTCCCTTCTCTCCCCCCAAACAACAAAATGGATGCCTTTCAAGCCGCTGAAGTGACGGAACTTATAATCATTCATCACAGCTTGAGTAAAAATATGCTCTTTTCTCCTCCCCGCGACAGGTCTCATCTTGCAGAGCCTTTCAGCAAGGCGTCGGATCAGCAAGGGCAGTGGCTGCCGCTGCACAAGCAGGTGATGATTAAAGGCTGACCTTACGCTTAATTAGTGGCAACTGGGAGATTTCACTGCTTGGCTATGAATCATGAGGGGGAAAAAGCAGCCGCCAGGGAAATGTTACCTAAGTGATTAGGTTAGGGGTGTAAATCAATAGTGCCGTTGACCTGCGAATGGAGTGGCAGCAGGAAGTGAGGTGCAAAAAATGAAGATGGGAAAAAGGAATGAAGGACATGATTAACACGACTGACCTGCTCCTGCCTCGTCGACACAAATGTACTCTGACTCAGGGGGAGAGAAGAATCTGGATATCTTCATTTTCTCTCAATTTTTTACTTTTAATGAAAGGACTGGACGTTAATATATACTCATAAATAGCATAACACATAAATCAGTATGTGTGATGACAGGTATTGTTATACTTTATTTTTTACTTAATAGAGCATAGTCACACTTAAATGTCAGTAAAAATATACATTTCCAGGCTAGACTGTTACAAACATGCACGTTAACAGGTAATGACAATGTGACCATTAGCAAGATGAACAAAGTCTCCCCCTCTGCTGCAGAGTGAGAAAGAGAAAACTTGCAGTCATCTCCAGCACTGTGGCTCAGATAGAACAATTAATCTCACATTGAGCGCTCCGCCCGAAAGCAAAGGAAGGGGCTAAATGGCTCATTGAAATCTGGAGCTTTAATCGCTTCTGTGAGGCAGCTCGTGCCAAATCAGTTGTTGATGCTTCATTCCCATTCTCCACTCTGAATGGGCCCAACTACTCTTAATATGGAGCCAAGGTCAGGAGATGCATTAGTTATTGAGGAGAGAAGATCAATAGCCAACGCAATCCTTGCTAACACACAGCCTCAGAATGGCTAACTACAACTTCTCTGGCTGCCAGTGTGTGTGTGTGCGTATGCGTGTGCGTGTGTGTGTGTGTGTGTGTGTGTGTGTGTGTGTGTGTGCGTGTGTGTGTGTGTGTGCGTGTGCGTGTGTGTGTGAGACCAAGCCGCGAGATGAAATCAGTAATGGCAACAGTGTTGTCTGCTACTGATCCTGGAGAGAAAATATTTCTATTTTTTTTCTTTCTCAGTTATTTTTACAGCAGAAAAACAATCCAAACCAAAATCAAAACAATTATTCACAAAAATCTTATGCCCATGACACTAGTTTGGTTCTGTCAGGACCCGGCTGTAAAAAGAACACAAGCTTAACCCTCACACTTGCTCCAAACAGCTCGATAGACGCTCGCTCAAGTTGACTTTTGAGACCTTGACGGAGGAGAGAGTTGATTGTTGAAGCAACACAATAGAATAATTGCTGTGTTTGCCAACACACTGTCTTGTTTTTCGGCATCAGTCAATCAAGAACAATTACACTGTATTTATCATAGTTAGATAGAAGAAGTGTTAGAGACAGCCAAGATGGGTGACACATCTCCACTTCTTCCCACTGTACAAAAGTTAAGCCGAAATATCCTTGATAAACATGCAGCCATTTTGAGCATTTGACATCATTTGGAACCACAACCTGTCATAGGACTTTTCCCATTTTTCACAGCATCAGTTACTAATTTCAAGGCAAATACATAATAATGACAATAAAACCAAACTTAATGGAAAAATACATGAATGTAATTCAGTGTGATACGAATTACCTAAAATGACAGGAACCCTCTTTTGTATTTTTGCTTTGTAGTATGGCCCATGCCTTTTCTGCTAACATGGAGCAGGCAACGGTCATGATCTATAGATCAGCCAGTCACCAGCACTCGAGATGTTTTGGCTTCAGTTTTCGGATCTGTCACGTCAGATTATATACAGCCTATGGCGAGAGGACAAAAAATAACTCAGGGCCTAGCTGTACTATAGAGGTAAACTTGAAAATATTCCTACCTGGTCACAAATAAGCAGATATAAGGAAGCTAAGTTGTAGCATTTATCTCTCTCATGTGCTCACCATATCAGAAGTGCATTACATTTATTCAACCCTAAATCAAAGGACAGGGGGGTTGTTCAGCCTAAAGGGAATAAGTTACCAGATCAAGCTTATCTTTTGTACTAAATACCACATTTGCAGGTCAATTTAAATCAAAATCAATTTACTGGATCTGCTTGCAATTAAATACCAGTTCCTAATGCCCCATGAAAATATGGCCCAGGCACTGGCTGTGTGATTCTGTCAATTCAGGTGCAGACGAGTCCCATGTGGCTCAATTCACTCTTACACTCACATCCACACACACACTCGTACACAAGCACTCACACACACATGCACGCACTTGCACACGCATGCACGCACACACGCACACACACACACCTCCACGTCCAGTTATAATTGACTCTATTGAGCGGGAACAGCATGCTTTCTCATTGCTCCAGCGCTAATTGGGTTCTTTGCCCTTACTTTTTTTTACATGAAACACATTTTATGGAGCAATTTAAAATACGTCGTGCTGCATAATTAGAAAGAGATGAGGGAATAAGCAGGATCTGTGCCATGACAGACGCGAGATGAAATGCCTTTTTGTGCACTGTGGGTTCTCGCTGCTTAAAGAATCGTTTGTCTGAAAAAAAAGAGATTGGACCAAAACGTGAGATCACCTTCCATTACAATGTAAATATTAGGAGTGTGCAGCGAGCTGGGCTGTACTGCTGCCTGTTAGATGAGTGGATGAAAATGGGGTCATCTATAAGTGATTTGGGCAAAATCTGGAGGGAGGAAACACATGGAGGTGAGTAGGGAATGGCTCCTGGGAACATATGCCGTTACTTTCATAAACTCACTCCTAATGACTTATTTGGCAGTTGTTGTTTTGACCCGAGTGTCCTGTGTAAATGTTCAAACACTGAGGTGAGGCCAGATGTTTGGCAGACACGTGTGCGCATTAATAAACAGCATGCACACACATGCTTGTACACACATATGCAGATGCTCGCACAAATCCACACATGCACAATAACAACTACACACACCCTCAGCAGACATCCTCTGGGAGTCACTGGAGGACGAGTCATGTTTTTTTTTTTTTCTCCCTGCATCTTGATATTTGTCCTGTCAACTCCCCGAGCTGTCCCCTGGCTCCTGTTTGGACCTGAGCAAAACACTTTCAACACGGTAGCAAATATTTAACACTGTTAAAGTGAACTGACTTTTTGAACTGTGTGATGAAATAAAGTATTTAGAGGTAAACAACTAGAATTATTTCATGATAGCGTGAGTATTATGTTATATTTATTCTATATGGTTTACTGGTACTTAAAGGGGAATAATGCACCTGAAAGTTGTTTTCCAACCACCTTATAAAAAAAAAAAATGAAAAAGAATATTAATCTTGACCTTTCCAAGCATGTAGGAGAACCTACAGAGACCTTAGGAAATGTATAAACGCAAATTGACCTCTCTGCAGCCTCTCTTTGTTTTCTTAGTTCCGGGCTGCTGTAAAAAGATGGATGTCAACATGAAGGGCTCCATGAGATAGGACCTGCTCCGTTCGTAGATATGAAGGTGATAATTGTCAAATGAAAATATAAATTAATAATTATTGCATTCCATTACTATTACGCTCCTATCAATCCTACAAACTGGACCTATAAGAATGATGGTTATGACTCAGTGCTTTAATTTAGCCATAAAGCATATCTGCAAATCTCACCATGTCCACACGCACCGTAAAACTCTGGCATATAATCTTCTATAAATAACACGTTGCATGTTTAATAACCTTGTTTGACCCTCATGAGGCACTTCAATATTCAGAAGGCTGGTGATTATGGCAGTTATTGAAGCCGTATGGCCAGAAATCTGGGCCCCAGTTATTCATAACTGCTGTGGTTGCATCTGGTTTCTCTCAGGTTTAAAATCAATCTTTGTCATGATTCACAGAGAGAAACAGCACCGCAGCTTGGACGCCCTCAAATATCTTGTGGATCAGAATCTCCAGAGATCACAAGTACAGCCTTGTACGGTTTTTCAGTCTTGGAAAGTATTTTGTTATTTGTTTTAATTGTATAAAGAATTATTGCTTTCTTCTGACAGTCAGTTTTAATGCAGAGGCAAAGTGGGGGAGTTCTAGAAGCTGGTAAGTATTAAGTGGTATTTAGTTTAGTAATAAATTACTGGAATAATGGTACAAAGAGCAAGCAGGCTTATGTTGTATTATTTCTTCTTCTACAACACATAATTCTATGAAATATCAACACATTAGATACAAATTAATTATCAGGCTACCAGATGATGTTTTCACAACATAACCACCAAACCATTTCCTTGCGGTTCTGTTCTCCAGTTATGGTTTTGGATCCTAATAATGCAAATGTTTATCTGACAAACAAATTTCAGTTATCATCAATAATTATCAGTTATTCAGTAAAATTATATTACAGCTAAAACAAAGTTTCTACTAAGTCTAATTATCAGTTTAACATCATTTACAGGATAACGGGTAATAATCTCTATTTATTATTAATGTCAGTAAATCCAATGAAAAGACCTGGGTACTGAGTTTAATTTCTCACACACACTGCTGCTGTTTAATAAAACCATTTATTTGTAACCATAATGCAAAGTTTTCTGTCTTCAGTGGTAACAAAGGGCTTTAGGCTTTGTGCTTTCCTCATTTAGTGAGATCTGTTGAAAGTTAGAAAAATAAGACATTGAACAGGTTAGAGAATAATTCCTCTTCATCCTTATAGATTGATTGTGTGAGTGTAACCTGAATCACAATTGGTTTAATCAAGTCTACTTTTTTAATTAATCATAAACCCACCTAGGTGCTGACAAGCTGAATATTTCAATCGTGTTGTTCTGGTTCTACGAGCTTTTTTGTAAAATAGTCGGTGATGAACAGCCCCGTTGTACATGTAAAACAAAGAAACTTTAGTGAGCCTCTGCCAGCTATGAATGTGAATACAATATTAGCCTTGAAATTAGTTTAGAATGCCTGTCTGGTGCGTGGAGTGAGAGAAAGAACATGCACAGCTCTGAGAGCCAATAACAGGTCAGATTTCCCCAAAGGTTCTGACACCGGCACTGAAATTAATTGCACTGTTCTGAAGATGAATAAAAGGCATTTGTGCTGTGATTAAGGAAGCCTGAGCAGTCCCTCCCTGCAGGCCTGAACCAACATCCAGTAAGCCCACAGCAGTGCCTGCCTGCTGCCGGGCCGCCTGATGGACTTTGCTTCCATCAAGCCCTGGAGCCTGACAGGAAACACAGTGCCTACACACACACACACACACACACATTTGTATTACTTCTCCTCCGCAGAAACACTCCCACATGCACATATGCAGGCATCCACTCTCCCCAACCGCACACACAACACTCTGAATGCATGCCAAAGTATATAAACATGGATAAGAGCAAATGCACAAAAAAAAAGAAGCGCAGACCTGTCATTTTTCAAGCAGCAGGAGCAGAACAAGAATGTGCAGTATGTACAAAACCGTGTGTTTGAAGTGGAGAGGCAGCTGAGGCTCCCTGAATGAGGCCGTCAATGACGAGCCCAGATAAGACAATGTTTATGATACTGTACGTGAGATCTGACTGTCTGTCACGGCGAAAGGAGCTGTTGTGTGATTGTAATCGTCACCCTGGGTGACAACAGGGCTGCAGAGTTTTATAGCATCTGGGAGTAATAAAGTGGAGGAGAGATAGCAGGGCTGCGATGGAACTTGTGGGAACTGTCGGAAGATATAGGGCTCGTCGGGCTTTTATGAACAGGCTTCAAATTTATGATGGAAATAACATTTACAATACATTTTTATTGAAACAAAGAAATCCCATGGCCGTTTGAAAACAGAAAATAAGAGCATATAATTAAGAAAAGGAGCCGATAAACAGCCCACCGCAGTGAGTCACTTCTTCCATGAGCTGTCAGGAAGTTTGAGTTTTAACAGTGGTTTTCCTTCTTATGTTTTAAAGCTGTTTGAAATGCTGTGTTTTGATACTTTGGCATCTTCCTACCTGGATCAGCGTCAAATCCTATGAGCCTGAGAGATTTACTTTCCCTGGCCAGCTCCTCTCAGCTCTTCTGAATGCCACGCATACGATTGGTCTGGTCAACTTTACTTTTCAGCCGACAGCCAAATGGTTTGTGAGCAGCTTATCACTCTCACGATTCTCCTTGTTTATGTTACACTAATCTCCCTGACAAACATTGTTCCACTCTTCCACTTCTCTCACAGTACTTTGCTTGCACTTTCTGTGCCGCTTCAGAAGCCTGAACCACCGGGTGAGGAAGTGCAGCGTCACTCACTGAAAAATTTAAATACCACTGTGATCATTTGATATCTTTTTTTTTTTACAGCGGCTGGGTTGGGACGGTTAAGAGTCCAGGGAGGAAATAGGTTCCCAACTTAAATTTGTGAGATACGTGTCTTAAAATATAAAAATTCTAAAGCTTTTCTGTGATTTAAAGTAGGCAAACTCATTACAATGGTGTAAATTACTGAACTAAATCCTACATTTGCAAAATTTTCTTGCACATTGCTAACTGTCGATAATAGGCTTAAAGACAAAACATATGTAACCCTAGAGAAAATATCTGAAAATCCCATGCTTAAAATTGATACATACTGAAATTGGTTGTGCTGTTGTTGAGCCACGGTAGCAATGGGGCTCTTGGGACGTTAGCGCTGGCCAGTAGAACCACCACTTTGGTCCGATGGGAAATTTCAATTATCGGACGGATTGCCATTGAAAGGTGTGCACACATTCTCGTTCCTCATAGAAAGAACCCGCCTGACTCTGGTGATCCTTCGACATTTGTGGTTTTCACAGAAATGTATTAACAGCTATCGGGTGGATCGCCGTGATATTTGGTGCCGTCGCTAATGTTCCCCTCATGTTGAAATGTCATCAAGCACTTTTCATCTGGCAACAGTGTCTGGTCAAAGTTGTATTCTTCCCAGTAGCCTAGTTTAACTTATGACCAAATCCCAGTCTCAGCTGTATCTAATCAAATCAAATGTTAGCATGCCGCTAACCTGTAACCTGCTGTAAATTAGCATTGCCTCATAGAGCTGTTGGTACTGACTCTTTAGGTACTGTATGCTTTCTGCTAAACTGCTGCTCATGCTAAAACTTGTGTGTGGCCATACTGTTATAGTGTGACCAAAATCAATAGTACATATTTACTCTATGTACACTTTGTACTATATAAAGTACTTCTTATATACTTTTTCAGCAGCTCAAACATGTCACAATTCTACACCAACATGAATTGATGCCATGTGTGCAACATCCGATCTCAGTCAACTGTGCCTTTATAATGTCACTGAGAATTAATGTTGCAAAATGTTTCCCTACGATTTAATTAAATATTTGTAGTTTCCAAGAATTGTCTGGGGTTGTCACACCACCAGTAGCATTTTATTTTAAAGGTCCCCTCGTATGCCCATTTTACCACAGTTGATATGGTTCCTTGGGGTCTTAATGAAATGTCTGTAACATTTTTTGGTCAAAATACCACAAGGATCATTTAAAACAACAGCCTTTTTACCCTGTCTAAAACAGCCCTCTTCAGATTGACCTCTTTTGAGTCCCCCCCCCCCCTCTCTCACCGCCCCGCCCCCCCTGTCAATCACACACACACACACACACACACATCCACTTTCACGTCTTAAATCTCTCCTTAGCATATGTAAGGTTGTTAAAATAATTTTAAGTCACTGTCCTGCACATATTTCTGTATTTGTTTGTTGTGTTTCTTCATTGAAGCTACACTTTTAAAACTACTACACCCTCTGATAAGGATGTACATTTATTTAAATACATGCATTAGATATGTGTGTATACAGTATATAATTGTATCTGAGCGCTCGCACACACACACACACACACACACACAGACACACGCACACACACAGATAGACACAGACACACACAGGCAAAGGGATGTGGGGGCTAGCCTTGGAAGCTAACACTGCTGCAACTTCTGCGGCGAAATGCACTTAAAACCCCGGGTATGAGTCTATTATAAAGCGAGCGACGGAGGCGGCAGCGAGCTGCTGGTGACCGGCACCGGTTCGTGCAGCTCGGGCTGCGTGGAGCAAATCTGTAAGAGCCACAAAAGTTATAATGTGCAGCTCTCTGCCCCCCTCCTCCTCCTCCGCTTCGCCACCCGGGCGCTGAGCGAGCCCCCCGGCACCGGTACAGTGCAACCGGAGACCGGGGGGGGTTCCTTGAACACGTTCCAATGCTAGTTTCTAACAAAGACAGACACACACAGAAGCTACGAGTCGGGTTAGCCTCCGAGTGCATTGTTTTCTATGAAAACGTGCTGCATGCCCGGGACGCCACAAACATACACACACACAAGCTAGACTCCGAGAGCTAACAGCGGCACCTCCGAGGATCCCTCAACGGGACGTCCCGGAGCCCTCACCAGGACGTCCCCGGAGCTGACAGCGGCACCTCCGAGGATCCCTCACCGGGACGTCCCCGGAGCTAACAGCGGCACCTCCAAGGATCCCTCACCGGGACGTCCCGGAGCCCTCACCGGGACGTCCCCGGAGCTAACAGCGGCACCTCCAAGGAGCCCTCACCGGGACGTCCCCGGAGCTAACAGCGGCACCTCCAAGGATCCCTCACCGGGACGTCCCGGAGCCCTCACCGGGACGTCCCCGGAGCTAACAGCGGCACCTCCAAGGATCCCTCACCGGGACGTCCCGGAGCCCTCACCGGGACGTCCCCGGAGCTAACAGCGGCACCTCCAAGGAGCCCTCACCGGGACGTCCCCGGAGCTAACAGCGGCACCTCCAAGGAGCCCTCACCGGGACGTCCCGGACCCGACAGCGGCGGTGCACAGAGGTGCCGGTGCCGCAGCTAACGCTAGGCTAGCGTTAGCGTCGCTAGCAGCAAGCTGTTTTGTATTCATACATGCTGCTTCCACCGGGGCAAAACACACACACAGAAGCCAGCGTTAGCTGCTGCTGCTAACAACAACAAAGTCACATGCAGTTGAGGCAGCATAACCACAGCATCAACACAGTGAAGCAGCTCCGAGCTCCTACCTGGAAAAAACACCAACAGCTCACTCTCCCGGCTCCGGGCTCTCGCCTCCCGGGCTCCAGGCTACGGGCTATGGGCTACGCGGTGGCTCTCGGTGGTCGAATTCGTTTCATGCTGCTAGATAGCTTATCCAAGTGTTTACAAGGCTCGCAAGAATGCAATCGCGGCGCAAACCGATGGACGGTCAATAAAGTGGGTGGTTCTTAAATCTATTGTGGTTCCATCGATTGGTGGGTCGAGTGTTGGTGGGGGTCTCTGCGCTGACGTAAAACTGCCAATGACGTAAAGATTGCCCATAACCCCATTGGACGCTCGCTAGCGCATACTTCCTGACATAGAGAAACCACACCAGATAGCGGGAGTTGTGTTTTTCCACAGTTTTTGGGACGGTAGACATGCCAGATACCCAAATTAACGTGTAGAAGCACTACAAAAGTGGAATTTTCATACGATGGGACCTTTAATTTCTTTCCCAGTTTCTTTTTTCAGCAGCGAGTATCTTCTTTGTTTCCTACATGTGCATTCCACTGTGGGAAAACGGTGACCACAGACACTTTAGTATTTATTAAATAGATACGTGATAATGCCACCTTTATATTTTGAACACCATGACACACACCAAACCTGTAAAGAAACATAACTTAGTGTGGGTTTTTGGGGGCACTTATTAACCTGAAATCAAATGTATGTTAAAATGTATATAAAACACAGGCTGTTTATCTGTGTGTCCATCTCTCACCAGTATCTCTCTGTTACAGTTTATATAACTCTGATCAGATGTGTTGGACGTACCATGGTGTCTTCTCCAGCCGCCTGGCTCCCAGTCTACATTTCAGAATGGAGCTCCACTTCACTCAGCCATGACCGCAGCCTCCGAGAACGCTGCCAGGCATCTCTCATCTCCACTCCTGATGTCATCCTTTCAAAAAAATAAAAAATAAAGTAAAATTCAATGCCAACTCTTGCATAGCCAGACACTGGAGTAGTGTTGAGGGAAACAGTAGAGGAAAGAGAGGTGATAACATGTACACAAAGGGCTGGATTCAAAACTAGTCCAACATCAAATGATCTGCTCTGGTTTTACAACACATCACCTCTCAAGGTAAATCCTCTGCACAGTGACACGCGGTGACATTTCACAGGACTGAACCTGGAAGTGATGAGGTGCAGCAAGACTTTCCTCCGTCAAGCTGTGATGAGACAGAGCGCTAACCACTGGCATTATTCAAAAGGCTGATTGCATTATGATTGGAACCATAAAGGTGGTCTCCCTCCGCATCTGAGAATGTGAAGACGGAGGTGAGGCGGGAGTGGAGGGCACTTCATCCGTCAGCAACCTGCCAGTCTGCACTGGGTGATTCATGGCAGCCATTTTGTGTCAAAATCTCACCACAAATCAGTTTGCCATGAAAAGGAGGCTGACACTCACTCCGTCTCGAGACAGTCGACTCAGTTGTGTGCCGGAGATGTGAAAAAAGTCAGAGGAAAATTGAAAAGAGCTGCTAGACAAAAAAAACACATATTGGGTGTATTTTTTTGTTGTATTTGCTCAACTCGCCACCTGCTGTTTCCCTGCAGTTCTTTAATAATTCAGATCCACAGACAGGAGGCAGCCATGTTTTCTTCTGTATTTATCTCAGTGTATTTGTTACCGTGGCACCGTGCAGTACAATTGTCACACTCTTAACTCCCGGTGCAGCCACTTTTCTAAATTATTATCAGAGTAATGGAAAAAAATAACATTCCCTTTGCTCCTGTGCCGTGACCAAACCAGTACATGACTTATTTCCATTGGAAGTGTTTTTCCTCCCCAATTTCCCATTTTGTTTTTATCACTCCTCAAGTTTTTAAGTGTGCGGCGCCCCGGTTTTCCCCATCGTCTCCCGCCGTTTGAAACGTAACGCTGGCAGAATAATGGAGAATTACCCTGTCTATAAAAAGCTCCTGAAGTCAGAAGGGGCACCGCTGCCAAACGACACTGAAAGCAATTACTGTATGTTTCAACACCCCTTTCATAGGAAGGGATCTGTCTCGAGGGCCACTCACCATGCGCATGAGACTCATTTGGTTCACATTACCATATCCTGCCGCAGCACAGTCAAGCCCGGGCTGTCACTGCCTCATCTACTCTGTCTTTTGTGTGTGATGGCCGTGTCCGTCGTATCAACAGAGGATGAGAGAACAGCAGAGAACGTGCGTGCAAATGTCTTTGTTTTCATTTCCCTGGCACTGAGAGAGGAGTGATTCCCCGCTACTCCGGTGACCCTGCGAATGAAAAGCGAGATTAAATAAAGGACGGGGGGGGGGATTCTGTTCTTTGCCATTTTGGTACTGTCGGGGAATCCAGCAGATAAAGGTGAGCCCCGCCGCCTTCCCCCCCCTTTCTCCGAGAACAAAGCTATTGTTGAATGTCACACAAAAGGGCTGAAGAATTCTCAATAAAAGGCTGGAAAGATGGTGTGATTTGTTTCTCTCCTGCCGTTTCATCTCGCGGGATATTTCCGCCGCCGCCGCCTTCCCTGATACTCACGCACAGGCTCACCTTCCATCCTCCGCCCTCCCTGCACCCCCCCGGCGCTTGAACTCTGTGTGGGGTTTTCTGTTAATTAGATTCAGATTGCAGAGATAATACAGTCCTGTGCCGAGCGCTGTTTGGCTCTGCTGCGTTGGGTTTTCCCGAGCGTGAATCAACGCGTCAAAAAAGTAAGTACAGTAGTCGCACAGAGGCGGCTGTGTGAGGAGACCGTCTGCTATGCATATGCACGGCAGGCGGCGTAGCCAGCGGGAGGAGGTCACCCAATCATTAGCGCCCTGGGGATGATGTCATCACCGTTTTGAGCTGGACGCCAGTCAGCTCCTCCGCACACACGTGTGTGTCCCTGCCCCGGAGAACGCATCATCGCTGCCGTCCTGCTGAGTAAGCTGGGTGTAGGCTCTGTGTGTTTGTGTATGTGTGTCAGGAAAGTACTGTTAACCACAATGACATAGATGCACCATAGTGATTATATTAAAAAGAGCACTGGAGAAAGCATTCAAGGTTGTTTTTTACCACGTCTGGGTTTTCAAAACTGAAGCTACCTGCTTCACACGGCAGCTCCACCATGTCAACAGTAAGAATTATAGTGTAATTCCACTAGTCACGCACTTCCTACTCGAGGATCCTGAGAGGAAGAAGAGGATCTGTCTCTGTGGATATTCTGCTTGTTTGCGCAGTCCGTCGCACTTTGAGTGAGATGAGAGAAAGTCTTTGTCTGTGGGAAAATGTGTGTTTTGGAACGGCCTTGTTGGACGTGGAAAGCCAGTTTCCATTGTGAAGAGCGGCCAGGAAAGAAGTGATGCAAAACAAGGCGGTAAGAGGAGCTGAGAAAAAAGGGAAAGAGATCCATGAGGGGTAGCGCATCAAAAGCTGCACATTTGTTTTCAATTTCCCGCAACGATCCCTGAAACCAAATCAGAGCAATCGCATTGGAGGCAAAATTGGCACATGGCGCTGCCTCTCCCTCCTTCATCACCCCCGTTCTGCCATTCTCTAGAATAATATTTTCTTTCACAGGGAAAGAACATGTTTGATCACCCCCTTTATTAGAGGCGAGGTTCGCCTCAGAAGTTCCTGCCGCCTGCCCTCGCTCACCGCTGCCACTGTCGGTCCGTCTCTGCCGCACCACGCTGTGTGGCAGGGCACAGGAAAAGCAAAAAAAGAGGGATGAGGGCCCGCGCTCGGGAGCTCAGATGTGGGACATGGTGCCAAAGCAGGGCTCGGTTCTTCCATCCAAAGGGTCATATTATGTTCAGAGATCGGCTCTCCACAACGAAGCCGCTCTCCCCCTTGATCAATAAGACAAGTCACCCGTTTGCATTAATCCCACAAGCCGCCCACATGCAGGAATGTGCAGCACAGGGAAAATCTTACAAGATGTAATTTCTTCAATGTCTGCAGGGAGGAGGCGCGCGGAAAAAAGAAAAGCTCCACAACTTTTACTGTTTTTAGGTTTCCCCCCTTATTAATACTTTTTTTTATAAGTGCAGGAGCCGGGCGAACAAATCCGGCCCCCCCGTCCGCGGTCTGTGACAAAGAAAATACCATTTAAGGTCACCGCTCTTTGTTCTGCACATCCAGTCAAAGCCCCCAATGATTTACACCAGAGGTTAGGTCAGAGGTATTGTTTGAAGGCAAGCTCAGCATCGCACCGGCTTTGGGTGCGTCTTCTATTTTTGAGCATGACTTGCACATCTTGCACGTTGAGGAGTAGAAAGTGCGAGCACCCCCCGTGCCCCATATGAACTCCGCAGGGACCAGTGGACAGGAGTGTGTTTCCTGGCTGCATTGTCCAAGGAGGGTATCCTGTTTATTCCAGCTGGACGAGCTGCAGAAGAATGGCTGGCAACACTCTGATTACACTGGTCGTGCCTCGAATTTGGGACTTTTAAAGAGATAAGGAATAAAGAAAAGAAATTAATAAACAGATGTCCAAACAAAACAATCAGTCTCCTGACAACCAGCCAACCTTCTTTTGTCTGTGCAGATGATTTTAGTCGGCACTGAATTTCCTGTGCGGAATCTTTTTTTGTTGGCTATTTTGTGAATGTCAAATATATTTCTCAATCTTGTATATGAAAACATGCCCCTCCTGAGTATTCACTCACACAGGCTTATGAGGAGCCAAATGTTTATTATGGAGCTCCTTTTTTTTTTTAGGTTGATGGATTACCTTGTTGAGTTTACAGGAGAACGGATGATAAATCACTGCTGTACTGACCTTTCCTTATAAAAATGGGAATCAAAAGCCAGAGCTGATTTGCACGGGAGGTTGGGTGTAAATGAAAGGGCGGCTTTGGCCCGGGACTATCAAGACATTTGTCGGACAGGGACACTTTATTAAAGTAAAGCACTGATATAAAACAGCGGATGGTAAAGAAAGTTGTGAGTTATTGCCGTGGACAGCGTATATCCTGTTCCTTTCCATATAGGGGATTACCGTTATTGACAAGCACAGCACAGCATGTACTAAGTGTGCTTTATGTGGCCTTCATGTGACCAAATGTGCTGTGGCTAAGTGCCTATAAAAGTCAGAACCCCACTTTATATTAGAGAGGAAAAACAGAACTTTTGTGTGTGCTATAAATTGTATTACATAGATGCTCATTGGCATATAAAGGTAATGAAAGTAATTTTCCCAACAAAACTCACATAAAAAGCACAAAAGACACTTCTGCTGCTCAAAGCTTGTTCGCATCTCCTTAATGTTGAGAGGTTCATCGAAGGAAATGCTAGATTTTTGTAGGAAATTCTCTTTCTTTCCAGATTGAAACCCTTCTTTTGTTTGTACCTTACATCTGAATGTACAGGTGGTTATCATAGTTTATCACCAACCCTGTTAACAAGTTGAAAATCTCCGTGCCGACACAGCAAAAGCGTTCTAATTAAGGTGTTGTGTCCCGTTGGAGTCATCCGCAGAAACGACAGTTCAACGTTTTTACGAGGGATTATGTGCCAAACTGCTCCTTGACTGGGACGAGTTGCCAGGCAACCAGCAAAGTGTAAAGCCCAAAGATATTGTTCTCAGACATATATCCCCCCCATAAAACAGAACGTTATTGATTGTACAGATTAAACAGACAAGATATAAAGCCTTTAGAGGCACACGCACACAAGTTTGGTTTCCTGTGGGAAGACCCTGGTGAGCTTTTTATTTAATGCTAAAATACGTTTACATAAAAGTTAAAGTGAATGTGTCAGTCTGTCTCTGTCCCTCGTTCCTCCTTAACCTCCCTCTTCCCTCCCTGATCTCTGGTATAACCACATAAGATATTGTGCTTTTTAAATATTCTGTCTGGAAGGAGGCAGCCAGACAGAGAGGATATACATAATCTTAAATGCTAGTGTTCCAACACGGGGATCATGTGCACATTTTGAAGTTATTAATGAAAATAAAAACAACAAAAGGGCTATTTTGGTCTTTCAAGCTCAATAAAGTCCTTTATCCCCACTAAAGTACATTCTTGAGCATGTTGCTCCAAATGAGGTAAAACGGTTTGACTGAGATTATCCATAGGAACCCAGCTGGAGAATGAACAAAGGACAATGTTCCTGCAATGCATTTTTCACACCAGCAGCACAAAGTGAAATTGGTTGCTGTGCTTCTAATGCACCGGTACCCCCCCCCCGCCCCCCCGTCATTGGGTGATTAGCTGAAAGGGCTTTCATATTATGGCCAAAGTTGCAGGGCTCCTTTCAGACGAGAGTCTCGTAAAAGTTCGGGAGGTTCACTTTTCTCATTAGGTTGGAGTCAGCTTCGATTTCCTGCGCGAGCACAGAGTGGCAGGCCTTGGTTGACTGTTCTAAATGTAAATCATGGCTGAATGGAATTACACCGACATTCAGACATCTGTATTTTAATTGGCCCCCGGCCACCACACCTCCCCTTCCTTCGCTCCCCCAAACCTTTCCAGCCCTTAGCAACAGGCTCCCACAAAAACATTAATTTATAGCCCCGGCGTTAAGAATACACTCCAGTTGTGTGTGCAGAACAAGGGGAAAACGATCCTGTAGCCTACATGGCAGAAACAATATTGAGCAGATGAGATCACTGCTACCATCTCCATTGTAGCATCTGCATGACAAGTCGGCCCAAAAATATTTCGCTTGGCGGCTCGCTTCGGGTTTCTGCACCCTTCGCCTGCACGTGTTTGTTTTGACTGCAGGCCGCTTATTTTCACTACAGGCTCCGTGGCCTTGGGCGGCTAATTGTGAGGGGATCTGGACAGAATGGTGTGTTTTGAGGAAAGGGATTATTTCAATCAGTCGATTCTTCCAGTGAAGTGAATGGTGTGGGTCTCGCTGTTTAAGCAGGGTGGTCGCCGGGCAGAGAAAATGAAAAGGGGGCTGAGGAAGATACAAAGGAGGAAAAACTGGAATAATAGAGTAATTCATTCCCATGGATATGACAGAGAGGTGGACAGATTGAGAGATGATGAGTGCCCGTTTTGAGGATGTGTGGTAATCCAGATGCAGACCTCAATGTGTTGTTAGTTAACGGTGACGGGAAGCCACAAGAAAGCACACAAGGCTGTGTTATGCTGAGGACTTGGTAGGGATGGGCTGGAGCTGAGACCTCTGATGGATTTATGGATAATGGGTTTATTGTACGAGCTAATTGTTAGAGGATCTAGGCTGCATGGTGCGTTTGGAGAAAAGGGATTAGTCCGATCAGGGGATCCCACCGGTGGACCGAGTGGCAGCAGTCCAGTGTTCAGCGTGGGCTTTTGGAGGATAGTATGTTTGGACGGAGGGACAAAGAGGAGGCTATATGGGAGAGAGAGAGAGAGAGGATGAACGCGAACCCAGTGGTCTCTCCGCAGTATCATCAGACAACCTCAAAAAAAAAAAGAGGAGAGAACAGTGGACTCCTCAGATTTGAGCAGAAGGCTGATGAAAGGGGCCGAAGCTGAGACCTCAGCTGAATTTACTGCGTGGGAATAATTGCAGTATGGATTTTCTTTTGTTTGTGTATTTTCTTTTTTTTCACTTTTATTTATTTCTTTCCAGTTTTTTTTATTCCCTTCCCTCTCCCTTTCTAATCCGCCATTTGCCACAGGATTTACATCCCGGTATTGAATACACCCAGAGAACCACTCAGCGGAATAAGTCCATTACTCGCTCAATTACTGGAACAGCACGGCCTGCTGGGTCGAGTTTGGGGAGACGCAGGAAGGAAGGTCTTGTGTCTACTGGAAGATTTTGAGTATGTCAACGCTTTTGGCTAAATTCAGCTCTGTGTCTCTCTGCAGCTCTCCTTTCCCAACCAGGAAGTGGTGCACACCATGTACTTAAGCGGCTTTGATTGCAGGCTCATATACGTTATTTGTCATTTAATTTGGTGCAACGTTGCTATGTGGTGATGAATATTAACATAATGTGCCCTTCCCTAGGCGTTCTGTTGTTTTTAGCTGTATGTACTTAGATACTTTAATTACAGAATAGGAAACGTGATTTATTATAGAGAACGGCGCATGCTCCTTTCCCCAGGGCACTGGTGAACAGCTTGCAATTGTTGCAGTCTGTGTGACACTGAGTAGCTAACACACCGGGGTCCCTTCTGTAGTGTATGTAACTGTATACGGAACAGTCACATGCCGAAATTATTTGCTTTGTGTGGGAATCCTTAGAGGAATGGTTCATATTATATCTCAGCTTCCAGCCTATTGTTTATTTCAGCAGAACAGCATGAGGGCTATCGAACACCATCTTAGTTTTCATTTTCATATCATGAAGCCAGGACTTCCTCTTGCTAAAGTCGTGCAGACATCTGGTATTGTGGACTTTGGGTCGGGGGCCCCCGCTCAGGAGAGAAGATGAGATATTAGCATGTGGAGAAAGAGGGAGCGAGAGGTAAAGACAGACAGGAAGGAAAGGGAAGAGGAGAAAGTGTGTGAGACAGAAGGAGAGGCGAGCACACGTGCATTCGCACACATGCGGCATAAATCATCACAGACCCAAGGATAATAGAAAATGGCAGTCCCAACAGTCTGCTAAATCAAGCCACTGCTTCCTCAGTCTATTCGGTAATTGCACAGAGTGCTGATCGGGTTGTTTTATGGCAGCTACAGAGTGCTAAACGAAAACAAGCAGGAATGAACAGACACAGCTTCACATCATCTGTGGCTGAACTTTTAAGGGGAAGGCGTGAGATTCGGCGGCAGCTGCGGTTGGCAGAGGGTGGAGTAGGCCTGCCGGGGATGATCGCTCAGGGTTGGGTTTGCAGCTGATGGGGACTGGTGTGTGCTGTCTGCTGGATGCAGACATTCATGGAGTCAGCAGGGAAGTCGTTGCCAGGTCTGACACCGGCTTACGCTTCATCCGATTCAGAGAGAGAAGCTGACCTCTTAAACCGTCTGTAATCATTTTTAGTCTACCTATTAGAAGGAGGTCAGGGGTTGTCATTCACAAACAGTATAAGATGGAGAGACACTACAGGGATTTTTGTAGGATCCGACAAACCATCACTAACTTCTCTAGTTTCTCAGACAGGGCTGCAGGGTTGGTAGGCTGTCCGTGTGTTAAGGCCAATTTATGCTTCTACGTCTCTATATCGGACAGATAAGACCGCCCTATCCGTCGTGGAACGCCCTCTCAGAACGACATCATTTCCCTACGACGTCATTTCCGGATTTCACATTTCCGGTCCTCTAACTTCCTGATTCACAATAAACACATACACAACTACGATTCTACGATTAATGTGACGTGTGTGTTAAGCCAGCGGAGTTGTCCGACTGACGGTGGCTCGTTAGAGCACTGACTGCATGTGTGCACGGTCACATACGGTTATAACGAGCTTTCAAAACGGCGCTAGCGGGCTAGGCTAGCGGGCTAGCAACCATGCTAACTGCGGTGGTAACAGTGCAAAAACCCGCCGTCACGACTTTAATTCCACTTCTATCATGACACTGTTTCTATAATACCGTCAGGTTAGAAGCAAACACTGGGTAGTAGTTAGTGTCGGGAGTCCCTGCTGACTGTGTGGAAGCTGGGGGGAAGCTAGCTGGGAGGGGAGCTAGCTAGGTCCGTGTAGCCTCAAGCAGATTCAAGCAGTTTAATCAGCAACACAGTTCGGAAACAAGACCGGGGAACCGCTGCGCTAAGAAACGATAACATCAGCATTTTGACCTGCTGGGTGTCACTTTATTTAGTTCTGTTAGTTGCCATGGTTCAGTGTGTGGGAGACAGAGATAAAAAGACACACGTGGACTTCTTCTTCCCAAATGGGGTAGGCCTCTCTGAGCTCGTCTTCCGTTGCGCCACCTATGGGTTTGGCGGTGAATTGTTTTCAAACGTACAGTGGACGGAGAGGTAAAAATCAAAAAGACTCTTCGCCCCCCGTCGAGCCCTCTCCGAGAAACGGATACGTATAAGTATATAAGAGCCTTTAGTTTGCAAATCATAATTATATTCAATCAATAAAATTGTATTTGTATAACACAGAATCGCATCATAGCACAATGAACACTTCCAAAAGTAAGGTTGAGACCTAACAGTACGTAATAAACACTGTACATTGGCCATAACAAACATATAGCCAATGAGCAACGTGCTAAATCAAAAGTGATCAACATAGTGAATGCCATGTTAGATGCCTGCTTGACATCAGCATGCTAGCACTGCTATATCAAACACATTAGCATCGCTAGCATATAAGCTTTAAGCTAAGACCTCAGGGCTGCTTACACGACTATAGATGCGTAAACTGTAGCTAATCCGTAGATTTAAAAAAATCCTCTAATCTCTCCTAAAAACATAGCCCTTTAATCAGTTACAAAACTATACAGCTGGAGTTCATTGGGACTGGTGGTTCAAATAACAAGCTGCTGCCAAAAAATTGTTTCTGTTCAATAACTCTTCATCTAAAATTTCTCAGTATTGCTACATGAAACTCATCGGCTGTGTCATCACATAATTATACTTCAATTTTGAGAACGTTTGCCGTTGATGACTGGAAACTAAGCATTGATTGTATTGTCATTAAGTCTCCACCATATCCTAGTTTTAGACTAGATATCCATCTAAATCTTGACATACCTTATCAAATCAATGGCTATTTATAAATATATATATATATATATATATATACAAATTGTATTTAAATCTGAACTCTGGGACACATCAAAGGGCCTCTGATCATATTCTATCAGATTAACTTGGCCCTTTTCACTTGTTTGACTCCTGAGTAAATGTTTGGCTTTATTTATTCTTCCCTGGCTTTTGTTCCTCAGTCAAAATGTTGTTTGTGTTTGCAGACAAACACCAGGGACACCTACTCATATTACATTTCAGTATAACAATTTACACCAGATGTTTGTTAGGCGTGTGGAGATGATGAGGCCTTCATTAAACAACAAAGGCTCTTTTGTAGTGTTTCTCACTGAGGGCTCGAGGTTGGCTGACACTTTGGAGGGAAGAATTTATTTACATTTTTCATAAAGGTTGCTTTTGCTCTTTATTGTTTTCACTTTTTTCTTTGTAATCCTAATTTAATTGTACAGGCAAAACGATTATAAATGATAAATAAAACAATATTTCCTGTGTTTGAAAATAAAATTAACTCAGAACATAGAGTTTAAACTTTAAGAGATGCATTTCTCACTTTTCTGGCTCGATCATGTGCGCTCACCTTACAATTACAATATTTCCCCACAAAGGACAGCTGGAAATATGTTGTTCCAGAGTTAGGGAACTTTCTTGAATGACTTTAAACTTGACTTCAAACTTTCTTTATGTAGCACTGTGGAGGTGGACACACGCTGTCAACACTGATTTATTATCACCTAAAATTGAATTTGGCAAACTTGCTTAAACACCCAACATTTATGAAGCCAAGTTATTGTGGAGTTGTTTTCCTGCCCACCTCATTAGTCCAATAGTCATGGACGACTTCGGTGCTTAATGCTTTGCTCTTTTTTAATAGATATATGCTTCCTTTTCCAGTTTCAACGACTTTTTCCTGAAAACATTTATCCGTCTGGAAATGAAGGCAACAAGAGCAGTGAGGGGAAATATTGAGGGCCAAATCTGGGTATATGTGGCTACAACCATGACTTCTCACAAACATGTCACTATATGATATTTTAATAAAGATATACTGTTTTTTGGGATTCAAACTAAATTATATGACCATAAAAAAAATTTTTTCAAAAAGAATGAACAAATATGGACGACTTCTTTTTTTTTCTTTGTTACAGTTCATTAAGAAATAGTAATTGCTCTTGAAAGTCTATCAGCTCCAACTCCAAAATGATCCTCTGAGTAACACTCCATTGTTCTGAAGTGAATAGAGAAGCCAGAGAATTAGTAAATAAGAGGGCCACAAACCGGAAGACACTCAACACCAGCACAGAAAGTCTTGAGTCTTTCGGTGGTGTAATTGCAGTGTGTCTCAGATACACCTACGCACAACTATGAATACTCGGTCCCTGTGCTAAGCTAACGTGCAAGGCATTTTTTGAATCAGGGAGCAGCACGTCAGTAAAATTTTCGGGATTGAAGTTACACTTTAATATAAAACAAGTAAGTACAGCGACTTTATTGAAGTAAAGAATTACAAATTCCACCATCAAAAACTTTTGGAAAGCTACTTAACCATATGATTAAAAAAACTAATTCATATGAAATGTATTTGCCCAAATGTTAGTTTATATACTTATTGGTATATTGGTTATTTATGAGCTGAATATTGGTAGCAGCTGAATATTTTGGTCTGTGCTTCACATGAAATTGGTGGAAACAACATGCAGGCACTCAGCTGTCTGTCTCATCTGTTAAACCAGCAGGGCTTCAATCTCCCTCTCTTAAGCTCAAAGATTGAGGCTGCTCAGAACATTATTCCTTCATCCGATTGAAAGTTGGGACAAATAGAGCAATGGGCTGGAGTGGGTTTTTCTCCTGTTTCCCTTAAGAGCCTGGATGCAAAGACAATTACAGAGTTGTGGGCACTGTGATGGGGAAGAAAATCACTCTAAGTCCATGTGGGATGTTCTGTCTTTTTCTAATCTTCCTTCCCCAAGTAGGCCAGAGTCCTTTTGGAGAAAGTCCCAAGAAGTGGAAAGAACTTTGCCATTTTGCTAGAATCCATGAGAATCTGTCTCTCTTTCTATCTGTACTGTGTTCAGTGAAGCTCAGGTTGGTACAAGGCTGCTGGAATCATGGGATTGTTAACAGCTATTGTGTTTTTGAGACGATGGCAATGTGTGACATTTCTACCCTCTCCTGATTATAATAATAGACTTCACAACACTAACATCGGCCTTTCAAATAAACTTCTAGCAAAGCCTGTTTGTTCGTGCCTGCATTGGTTTTGTGCAGAACTCTTTCTTTCTAATCACAAATAGGGGTCTGGAACCTTGTGAATACGAACACCACTAACTTCCATGTCAGTGGATCTGTTTTATCTTTTGTCCACACTACAGTACATGTTGATTAATGTGAAACGACAGGCTGAGACACCAAACGCGGGTTTCAATTAAGGCAATAATCAAGCGGGTTGATAGTGACCTGATGTCATCTGGCACGGAGGCAGAGCGGCGTACAGCTGCCAATGGACTGTGGCTTTTTTTCAAATATTTTAATTACAAGCTGGACTTAATTAAAAGTTTCTGTGTCATTTCTTGGTGGCCAGTAATCACATCAATAAAAAAAAAAATCCCAAGCCACAAAACCATGTGGAGGGTTTTCCCAAAGCTTTCCGAGAGAAAATATATCACTTCCATTTATTAGCGCCCCATTATTTATTGCTAATAACTACATTAATTTGTCACGTATAAGCGGTTTCCTTTCCCAGGAGAGACCAGCAATTGTTTGTAATGTCAAACAGAGTTTAGCTTTAATGGTTTTAATGCACGTTTGAAAAAGGATGAGCCACGTTTTTACCATCAATCAAGTTTACATTTTGAGGTGGAGTTACCGAATGCTATCGTTTAGTGTGCTTTCACACACTTAAGGGAGAAAAGTGAAGTCACAGCCTCCATCACTGATTCATTTCAAGATCTCAACTTCAAATTCCTCACACTGATCTCCAAAATAGATCCTCTTTTATTCTCACACTCCTTAAACCGAGCCTCTTAGCATACATTTCTCATCTCAAGGAGTCTGGGCTATTCAGACAGACAAGGCTTTCAGTGCATCACTTATTGGTAATCTGAGCCATCAAAATAAGTCCTGGATCGCAATTTCTGATTGTCAGACCCTCTGGGAGGCTTTGGAAAAGAACATGTTCTGGCATATGTCAGTCCATTGCCTTCGGTTTTGCAGCGTGGGCACAACCGAATCGAGTGAAGAGTATTGATGTCCTATTTAAAAAAAAAAAAGATTCTCATAATGCTTTTTTAATTGTTTATTCAATCTTAATCGAAACATTAAAAAAGCCTTTTATGTGATTTCTAGCTAAATAACATCAATGGGAAAATAAATGTAGTGGTTTCAAAGGTTTGTTCTTCATAGTGCATAGTTTAATTTCAATAACAGTGAAGTGAGTTGCAGATGCACAATGAGAATTGATTTGACATGCAGTGTTTTTTGTGGTATCAGTAATACTAGAAGTTTACATGCAAGCAGCTCCATACATTGGCAAAGCACTGGTTTGAGGTAAATGTTAACATCAGGATGTTAAAATGCTTACAGTGACGATGCTAACCCACTGATGTTCAGCAAATGTCATGTTTTAGATCCCATATCATTGCGTTACCATAATAACATTTGCTAACTGCACAAAGTACAGCTCAGGGCAGATGGAAACAATGTCATTAGTTTTTTTTAAATTAATTTTTCATAAAGAGAAGAAAATTTAATTACTTGATCATAGATGAAACGTTAAGGGATGTTTGGGCTTAATATCATGGCATCCAGCCAAAAGCTGAGACTCTTAATTCAAAATCACAAATATGGGCATCATGATTACAATAGCACATGTATTGTAATGGAAAAGTCAGGGGATAATCAAAGTCATTAGAAATCCTCCTCCAGGGACCATGAACATCAATAAACTGTTTCATAGAAATCCATCTCATGGTAGTTTAAATTGGGGTCATCAGCGTATCACAAGGGCCAACGTACAGAAATCTATTAATCTCATTCACACCTACGGACAAATAACCTCCAACCAATCTGCATGTTTTTAGACTGTAGGATGCAGCTGGAGTGGCCAGATAAAACCCACACAGACACAGAGAGAACATTCGAAGTCCAGAGGGAAGAAAACAGGAGCTTCCTTACTGTGTGCCACTTAACTACTGTACTGTCCTAAACGCCAGCGGTGTAACTAAACAAAATGTGTACTTTCCATGGTGATTTGTTCTAAAGTATGTGAGATTGAAAATCTTGGGTAAACTATGCTCAGCCGACGCTCACTGTGTGTTTTAAACAAATCCCCTGCTGACATTAGACTGTAAAGGCATCACAATCTGAAATCAACAGTAGACACATTACGGAAAGAGACCATTCAATTTATTAACAGAGTTAACTTTATAAGTTAATGTGCAGATGAGGATTCATTCATAGATGGAAATGTATTACTGCATTCTGCCTATTGTAATCTTAGGTCAGCAGTTCACAGCATGTAGTTACATATAAAGCTCGTGGCTGCAGACAATTCACAGATGAGAGCGACTACGTTCTCTTAAGAACCAAAGCGTCTCCAGGCAAAGGAGAAGCACCCGCCCTTGTGATAAGTTTGGGCAAGTGTGTAAACAATTTCAAACCTGGAGGCCAGCAGGCCTCGGTAATGGATGTTTAACCCAAACTGAAGTGATTTACTCTCCGCCCAGAAACACTGGAACCAGCTGAATTAGCGCAGCGACCTCTGACACACTGATGTAAATAAGAGGAGCAGAACTCACAGAGCACCGGGGCTTTTTCCTCCTCTACCTCTGAAACCACTCATAGATCAAGAGAGGGAATTTATGTCCCTTCTGAATGAGAAGCGGAGGAAGAATAAATGCTGCAGCGGAAAGTGGCTGCTTCACGAGCAGGACACCCTCAAAACACAACAAGGAGATGGAAGAATGCTTTTTATCTGATCTGAGTCACTTATTGTAATGAAGCTAACCTAAAGCTTCAAGAGCAGACACCATTACTCAGCTGGAACTATACTCGTTAGAGTGCATACCTCCACCAGGGAACAACAGTCCTTTTACTTTCCACACCAAATCCGTCATGTTCGTTCGGACATGGTTTTAAAACTATTGAAGATTCATATAAACTGTTGAGTCCCTGCTGAATACACACAGCAACACAGTGGTGGTATAGGTTTCGCTCTATACATCAGCTGACAAAAGCCAACCAAACATTTGGATCTGCGTCAAATTGCACACATTGAGATATATAGGTCGTACAAACATGCCTGATTTATGTTGAAGATTCATGAATTATTCCTTAGTAAAATGGCAAAGATGTCAATAAATCCACCATACTCGCAATGATGAAGAAAGTGAAAAAAGAAAAATCCTGGATCTGCTTCTTTGTTCAGATCTGCACCCAAATTAAATGGGTTCTTTTGGCACACGTTCCAACTTTCCGACCAAGTTTCATTGAAATCTGTGAAGCAGTATTTGCATAATACTGCTGAGAAGCAAACAAGCCGAGCATCAAACAAACAAGGGTGAAAACATAACCTCCTATGTGGGGGTGAAAAGATAAAAGTGAGCTGATAATGAATAAATATAAGTTGTGTAGAACATATACTTCTTCTCATGTAATATTTAGCATTCCACCCACTTTACACTGGAAGAGCATCTCATCACATGTAGTGAGGACGAGTACAAAGCCTGTGGAAACAGTCATAAACTTTCTGCAACGAGTTTCCCAAAACTCTGAACCCCTGAACGTTCCTTCCTCCATCTGTCAGGTGAAGAAATGTTCTTTTGTTCCTCAGACAATAGTGTCTTCGGCAATTTTTCTTCAGAAAAAATAAAGACTTCAGTTTCATCCAGTGATGATGATCTTATCCTCCTTATTTGACATAGAGCAGATTTCCCCATGTAGAGAAAAAGAATGTGAGTTCCACTGATATACTTCAGGAGGTTGGTGGTCCTGCAGAGACACACCAGGATCCTATTGACCCAGAGCAGCATCTGGTCTGTCTGATGTAAGGTGCAGCATAACATAGCTTATAGTGATTGATGATTTACCGATAAACTGAAGTGAATTCTTTGCACGAAAAAAGAAGGAAAACCAACCTTAACCTTACCACCATTTCCAAAAAGTGTTAATTATTTCAAACCTTCCGGGAGTGGAACTGGCCAAATGCTAATTGCATAGGTCACTTGTTTCTGGCAGAATATCACTTGAAATTAAGCAGAACAAAGGAGGAGATACTCAGAAACAAAAACACTGTGTCTCAATTCAGAGGCTGCATCCTTTTGGAGGACGTGGTCAGAAAACAAAGGCCGGACTGCAATGAGAGGGTCTGGTCCACAGAGGATTCCCGTGATCGGCGTCACCAGCTCATCCCGAACTTATTGCTGCCGCCTAGCTACAGAGCTGAAGTCTGACATGCTGAGGATGTATTAGTTCCCCTTGGTTTTTCTAACATCTATATTCAGATGTTCGGTTGAGTTGAAGCATCGCCCATCATGTTGAAAAATGGTTTGTCGCTATAGTGCAATGATTCCTGGGATACGTTGGAGCCATTGTAGCTTTTGTTTCTTGATGAAAGGTCAGCAGCATTTGGAGGAGCCTTCAAAATGGGACAGTCTTGTCACACCGCTGTGACGCAATCGGTTTTCAATTCATTCTCTGAATGGAGACCCAGCTAAACAAACTGCATCAGCAATAAACGCATCAATAAATAATGAATTAAGAATTGAAAGCCATGAATAATTTCTGGTGTCACATTTTAGTTCTTTGTTATATTTTGACAAGATAACAATTTGTGTCTGCAATTACTGTGGCTGCCTCAATCAGATGTCTTTGTTTTTTCATTAATGGGAAAAATCTCATACATTTTGAATGAATGGTAAATAAAGCCCATACACAGTGTGAACTTAAAAAATATATTTTGTATTAAAAACTTATTTCTGCTGCTCCGAAGTTTCCAAATGATCAGTTGCGGTAGAATTAGGTTTAATAAGACACTTATTTAATATTTTACATTAATCTGACAGCGTTCAGTTCAGACTTGTGCTGAGATAAAATGATTATGGAAATGTTGAAATTGGCCCGACCCAGTAACCACTTCCATATAAGTGACTGAGGCACTTGTGCAGATTAAACTGCCATCACATTCACATGAGGAGGTTCATGTCTGAAAAGTGCTAGTCATCACAGTCATCTTCAGCCGGAGACTTACATTTTTAAACAGCTACATACAGGCAGCGTGGAGTCTTACAGGCAGGACGTGAGTAATGAAGAGTTGCATTATGAAGATTGGAGGAGGCTGGGTGTTTTTTTCCCCCGTCTGCCTTATTATCTCCTGCTTTCATTCTCAGAATATATTTTTTCAAATCTGCCTCTAACCCGTTGCTGCAGCATTAGGGACGCACAGTGGAGCTCCTCGAGAGTTCACAGCGACAGATCATCTGAAGTGAGGAGGCTAAAATACACAGGTTTTTCCTGCTAAGTTGAAAATGTTGAACATATCCAGAGGAAAGATAGTGACGTACGGCTGAGTGTATGTATGCGTGTGTTGCCTTGTGTAGCTTGTGAATGTAGCAAAGTGAATTTGGGATAGCTAGCAGAGACAGTATGAGAGATGAGATACATCAGAGTGCCATACAGTAATGGTGCGTGGGCTTCGCTGAGCATATTTTAAGTCAAGAGGGGTGTGTGTGTTTCTTTTATCACTTGCTCTCTGCTGCCTTTATTTTCAGCCACGATGACAGGTAGGGAGGATAGGAGCCAAGGTGGTGACTCACGGTGAAAGAGGATGAGACGGGAGAGGGCATCTGGTACATACTGAGGTGTCTCATTCATTACTCAGGGATTTGGTCAACAAATGTACATTCAGCTACAATGAAATAAAAAAAAAGTGAATATTTGTTTTCCCGGCTGGCTGAATCAGTGTAAATTAACGAAAGGTGAGAGGGAGGATCAGAGACAAATGATGTTTTAAAGTGCAATCACTCTTTTGCAAATAGTTTGCCCTTACCCCAGTTGAACCAAGAGCATCATTTCTGCTTAGCTAAACTTGGGTCTTAAAGTTTGGAGCCTCAAATGTATTGATTATAAAAACATTTTTGTGACCAATGTGAGATATGGAAACATGGCAACATTAATAATAGTAAGTACAACAGAGCAATTAACACAGTCAGATGTTTAGAGAGGTAGAAAACTGGCTGAGAGTTTAAACAGATTCTAAAACATTGAACAGGAATTTGGGCCAAACAGTTTGTTTATTTCAAAGATCACCTTAAGTAAATTTAGAAAAAGTATACTGTTTTTTGAGAACACTCTGAAATGGTCTGACCTCTCTTCCTGCAGTGGTGCTGTGCTCTGATTTTACCATCTCATCTTAAAATAAGGTTTTATAACGGCAGCCGAAATAATACACACGACCTGATTAACAACTAATTACGTTTTCAAGTGTTTTGATTACTGCGAGAGGGTCAACTCGATTTTTTGCAGTTAGAAATGTAGTTGTGTAGTCCCAGCCAACTTCCTGTCCCTGATCTCTATTGTCTGATTTATAGTTAGCCTAGTTCCTCTGTCCCTTCCAAATGATCTGACTTTGGTCTGATGACCTTGTTTTGGATTGTTGCCTGTTCCTTTCCCAGTTTTTAATTGTCTGCCTCTAGTGGACTATGCTTTTTCATCAAGTTTTGGCTCTCCAATGCTTATTTGACCTAAAGCATATTCTGTATGTTCAAGTTTCTGCCTTTTGTGAGAGTTACATTTGTTTGAGAGTGAAATTTCTCAGTTATTATTGGATGGAGTGAAATGAATTTGAGAGAGCTGATATTTAAGGTGCCAGGTAATTAATTCCTAATGACTTTGGTCCTATTCCAGTGCCACCAGCAGGTTGAAATTTTTACTTACACATTAAATCACTCAACAATGTAATGGGTTAGCACGTACTTCAACACCTATTCCATCATAGTCCCCAGATGACAGATCTTAATGACTTGTATTACTTTTCCTTTGGTACCATGAGGTTGACATTTGTTATTTTGATTGAAATAGCTCAACATCTATTGGAAAGATTGATTTTTGGCACACTCATTCATGTCTTCAAGAGATTGAATTGGAACAACTTTGGTGATATTCTGACTTGTCATCTAGTGTCGCCACCAGGTAAGAGGTTCACTTCAACTAGTAATTTGGATCATGAAAAAATACCTACAAAGTTTATGACAATCACAACAGCCTCAACTTGTGGTCTGTTATAAGTAGCAACATCGAGAAAGCTAAACTAAGATGGTGATCATGGTAAACATTATACCTGGCAAATATCATGTTAGCATGTGGAACCAAGCATTTGTATTAAAGATGTGATGTGGGCCTGACTGTGGAAAACATGAATGAATGAACTCTCTGACAGGTTGGTGGTTAAGTGCACAATGCATGAGAAGAATTAAGTCCTTCTTGACATTCTTGCTTGATTCAAGCGCTAGAATTAGTTACTTTCCAAATGTTATCCCCAAATCCTTCGGTGGCTGTAACACAAAATTAAAATCCACTTTTGGTCTGAAAATACCATTAGTCTTGTTTAAGTAATGAAATCCCATCACTGATGACAAATGACTCTAAATTGGCCCTTGGGGAAATGTCACAACTGTAAAAAGTAATGACATGCACTGTTAAGCTTTGTGTACCGTCTGCCACGTGTGGTATTTAAATGTGGGATGTCAAAGGACGAGAATGGTCCAGCAATACAGAGTAGACATTTTACTATTGTGCTTTTCATTCCACCACCAGAGTACTGCCTGTCAGGGGGTTGGAAGAATAAGGTGATTGGTCTAATTCGCTAAAAACGAGTGTCATTCTTCATCTACAGAATGTATGTTCACAGTCAGTTGTGGTTTCGCAACAATGCACTTGTGACGAATAACAGCTTCGACTGGAACTGAGGCTCAAAATCGAGGTAAGTATCAGCGAGATATGACCTGTGGCAGGCGGAATATAAATGCACTGAAGAGGTGTTTTTGATGTTGGAAGCATCAGACAGACTCTTCAGCTCGATGGCAGCAGATGTCTACTCAACCGTCTGCTTCAAACAAATATTCAGCGTGTGCCTCTTAACTTGAAAAGGACTGCTCCCCACACTTACCTACTGAACACTCTCAAACAATTTGACTTGCCCGGAATATCTTACTTGATTTGTTTTCTAATCCTTTGCAGTGCAGTGGATGGACTATTGATTCGGTTTTGATGCAGCGACAGTATCAATAGGGGCCAATACTAATGTGGCTCAGAAGGCACAAGAGCTGCAGAGTTATTTATATCGGTGCTATCGAGCTCTCCGGCTCCTCTGATATGCTTGTTAGCATTTCAGCGAGTAATAACCCTGACAACCACCACTGTCTCCAACCTGAGGGGGTCTGACACCAGGCCTGCTACTATTTCCTTCTAACCCAATCAATGCTGGCCCAGATTCCCCACATTAAGACACTCCTCAGTGGGGTGATGTGCATAACACAGCTGTGTGCATCAAGAAATCAGCGAGAAAGACGGATTAAGGAGATTATCTATTTAGAAAGTGTAATGTAATCAGCGAGGGAGGAGGAGAGACCAACTCCAAAGAAGTGGGGAGTAGCGTCTGACCCAGAGGCGATCTGATAGCGATGAGACTTCGCTGTCTCCTGTTGAATTATGGCTGGATAAGAGCCTCTCTTCGGCCTGCAGCAGGATTCCCAGGCCCCCAGTCCTCCTCCCTACAGGATGCAGAGGTTAACAACGAGTTCATAACAACGACCTTTCAAACGGCTTAGTCAGCATACACTCCCCAACCTGACCTCCGCCTCCCTCCCCTGTCTCCTTCCCTCGTTTCTTTCAGAGGTTTTTCAGGGGCCATATCTGATCTGAGATGAAACAAAGACACTGCATCTTCCGCCATAACTTTCCCTTTGTACTCTCCTTTCAAATCACCATCGCTTTGACCGTCCCCTCCTCCTGGCTCATTTGGCGAATCCCTAATCCCCGCCCTGCTCTCCTCGGTGGAGCCGGGAATAAATACTTTCCTTCCCCTTCTCCAGCTCGCCTCTCTTTATTTTCTTCAAAATCTATTGTAACATTCACATTTTCATCATTCCCTTCGCCTGCCAAGTCCAGCTGGGAGAGCAGAGCTTCCCATGGAGTACATTAAAGACCCTCTGGGGTCAGCTGTTTTGAACTCTGACCACAATGTCTGTTCCTTGTTACTTTTAACTTGAAACACATGAGAGGATCATATTTAGTTTTCTCATTTTGTTGTGAAATGACAATTTTCAAACCTGCTGTTGGCTTTGATTTTGGACCTAGGTTTAAAAATACATTGTTTGGTTGATTTAGACTTCTGAACAACAGGGATCACGACAAAAACAATCAAGCCCCACCGTGTATAATTTAGTAGTTTCTCTAAACAGAGTTTGTTCTTTCATGTTCTCCTTGTATTAAAACAGAACCTGCATTATCTCCTTTTTAAAATGATGATAGCTTAGAGTTGACTGGAACCCATCACATCTGGCTGCAAGCTGGCCCCCTGTGAGAGCCATCAGAGGTTATCGTCCCTGAAAGCTACCCTGCACATGTGTGCATACGATGGCCACACTGTAAAGATCTCTGTATTTCCAAGTCCACAGAGGAAAGAGACAGCATTGTTTCAGCCGCACAGCCCAAGGGAATCTGATGGATCTTTTACACGGTTGTGGTTTTACTGTAAAACATCTCTCTTTCCTTGCTGACTGTGTCAGACAGCAGGAAAAGCTTGTCTGGGATTTATTGGCAGTTGTGGGTCTGCAGATGATGGACAAACGCCCCTCCGGAGCACAGGTCTTGTAAAAGGCGAGGGAAGGAACATTCTATAAAATTGGTGTTTATTTCCTTTGAATGTCTTGTAAGATGTCTCTTTCTCTCTCTACATTCAAATTTCTTTTTTTGCAATCCTGTGGTGGCCTTTGTTCTTCCTCACTGCTCTCAATGTTTAATACCTTTTCCTTTGCTTATGAACACACAGGGGTGTTCAATGCCACTGGCGGATTTTCCCTTGACACTGGCTTCAAGAGTATAAACCCTGAGTTGCAGTGTATACACTATGTGTGGGAGGTAACTAGGAGGTCAGCGGTTCGATCCCCATCCACCCCATTCATTGGGTAAGATACTGAACCCCAAATAGCCCCTAATGGCTGCGCCAGCAGTATGATGTATAATAGACAAAGTGCTGCACATAGATGCACTGTATGAATGGGTGTGTGAATGGGTGAATGGTAATACTGTGCTGTGAAGTGCTTTGAGTGGACATCAAAACTAAAAACATGCTATATAAATACAGACATTCACTGTGAGTTAAAGGGCTGTTGAGTACCACAATGGGTTTTTCTGTGCTATAAGATATAAGTTGTTCCCCTGAAAAAACAAGACATTTCGCTACTGAGCAAATAGGTCCCTCCTAAAGAGTAAGGTGAAAATTGAAGGACAAACAGCCAACGTGCGGAGGAAAGTAAAAAGATAAGAAAATAAAGGATAAAAAGGCTGGAAGCAAGAAAACAGAAAAACAAGTCTAACAAACAGCTGCCAAAGTAATGCAGAAGAAGTTGTGAAAATAGTTAGAAATGAAGATTGTACTTTGGTTAATGTCCATAGACTGTATATAAAGAAGGATTACATGGCAGCGAAAGTGAAGCCAAAACGTGTTCATCGCCCCCTGGTGGCTGGCAGTAGTATAGGTCACAAACCCGGCCTCCTTCATTTGAGCGGATGTGACATCGACCAAATTAAAACGTCAAAGTTCATGTCAATTAGTTTTTTTCTCTAGGATGGTTTCTGTCATTTCACATAGTTCTTATCACACTGACTCACGAGTGGTTTAACATGTAAATCGGCAGGACCTTGATACTGTGGCTGGATCCCACGACCACTACTGTGCAGACTCTGGTTACAAATGAACAAGATGGCACTGTTCATGTCCAGGACATGTTGACTTAATTTCTGGACAGTGGGAGGAAGTGGACACGGGTCGAGCATCTTTACAGTCAGTGGTGATGCCTTCCTATCTGTACCTGTATCCAGAGGCCCAGTTTAAACTGCTCCTGTAATATGTTGTTATGAGGGGATGAGTTGAAGTAAGGTGACATAGATATAAGTATTAAGTAGAAAAAATTTAAATATGTACAGTTTTAATTATGGTCATGTAGACAGCTTGCTTTTATTAATCTGTGATGTCCACCTCTGAGACTTCTGCCTCCACCTCAGCACAGTGAACATGAATAAAATGTATTTGGTGAACAACATTTAACAAAATTTACCGTTAAGAATTAATAAGCAGTGACAAACCTGAACATAAACCGGGGACCACCACTTTAAATTTGCTTTTGATAAACAGAGTTAGAAAAAGTTTGTTTGTTTTGACATTTTGTGCCTCTGCTAATTCTTTCATATTATTGCTGACTGATTCTAATAACAGATTCGGTTTGAAGTTCTTTCAGTTTTTTTAAAAAAAGGTGTTGACAGAAAAACTTTCATCATTCAGTTTAATTTTATAAACAAGTCGTTTTCTTCCCCTTAAAAAACTACTGAAAATGACACAAATCTGTACAAATCTCAGTGGGGCCACGCATTGATCAGGCATGAGACAAATCACTCAGCAGGTATGGAGAACCATAACTGTCAAATAACACAATATACATATAATATAATATTAATTAATATAATATAAATTAAGAAATAATAACTAACTGAATTAATAAATGAAAACGCTCTGAAATGTGCCACAATAATAATAAATACAGGGATTGACTCGTACTATATGACATAAATCAATATTCTTTTTTTAAATCAGTTTTTTCTATTTATTTACCTTGGTATTCATGTTTTCAGTAAATTACTTTTGCATTTAATTTTCCATTATTGTTTTTTGCAAATTTTAGTTTTCTTTTTATATATTTCTTCAGGCATTTCCACTCCATTGATCAAATGATGGGACTGGTTTGGGGAGTGAGGGTCTGTCAGGTGTGTCATGGCGTGAACTCCTCCTCTACTGGTTGATCGATATCAGAGTGCAGCGGCCTATTACATGTACCTTGCTCCCACTTCGGTGGCCACTGGCTTGAGGCCTAACTTCGCTCACAACTGGTCGCTACTTGGCTCATGACTGTATCTGTAAGCTCCAATCGTATCATCCAATCATGGTAATCACTGCCCAATGTGAAAGGGATGTAGGGTAATCACGTCCACATTGGACGCTGCCAGCATGGGGCTTCTTTCCTTTGTGGGATTGGATTACGTACTAAAGGAGAACAGCATTCAAACTCAGCTGTCTGCAATTTTTTTCTGCTTCAGGGGGAGCGGGCGGTCAACCACCGGTGTTCTGCTTTCTTTCTCCATTTTGTAGTTCTGTTTTGATAAAAAAACTGGACAGTGTGATCGTGAGTGCTACAAGGTTGTTTGGCTTTGAATTAAGTGCACAAAACTATTTACTATTGCATCTTACTTTACCAATAGCAGTCTCACAGATCCAGGAGGAGAATCTCATGTTCTGTGCTTGTTACTATAACAGCAAGGGAGCTGCTGGCAGGATTAGCATCCCTGCACTGTTAGCATCCTCGCCGTGTGCATGTGTTCAAAATTGACTTTCAGTCGTTTCTGGACAATGTCTTTCCATCTGTGGTGTTAGAAGGATTTATAACACAAGTTGGAAAAGTTTTATTGAATGCAAACCATGGTCAGTTCTCAAACCTGTGTGTGTGCCGCTGTTGTTTTATGTGCTGCGGTGTCAGTGTATTGTTCAATGCACATTTACATTCAGTGTTTACTTGTCTATTCGCAGCAGGCTGGGAGGAGAGAGGTTCAGATGAGGGACATGGCCGTGAAAAGACCCAGAGGCTCGGAGGAGACTTGACACAGAAAGATCAAATGTTCGGTCTTTCTCGAAGACCTTGCTTTTTTCTTTCTTTCTCGCTTTCATCTCCCCTCTATCCTCCAGCCTGCCTCCTCTGAGTCAGGGGCTGTCCACTCTGACTCAGCAGGCCGTCGACATCAAGCTGCTCCCCGATGAAAAAGAACAGACGAGTAGACTTGACACACAGACATGTTTGTTTAGCCATCATGACATGGATAACCTATTGTACCCTACCAATCCCACAATGCAAAGTAGAAGGAGATGTTCACTGTCAAGCTGTTGGCCTTCCGTGTGGGAGTATGTAGTCCATCTATGCACTTTGGTGGCAATCAACCAATAGGAGGAAGGTTCACGCCATGATACATTTTGAATGACCCGGTAGATTTGGACAATGATGCAGAAATGCATAAAAATATGTGGAGACAGAAAAAGGTTGGGAGAAAATGCAAAGGGATAATAATACGTAAATGTATGATTTAGATTAAGGAGGAATATATAATAGATTGAATGGAAAAATAACTGTGAATGTTAATGAAATTAAAACATGATTGTTGTTGCATTTAAGGGCATGTTGTATTTATTCAAGTTATCTTATCTTTCTTTAAGGGAAGAAACCCCTGAAAGATAAAGTTTTGGTGACACTTTTAAATTCAATGAGGGTGACATTTAAGACTTCAAAGTCACAATTCACAAGAGAGAGAAGATATTGAAATGGAGGGATGAACTCATAGAGAGGCATCGGAACAAAAATAGAACAAATCCATCCCATAGATTTCTTAGTCTCCTCAGCAAGACCTATCATATCATAATTAATGCCCCAGACAATTCTCTTCTCAAATCAAGAGAAGCTGAGAAGTTATGTTGGCTAAACGATGTAAACTGTAGTTTGGGAAAACTATAAATGGAAAATAATTGGTTGCAAGTCGAGTCGAAGGATATAAAGAAATACCTAATATTTTTTCCACTGGAGGTTAATTTCTGATGCTGGTTAATTGGAAACAACTTATTTTGTTATGAGATAATTCTTTACTCTCCTTTTTTAACATTTGTTCATGACCCGTGGCTGTAAATCCCCTGACAGTACACGCCATAACGTGTTCCTGCATTAGTGAGAAACCCATTTTGACACATTTGTAAGCATGCTAAAATGTCAGCCCAGTGGACTCAGCCAGGGGGAGGAGGGGGTCCTGTTGTGAGGGGGACTAAATCTCCACATTTAAAAGTGGACACTGCAGGAAAATAAATAGACCTTGACTGAGCAGGAAAAAAATGCGTTTTCTCAGCCAGGACTGGCTGCAACGAAAAGGGCCTTGCTTCTATAAATATCACATTTAAAGATTTGTTGTTTAACATTGACACCAGAAGCAGCGGAGTGTTTCGGGACGATGTCAGAGGAAATAATGAACTGTAATGAAGCCCTCGTCTTCTGATCCTGAGCAGATGACACTTCATTACATTTACTGCTGTTTTAGACTGAAACACTTTAAAGTGGATCTTTTTATAAATTTAGCTGTTTCTGCCCTTTCCCCTTTGACTGTTTTTCACTGTTATCACTCGAGCTGCTGTCAGACATGCACTGAACTCCGTATAATCTCCATGACAGTCTTTTGAGCGGCTGTTTGTTAGAATGCAAATGTCTGAGTCTATGGTTCTGGAGTTTCTCCGGAGTTTCTCCTGAAAAACAGAGAATGTCCGAATGAGCTGACATGAGAATACAGCAGGAGATCCTCCACATGATTCACCATGAACGAGTGAGGGCGTGTTGAAGACATTACGAAAAGACAGACACAAAGATGATTGTGTGGACATTCTCTAGAGTTTATGTCTGAATGAGTAGGAAATCATACCAGTAATTGAATACAGGAGACATATGCAAGTTACATAAGGTGTTCCTTTTCATCACGAAGATTAATAATATTAGTTGAATATATTTGAATCCAGATTGGAAGTTCATTTCGGACCTTGAAAACAGTACTTAACAAACCACTCGCAGTGAAGGGTTCATTTGGATAAAATACATTTCTATTTATTTCAAACTTTACCTCAAATAATATTTGTATTTGAGAAATCTTCGATTTATTTTGATTGTTTTTACATTGTTACGTCCAGGTGCCTTATCTTTTGAATGGGATAAAACCCACCAAACATAATGTACTTTTTGGTGCTCAATAACTTATAATTGAATTCACTGAGGGCTCCTTCAAAAACATCTTACAACCCAGTGAAAGTTTGGGAGAATAGATTCTGTCAATTGGTTTAATCTTCAGGCCTTGACCCGAGTCTTTTCTCTCACATTGAATTTCCCCAAACGATGTCTGAGGAATACTAAGCAGAGAGCGTATATGAAACTGTTAAGTATCACATCTATAGCATTTACCTTGTACTTTACTCGTGACCCCCAAAAACTTTGACTGCAAAATGATTTAAGTATTTGCCTCAGTAGCAATAATGCGCTGGCCCTCCTCAGACGGGGATTATGCTCATAGTTCCTTCTATAACCCTCATGTCAATGGATTGAAACCATCCTCCGCAAAGAGCACAGTCTCCCCAGAGTCACGATTCTTTCTCATCCACCACTCCAGCATCCCCGCCGTCATTCTACTGTAATCCCATGAGTTATCGCCCTCTGTCAGGGGTGAGCTTTCTCACCTTGGCGCTGCAGTGGACAGCGTGTTTCCTAATACGTCAAGGAATCTTCTCTGGCTGACCAGCACACGACTCCTACTGTGACTCAAGGTTACAGAGTGAAAACCCAGGAGCCACAAGATAGTTACTGTACTGGTCCAAACCAACAGTACATGAGACAAATCACTTTCTCACTACCTGTTTTTGAAAAATCAACCAAGGATATGATCCTCATTACTGACGCCCTTTTCTTACAGTGAAACAATGATAGTTCCATAAATGGGATTTGCTGTATATCCACAATTATAAGCTTGTCCATATATGTTTTTATATAGATTTTCTTGGTTATTGATCATATCTTACAGTTTCCTGCCACACTGGACCACAACTGTTTTTTCTGGCAGGTAGAATTTTCAAACAGTTGAACTGCCCTTTATGAATATGAGAGTGGTAAACACAGGCCGTTAGACATCAGTCTGTTTCTGCAGTGAAGACATTTGGACACATTAAGAATTCACTTTCTTTGTAGCAGCACACAAAGACACTCTCTTGCCTACAGTATCAAGGGTACAAACAATTTGACAGTCTTTTATAATGTACTATAACTAAACCTCCTGGAACAGCACTGGACTACAAGGTGATATTGGTATAGTGGCCACACTATGAATTGCAGGAACGTGATTAATAAATCTAGTCCAACAAAAATTCAGTCTTCAAGCCGCAAATATTTAAATAATATTTAAACAATAATTGTCTAGTGCAGGAATTCAACAGTAAGTCAGTCAGCTGTGTTTTATGTACTAGACAACACAGAAGCCCATGAGAGCCCCAAACGTTTTATAAAGCTCACACCCAGTGAGGGTTGTTCTTTGGAATGAATGGGGTGACAAACAGTTTTAAAGTAATATCCAGGAAAAATAACAGGTCGCAAGGGTTAGAAATTAGAAAGAATCTATTATCATCAATAATTGATGAGTATCCAGAATTGATTACATTTAGGCTCAGGTAATTGGACAAAGGCACACAAGTGAATTCTTAACTGTATATATAAATATATATATATATTCAATCTCAATGCAAGTTGAATTTTAGAGGCTGCAACAAAACAAGTGTACGAAAGCAAAGTATAATCCAGTGTTTTTGCAGATTCTTTATTTATAGATTAATTATATTTTGTTGAAAAATATGTAAATTTGAAATTCAGTTGTGACCTTGAAAGCAGCAGTACACATATAAATCAATAAGTAATCAGACACATGAAATACTTAATTGAAAGGATAATGAAAAAATATACAAAACTATGAATAGACTCAAACTAGCAGAAAAATATGTGCAGTTTGAGAATATGTACATTGATTGGACTGCACATGAACCATTGACATTGCACAGCAAATGAATATAGCACAGTTAAGAGATTTATCTGTTGGATGGGATGAAATAATGGTATATATGAAAAACTTTATGAAGTTTATTAGATTATAAGTAATTATTTGAAGTTTGAAATATTTCACATTTACCCCAAGGTGGTGACATTTACAGTCATTGCTCTAATGTTACAATTTGTGAACATACCGGTGGAACTTAAGTCGACACTGCTGGACACAACAAATGGACCAGAAACATTGTCCACCCTAAACCTAATTTAACTTTCACAGTTTGAATACAAGTCTCTGTTTCCAGGACAGTACATTAGTACGACTACCACCATTACTAAATCCTTTTCTACCGTATCATGTCATTTGTTCACTATTTGCCTGGATCTATCAGAACCAATGACAGCCATGAAAATGATTAAAAGAGTGGAGAAAAGGAATGAATAATTGGCTAAGCCTGTAGGGTCATGACAGTCGGGAACACGCATGTAACAAGACAAAGAAGCTACTGCTGTGCAGAAAAGTTTCCAGGTGTTTGTTGCCAAGCAGTGAAGCAATGTTCAATTCACCTCATGCTCTGTAAATTTCACAGTGGCCTCACAGATTTGGAAAGATGTTCGGCGGTCATTATCTATTTAACTTGGAGCAGCGTGTGGTGTGGTCTAGCTGAAGGGAGCCTGGAGTAAGGTCAGTTTTGTTAATTAGCTGGAGTGGAGACCTGCCCTCGGTGCTGGAAGCTGAGGAACATTGAGTGGAAGCTAACGATGGGCTTCCTATAATCCTTGTGTAAGAAGGACGAGTCCAAAGTTCTCTACACTGTGCGTCACCCATGGACAAGTGCCAATAATTAATTCAAAATATCCGCCCGTTCAATCCCATTTCATTTACTGCACTTTCCTATTCATGCAGACGGCTCCTTCCTCCAGACTTGCATGTCATTGCAGCATAGCAGTCTGTCTAAAAAAACTGACTCTGTGAGGGAGGTCAGAGATGAATAGAATACAGATGGTGAGTAGGACTGCCACTACACAATGGGACATCAAAAGAAAATGTCACAGTACCCTCACACATTCAACAGGAATAACGCCTCCACCTCTCAGCGGATTCGTGAGGAGTCATGAGTGTGACTCATTTCCACTACTTGTGCTGTCAGTTCAATGTCGTCAACTAAACGGCTGCTCGGTCATAACGATACAATGACTTAAATAGAGAGCAGAGACATGAATTTGTTAAAGTAGGTTTTAACGGTTTTTACCTCTGCAGAACATTTGCATGTTTCTCCCACTCTCCAGAAATTTAATTAAAATATCACAGGTCGTATTCCTGCCATATTTCGCATTTGGAGCCAGAGTCTCTGCAGTAGTGATCAGAGGATGGAGTTGCGGTAGCGTGTTTCATTGATCGACGTGCTCGACTTACGCCAAATCAGTATTAGCTGTCAATCATTACAATTCACCCCATTTGAACGGCATCAAATAATAAAATAAAACCAGGAAAATGTTAAACCAGGACATAAATTAACATGATACAAGAACGACCGAAAGGGACAGAAACCAACATTGAGAGAAATATTTAACGTGTTTTTAGTTTGCTTCATGTCCTCGATGCTAACATTGGCGTGGTGGGATTGATGACCACTACTGCTTTCAGTCTCCAGGTGGCGATCAAGATGCTCTGGTTTCACTTTTTTTGAGCTGTCATGCCATCCATCTTTATAAACAGTCTATGGTTACCACAACCATTCGACCTATAAAGTGGAAGCTATAGGAATCTATACAAACTTTATGTATTCTGCTTAATCTAGATTTGTGCACTCGCTGCACTTAGGCCAGCCAGCTAGACTATCTATTGATTCCTTGGACAAGAAAGTTAGTAAACCTACCTTCCTATCCGAAGTTAGTTTTTTGCTTTCATGTGTTTGTTTGTCTAACATTAGGCATCACAAAGGTACGTCTCTCTGTGTCTATGCTGATGATGGTAAATAGTCACACTGTCAAAACCCAGCAGCAAGTTGTGCAGTAACCTCAGCGCTCCGTTTGTACTTCACACTATTTACACAATAAACGGAGGAACAGAGAGATAACAGTGTTCAAATCATAAAGAGTTACTGAGCCTAACATACAGTATATTGCCCCAGTTACACCTGGCAATAGTCTTCTAGGTGTTCAGATTGCAATCAGGTTGCCCGACAACATGAAAGTGCAGAGAAACCATGAGGACGTATGATCTCATCAGTCTAATCAACTCTGGAGGTGGCCGTCAATCTGCATACAAGTACGTGGGTAGACATAATACGCACACGACTGTTCCAAACCGGTGAGGTAGCAGCAATTAGCCGGTAAACACACAAAGAAGTATTTTCCTCAGTCCTCACATCACACAAGACATCGGTAGATGAGTGTGAGGAGGAGAAAAATGAAAAAGCCAGCAAACACAACAACGCAGCATCACAGATGGATTCCATCTTTCTCTGTTCTGTTTCTTCTTTCCCATGTTGGTGTTTGCATGGAAGGGCACCAACGAGAGGAGGAGGGAATGTGAGCTGGACACGGCGATCAGATGGGAATCACACAAAGGTGTAAATTACATCAGTTTAAAATCACATCAAGTTCCAATCAGGACATAAAATGCATTTTATTGCCAGCTCTGAAAAAGCAGACCTGGCTTTATTAAAAACCTTTTTATATGCATGCAGGGTTATTATAAAGCAATCCTCCCGACTAATTCACAGCTGAAATACAAGGAGTTTCCAACATATGCTGTTAATAGAATATTATTTTGCCACATCTGCTAAAGAAGCGCAGCTGGTCATTAGCTGGCCCAGGTCGAAAATTGTGGTTTTGACAAATTAGCTTTTTTACTTTTTTCCCCTAAATCTGGATTTGTGTTCTGCACTTAGTTTATACTTAAATGTGTGGAGCCTGAAGACTTGGCTGTCTGCTGTTGACCAACACTGAGGAGAACTAAGGACTCGGGCTGGTATATAGCTGTCACCGTGTGCGTGTGACTGTGTGTGTGTGTGTGTGTGTGTGTGTGTGTGTGTGTGTGTGTGTTAGTAGCTCAGTACCAGTCTGACGCCAGCACCACAGGGTGTCTGGTCTCGGCTCAAACCCCAATCTTGACCCTTCGTCCTCCTTTCCATCTTAAAAGCAGACCCACAAAACAACACACACACACACACACACTCTCTCTCACTCACATGTTCCTGCTGGTGTGTTAATCCCATTGCTATGTAAGAGGCAGTACCACAGGGACTCTCATCAGCCTACCTGTCAGCCCCCTCCAGATCAACTCTCAAGCGGGTTCACTGCAAACACGTAGGAGCCCAGCAGGGTGCCAATACATCCGCAGGTTCAGACCTCGTCTCTGCTCCCTGGCGTCATTTTGAATCCAAGACAAATGTACATTCCACACGCATATAACTTTAGCACAGTGGGTTCACATGCACAGAGACACATTCCGCTGGAGATAACAGCCTTAACCTTCAAATACACCTTTTTTTTAAAACACTGGCATGTGTCATTTCTGTTTTCTCAACATCTCGTATATAACACGAGCGAAAACATTGTCCCCCCCTAATGTGGAGACATACAAATTGCATCGATTGTGTTATCAAGAGAGCGCGAAAACAATCTGCACTCACTCAATTTGTAATGAACAGGAATCTGAGTCTGTCAAGTCATCCAGATGCAGTAGATTGTTCTGAATAAAATTGATATGCAACAGCTACTAATAAAAAGTGCTCCCATATCCCAACTAAATAGAATAAATATAAGAACTGTCATTTAATATCAGTGACACAGCCACATTTATTTTGTCTGAGTTTCCATGTCAGTGAAGAGAAAGTGGAGGCAGCCAATGTATGAGCAGAACAAATACAGTGTTTTCCCTCCCATTGCAGCGTTTGACAGCGAGAACAAACAGCACAGATTTCCAAATCCACTCTCTTCCCCTCTCATACTCCTCCACCCTCTCTCTCTCTCTCACTCCTTTTCCCTGGATTTCCCCCTTCTCGTCCCACTCGCCTGCAGATGGCGGATGCCATATTAGATGTTTTCTTTTTGCACATCAAACCAGAGGTCACAGCTGCACTGCTCCTAAACCAGCCACAGATGTGTCGGCACAGTTACCTGACAACCGGGGCAGATGGAACACTTTCCGTGGCTGGAAGTGAAAAGCACATAAACACAATTGTTGTTTCGCCAGAAACTACTTTGGCTCCCTGGGGAGAACCAGCGAGATCAGAGCAGCAGAATAGAGATAAATTCGCCAAGTTTGTGACGAGTTTCGCCACCTACAGCAGCTGGAGCGCTGACGGAACGGAAATACTTTGCAGACATGAAGAAAGGGGAGGGCGGCGTAACGCAGCTTTGTAACTATTTAGACAATGATGCTTGAATATTAATGAATTAAATTATTTATTTATGTTTGCTTTTTTGACGGAGCAGAGCACGCATGCTATCAGGCTTGGCCTACAGAGCACTGAGGGGAGAAGGCCTTGTCAGCATTATGTTTGGTCTGTCAGATAGATTAACATGTTAAAATATGTACATATTAAAAACCACCCAGCGATTTCCATGATCAGGCCGTCCCAGGGTGCTGCTGCGGGCGTGATTACTGCACCAAGACCGATACAGTATGTTCTCAAATACAGTCCAATAATCAGATTTACATCCACATTTTAGCACACACCTATTATAATCTGTGGTACACAAAGACTGAACGTGACTGAGACTGAGAATGAACTGATTTGAATATGGACCAGACTTTTAATCAAGTCTGTGTTCCCACTGCCAGGATTTGTTTTTTGACTTGAGTGTTATATTTATTTATTTCGCTGAAAAACTCTGCGGCAATCACCCTTTCATCACTGAAATATTTGCATATCATAGTCAATTCCTGGATGTGCAATTACACATAATGCCCGGTGGGATTTATAGTGCCATTATGATTCAGGGTTGAGCCATCAAGAATGCATAGATGTGCAGTGTGTAAGTCGTGATGGTGCCGCTCCAGCCTCTTTTCATTCACTGCTGAGAGGTAAATCAGAGATGTCACATGGCTGTTGGTAAATCTCGGTGCGTTTGAGTCTTTCGATATTGGATGTGCATTTTAGAGGTTGGGATAAAAACGAAGCTCATGCAACATGCAACGCACTCACAGCCGAGCACTCTGCGGAACACGTAATGACAGCCGTCGTGGAGCAACTGCACCAAGCGGGCTGAGGCTGGTGAAAAGACATAAAACCAGGATTTACTGTCAACTCGTGGAGCTGCAGGACAGTAAAACAGTTTCTTTTAAAAGCAGCGCACTACACATGTTGCACATAAAGCATCATGTGCCCTGTAAACAAGTCATGAGTGCGCTGTTCTCCACCACTTACTATCACTGAGCCACCACTGTAACACCATGATGATGAGGATGGATTATAATTAGAGCTGTCAAATAATCCTGTCTTTAGTGTGACTGATTCACCAGAAAGTAACACGCTGACATTATGATGTTGCAGGCCAAGCCTTTGTTTGATCTTATTCACTCACACCCACACCATAGATCCGTCAATTCCTGATTTGCTACCTCCTTTACTTTTACGGCAGTGCAGTGCCCATTGTAAACCTGTCTCTTTTAAATGGGCTGTGGGGATGCTGGTTGCATTTTTTTTTCTAAATCAAAGTGACCTCCAATGATTGAGCTGCAGCAAGTAAAGACTGGCGGCTGGAAGCCTGAAAGCATCATCATCGCTGCTGCTGCACAAAGAGCTGAGCACCTGCTTATTCAAAGTTGACTCAGCACGCAGGACCTTGAACTTGGCAATAAGTTGTCATTCCAGTTGTTGCCACCACTGAGCGCTGGTTGCCTGTTTATTCAAAATTTAGTTATAGTGAACATATATGTCCGAATTACAGCAAATTTAACATTGCTCTTCCTTGGGCCCTTAATATATAATAATTAATTACAAGCATGTCAAGTGTGAAGCAGATAAGAGGAGCGGTTCTCCAGATATATGTTCCACATATAGACCAATCTCACAGTCCATCAGCTATTATCCAATGAGGAATGAGCCTCTGGGGAAACAGCCAATACTGTAGGGCTCCCATGTAGGACAGCCAGCTATGTGTTCTGTTCACTGTACATACAGTTAACAGTCCGACTACTTTGAGTTAAATGTTTGTCCAGACAAAGCACAAACAATGATAGTCATTTTTGGCTATTCTCTATAAATAGCTAAGTGCATAGTAGTAAAGATAAATTAAAAAGCAGCTACATTTTGTTCGATCTGTTCCACCTCTTTTTGCTGACCACGCGGACTAGTCATACATGATTGGTCAAACTGGAAATGGAAACCAGAAGACTTCCGGCCCCAAAATCTTCTCTCTCGCTTACAGATTCTGAATATTCACAAGCAGAATCGTTTTTTTAGAGCTTACATCCAGACAGACAGACAGAAACGACCACAATTATTAGAAAGATAATATGCTAAATGCGGAGGAGACTTTTAAAGATCATGGAGGTGGATCATGAATTGCAGACACACAGTGATACAAAGGCCACATGGTTAAAACACTGGGAAGAGTAATTAGTTGAACTGTCTGTTTGTAGAAAGTATTCAGATGGCTCTTAAGGAACCAAGATACATTTGTTAATATGGATTCTCACTAGTTTTGGTTATAAGCTGATAAGGAGTTGATTTAGTCATCAAGGAGTTTTAGAGTTTAGAGTTAAAGAAAACGACTAAGAAAGAAAATGCTCAGATTCTCCATGTTTTAATTGATTAAACCAGACGGTGATTACAAATGACAGCTTGTGAATTGAAGTACGACAATACGTGCAACTGGGAAAACGTACAAAGGAAAGTTATAAAGCAAAACGACAACACACTCTTTCTGATTGTATTTATGACAGACGTGCCGGAGAAAGTCTTCATGTAGAAAGTTGTCAATGTCACTTTGAATGAAACAGCTCAATGTTCTATGTGGAGATGACTTCAGTTATCAAAGTTTTAATTCTTCTTACGTCCTTTGCAAACAGGAACGAGTGCTGTGATTGAGATGGAGGCTGGTTCTGTTATTTCACCGGCTGAAGTCTCTGAAATGTGTTTGAATGTGTTGAGAGCACAACACCATTCAAACACAAACTGGGACATTATGAAGTCGAGTCATGGCCTAACTCGTACTTCGGCTACCTGAGAATAAAAATTCATCTCAAATATCTGCAGCCAACAGCAATTGGACAGAGGAAGAGAGGTAGCAGGCTGCCCACACTAAAGCTGTTCAGCTTTTTTGTGGAAGGACATTTTTTTGTCCAGTCCATCAAATGCTCATGAAAAGTACAACAACAAAAAACAGCGAAAGCGCTTCAAATAACACTTTGACAGGAGGTGAGTGCTCCTTTAAAATGTGACAATCAGAAGTTACGCCCCACAAATGGTTTGGGGGAAATAAAATAAATCAGCACTTCAGAGTTGTTGTGTTGACAACCTGTTATTTTGTGTGTCTCTGCGTGTGAGCGTGTGTTTGTGTGTGTGTGTGTGTGTGCGTGGCCACCAATTTTACGTGGATGACTTTGACCGTTAATTGAAATTTAATTGGAAAGTGTAGGTCACAGATTTGTGTAAACATTTGAGCAGATACCATTAAAGTGCGGAATCTGTTTGGACACACTTGTTCTCTTGTAACTCTCCATGCGTTAGAATAGCTGCTTGTGTCACAGCTTCAACAGTAAAGTTTGTTTAAATGCATGAACATAGCTCACTTAAGATTCTAAACTGGTGTAGAATTCATAAATCAAGGTTCTTACATGTCTTCACTCCATGTATTGTTTTTTTAATAGCGACATGGAGAGAAATGCACATGAGCTCAGACACATTGTGTCAGCGATGTGCATTCATCGATGTCCAATGGAGCCAGACTGGATGTAGTCCTTGACCCCGACAATCCCTGAGGGCAGAGGGTTGGAGCCTGGCCTTTCGGTGTTTCCTCCTTGCCAGTCAACGCCGCCTCTGCTGCCAGTAACACAGCTCTGACTTCAACTCTGACCTCAGACGCTGCTCTGTGGCTCGTCCACCAGCCAGTCAGGGCAGCCCAGGGCCAAGCCTCTCGGGGATCCAGGTCTGTGTGGTCTTGGTGGAGACGTTACTGGAGGAGAGGCGAATTTCTATATATATATGTATGTGTGTGTGTGTGTGTGTGTGTGTGTGTGTGTGTGTGTGTGTGTGTTTGTGTGTGTGTGTGTGTGTGTGTGAGAGAGAGAGTGTTCATGTGCGCCAGTGAGAGAACAATACAAGTATGCATATATTTATGTCTGTGTGGTCACATGCAAACTATGCTCCAGCCTGGATCATATCTTTTTTTCTTGTTCTACTCCAGTTCATGTTCTTTGCTCCTTATCCCCAGGCCCACATCCTAATTACAAGCAGTTTGGTTAGGTGGAAATGTGAACCCAGGAAGTCCGACAGTGCCAAGACAGTTTGTCCTTTGATCGTCTCACAGGCTGAGCCGCTGATGGGCCGCGGCACAGAGGGTTCGGGGGGGCCACAGCACCATTCGAATGTCACGGTTTTTACCCAAGAAATTAGAAAAATAAGGAGGTAATAATTGGAAATGTAGAACACATTTCACCGAATTAGCAACAGAGGAAGAATTTGCCAGTGAGGCCACATCAGTGTGTAGCATGTTCATTTAATGTAGGACCCTGAAGGACAGAGTGACCTTGGATTACAGGCCAGGTTCTGAGGAACGCTGTGAACCTCCAGGGACAGTCTGAAGATGGATGAGAGATGGTCTGAGAGATGGTGGTACGTTCAATATTAATAAACTTTGAAGAGTCTTGAAGTCAGTGGGGCAGCGTGCCGGCAGCGTGCCGGCAGCGTGGCGACAGCGTGCTAACAGTCAGTCTGCAGGTTGAGTAGAACACGTAGAATTCCACGTCCTCAAATTACCCACAGGGGTGTTTGGCAACTAGTGGAAAGACCATGTTGATATTTTATCATATCGGACTGAGGCACAAGACATTCACCGATGTTGCAGGTGCTGATCTCTGCCATGGCAACAACTTTTGTAGACTCACTTCCTCTTTAAAAATGACTCCACAAAGTGCAATGATCGTTTTGTTGCTGTAATGCTTTAAATATCGATCACCACATTTCTATTATTTCCACTTTCGATAAGCTGGAACATTCCACACTTTACATGAGATCTACTTTTATATTTCACATCAGTGTTTGAGGGATTTGACAGCTGTGTGACGTGTTTGCTCCTGTCAGCGACCAAGCACAAACATTGCTCGAACCCAAAAACCACCTCTTTGTTTTTTTATGTCGAAGTTGTTTAGTGTGTTGTTTTTAAAGGGGAATGCTGTCTGACCGCTACTTACCTCTGACACAGGTTGTTTCTGAGATTCTTTCAAAAACACGTTTTTCAATAGTGGTGTATCCTGTTGTTTAGGAAAGACCAGTTCTTTTTGGAATCGATTAGAATAAGTATGTTGAAATCGAAAAATTCCGTTTTGGCATTTAAACTTTTGTATGTCTCATGCCTAAAGTAAAAAAAAAATACTGGAAGAAAAAAGATGATAATTAAAAAATGCACTAATTCAGTGTTTTTATAGTATAGAAACACTGCAATAGACAGATATTATTTTGGGGTCTCTTTGTTGTTGTTTTTGTTATTGTAAATAGTCTGTATTTAACTTCTGACTGTGTTTGGAGTATAACTACAACATCTCTCTTTCTCTATGTGGTACATGTAGAGTAGATGGCTCTCTGCTGCCTGGTGCAATGTGCTGGATCTCTGCTGCCTTCAATGTCCGGTTGCTGTTCTTAAGCTGCATGGACGAGTGTCCCCAGGCTGTTTCTCGTGTGGGTGACATCATTAGGTCCACCACATATAGACGTGCCCTTCACAGACACACAAGATCACCGGAGATCAACCTTCATGGTGAAGGTACGGTGCAAATAGAATCAAATATTCTGAAAATGCCTGATAACTGTGTCTGTTTGCAGGAAACAAACAGCCGAGTTTGGGCGGCTGCGGCTGAGGAGCTGATAATGAACCACACAAATTGCCCCTTCTCATAGAGAAAGTGTTGCACATAGACTGTATGAATGTGTGTGTGTGATTGGCCTAAACTGTACTATAAATTGCTTTGAGTGGTCTTCAAGACTGGAAAAGCTCTATATAAATACAGACCATTTACCAAGTTGCTGAGTGGTTTAACAAAGTGTCTGAAATGTCAAACATTTAAGATGTTTCAACTATATATTTCATCTCTTTTCTCTCCATAAAGCACCTTGAAAATGTGAAAAGATAAGTGCTAAATGGATAAAGATAATCATTAAGATTGTTTTATGTCATTTTGTGAGTGGCCTCAAGGGAATATGACTAGCAATTCATCGTATAACCCACTGTGGATTAAAATTAACCTAGTAACTTGACATGGAATACATTCTAAAAACAGGTAAATTTACCCTTAAGGGTTTCAGGCATACAGCGACCCCTGGTGGTTCTCGTGTTGCTAGAGTTTCAATTTATTATAACATATAACAAAAGTAAAGCAATTGTTACATAATAAAGAGTTGCTATAAAAAAAGGTCCTAGACTCAAGAGGTCAGAAGACACAAAGGAACTTAATGATCCCGTCTGAAATGCAAGGAGCTTATATACACACATGGAGTAGCCCTCCCCAGACACACTATAGACACAACTCCCCTAACCCTAACCCTAGGGGAAACTTGACCAACAGCAACATTAAACATCTAACAACCTTCAAGTTCTCCAAACATAGTGAACCTATCAAAATAAATTATCTACAAAGAAAGAATTAGCCTCCAGCAAATACAAAAAAAAGCCCACACAAAAAGATTTATGAGAATTTCTGAATTCAAGTGCCCCTTTCTTCCATCTCTCTGTTGGCTTCTTCCTCTTCCTGTGGGCTTCACTTGAAAAGCTCTGTTTCCCGGCTGCAGGCTGTTTGCCAGAGGAGCTTGGTAAAATCAAAAACAAAGGTGAGTGGTACTTGCAATATAAAGAAGCCTGTGATAGATGGTTAACTAATAGGTGTGAAGCCCAAATTAGAAATCAAAGCGTCACAAATGGAATTTATCATAGTGTTTGATATATTAAAGCTTAACAATATCTCAGTGAAAAATGTGAGTGAATATAAAGAACGGCTGGTGGAGAACAATCGGTGTGCCAAAATAAAACAGCACTGTTCATTAATTTTCCAGCTCTTACTAATAACCTCAAATGACTGCAGCTAAAAAACAAACCTATGGAAAACTAGAGGAGCACTTGGAAAGGACATACTGTACCTCCTGTAAAAAAAGAGGTGCCCTGTTTGTCTAGGGTAGCTTTACAATTTGGAATTACTTTGGAGTCAGTGGGTCATATGTGCATTCTTCCACCAAGGACCAACTTATGAAACCACAGTTAACTTCACAAGATCCAGATTTGCATTTTGCTCAAACAAACACACAAATAAAGCAAATGGAAATGTTAGAATGACACTCAGTGGAGTGTGCACCTCTGCCAAGGACTCCTTTTAAAACCAGATTTAAATGACCTAGATATGGAGTTTTACTTGGATCTAGAGCATATTGCAAACACTTGTAGATATAGGCCTCTAATTCCTTTTTTTTGTCTTCATAAAACTGACCACGGATCTGCAGCAAGATGAAACAATAACCTCCTTGGCAGAGGAAGCTAAGTTTTGAAACAAATCTGAAATCGTAAAGTATTGGCCAAAAAAGAACTGATTTATATTTATGTATTTATTTTCCCTTCCAGGAAAGTTGAGCATATCATAAAGCTTTCTCTTTGTCCAGAGGGCCGATTTGCAGTCCTGTTTACTTAGTCATCGCTTGTTTTCTCATGTAAGTGTACCTGCATTATTATCACTGTTAAAAAGGCCAATATGCTGTGGATAGTGCTCCTAACAGTAATAAAGGTGGCTCAGTGCTGCTAACGGCAGCTATCGCCTCCCTAGTTAACTTATAATCGCGGCATTCTCTAAGTGTATTAGCATTAAATATGACAATGCATTAATCACATCCAGGAGGAGAGATTCAAATGCTCTCAGAGTGGCAGCGATGTAATGACTCAACAAATTTGCCATCTGTATTAGTCAGAAGTGAGTGGCATTATCTCAGTGCTCCGTCTCCTCCGCCTGTGTAATGAAGACTGCTGGAAGCCTCTCCAACTGCTCGGAGCAGAGCGGGCACATGTCTTCATCCAGCCGACTTCCAACTGACAAGCCTGCCCCCGCCGCCCTCTCCTCCTCTTCCTCCCCGCCCCTTTCCACCAATTAGCTCCAGTATTAGCATATGCACTCTATTTGCATGAGCAACGACTAATTCCTGGTGTCATCGCACAGCTGTCAAAGCAGATTAGCCAGACTAGCAGTCAGAGAGATCCCTGTCTTATCTTCCGTCTCAATGTTGGATCAGGCTTCGGTGGAAAAACACAATAAAAATACATGCACGCCATCAGAGAGCCTTGTCGCAATCATCCGGCGGGAGCATCGCCGCCACGCCAGACATGATTTCAAGCCTCCGCGGACCCCCCCCCACCCCCCCCCCACCCATCCGCCGAGGCAGCGTGTTGTGGCCTCAGATGTGGCTCTCCATTATCACCGGTGCAAAACGAGCAGCGTCAGGCTGATGCAGAGATAAAGTTTGAGGGTGCCGGCGGTATTTCCTGTTTGCGTGGCAGATGAATAATACTGGCCTGGCCCGCTGCCCGAGTACATACGAGGGAAAAAACATATTTGTTATAATGTTTCAAGTGTTTGTGCAGGGAGGCTGCTTACGGCGAGCTTGTTTTGGTCTGCTGATTGAAAGAATCGCACCGTGTGTTGTTGTTTTTTTCTGTGAATAAATGTATTTCAGATTTCCTGGTAAATTGCTCTTCATGCAACCCTGCTCTCTATGTCTCACATGGAACTTTTAAAACACTTTGTTCCCTGACTTCTGGCTGAACTCACACATACGTCCATCATTATATGAGTTATTTATATCCATTTCACTATGCTTGGAATGTGTTTATTCAACATGTTGGAGCTGACTGTAATGTCTATACATGGCAGAATTAACAAAAATAATCGGAATAATTTCAGAACATATGGCTTTTACGTCATATCTCTTATCTGGATTCCCCTTTCCACAGAGAAAAATATTTTGGGCCTGATAAGAATATAGAAACTCATTAATTTAAATTATATTTTTGGCTTTCTATCAAAGTTACTAATTCTTTATCTACAATTTTTTAGGTATTACAAGTTATCTCTTTATTTGGTATCTCATACTTTCATTTTAACATCTGATGTACGGTCTCTTTGTTACATGTGATTCTTTTTAAATCAAATTGAACCCAAATTAATTAAATATGAGTCAAATAAGAGAATTTCCCAGAAAAGAAAAAGAAATTAACAAAACACTAAAAAGTTAATAAAAACAAATCAATTCTGTCATGAAAATGTTTACCTTTATTTTTTTGTGTCCATTAACTCTTGAACAATTGCCTTTGTTTCATGGCAGAAATGGGCTTTCATACTTTCCATGCTCTGTCAACCTCAATGTTATTGTGTCTCTTTTTCACACACACACACACACACACACTTATTTAATTATTATTTGTTTAATCTACTTTTGTTTCCTTGTCTTTGTTTCGTGGCAGAACTTCCCTTCCCTCCTCTTGCTGATCTCACTGCCCCACACACTCACAGACGTACTGTACATGTTCTCGTTGCAGTTGACGGAGCGGTATGGGGTTAAAAAATAAATACGTACCGTTATTAATGTGAAGGGAGTGCTGACTGCTGCTGTGATCGATGACATTTAGGGTAAAAACAACAGCTTGTGGGCCAGAGGACGGACTTATCACGTGAAAGCAAAACAAAGATAAACAGTAATATCAAGGGTGAGCCCTCCCTGGCTGCAGCAACCACTCACTTATTTCCTGTGTTTACTAAAGTGTTTGGAATGAAATATTATGTTTAATTTAATGTAAATTCTCCCCTCCCTTCACTTAGTTCCATAGGAATTGCTTTACATTTTTACAGACGCTTAAAGAAGCTCTTCACTTAAAGGGACTCTTACCTTTGTTGCATTTGAGCAGCACATTCAAATCATCCCGCCTTCCTCCAATGCCCCACCCCCTCGTTCCCATCCGCGGTGTTTTTTTGAAGAAACTTTATTTACAAGCAGACTTTCAACCTACTGCCTCCGCGCACGCACGTGAGTTTTTGTTTACCAAAGCAATGGATTCGGATTCAGAAGCACCGGTAAGTTGATGACGCGGGCCCGAATGCGCCACAAGAAGCAGACGGAAAACCTGCATGTCCATGCAGCAAACAGACAGGTCTGTCGGCCAATAAGGTCCTTCGGTCCGAAAAATTTTATTGGTTGAAGTTTTCACTAAATATTATGAGAGTGAAATAATTGTTTGTTTTTACTCCTGGTGGGTCTGTCTTGCATTTTAGGGTGTCATTACCTTATTAATACCAATTTAACCTTATCCAAAAAAAGTGTAAAAATGCAACAAAGGTAAGAGTCCCTTTAATGTCAAAACATACCAGATCCTTTGTACAACTTTTTTTAAATGATCTGAAAGTGAGATCCACGTGATATAGACCAGAGGTTTCTGAGGTTGAATATTAATAAATAACCAATGTATTGGATATTGCATGTTTTTGTAATTTTACAGTAACCAATTGGGCAAATTAAAGGCGACTTGGAAAAAACAATAGCGATCAAAGTAAAGTGTGGCGTTGCAGTATTTGTAATGACTGATTTTAGTAAATATTACCAATCAGTACTAGTAAGTACTACTGTAAACTAAAAGTCATTATGTTAACATAACAGAAATGTCCTAATATGAGAGAGGATACACATTGTCCATCTGCCAAGCTTTAACCAAAAAGAAAAACTCTCTAATAGCCATCAATAAAAATGTAAAATGATCTGGCAAAGAATAGTTTTGTTTATTTTCAATTTATAACCATTAATAAGTACCATTAACCAATTGCTTATTTGATTTACTTTCTTAATTCAGTTTTAGTTTACTGGGTGGGATTATTCCAAATAGAAACAAAAGTCCCTTTTGGTCACTTACTGCTAGTCCAGATTATAACTCAGAATATATTTAATTCATAATGTTTACTTGTATAATATATTCAAGGTATTTGAAGTGAATTAAACATGACACACTGACAACATGGATCTCATCCTGCAAACCTCTGCCATGTTTTTAATTTATTTCATAATTTATTCAGAACCCTCGCTGCTGTGCCTCCCCGCACTCAGCTCTGATTTCATGAGGAAATCACTGCAGGTGACCTGCAAGTGAACCTGTGCAGGACTGAGGGGTAACCTGAGCACCCATGACATAAGTTTTTATCATTTAATTTGTCACAAAAAGTCAAAGCTTAGATTTCCTCAAAACAACCTCCGAGTGGAAACTTGCCAACAGCGAGGTAGAAGCCTTTGTGCCCGGGCTTGGAGAACATCCTGCTACTGGTAAGTTGATATCACAGGAATAAGTTCCCTCTCATTAACGTAACGAGAGAAGGAATGACACAGTCCTCGGTGATTGCAGCTGTATTTCAACTGGGATCTCAGTGTCAACACCACAGAGGATTATTACAAGGCACAGTCGTGTCTCTCCCTGTCCCTCTGTTTGCCATCACACTGTAATGTCTGACAATTAAGATCTAATCTCCTCCACTGGCTCTCACAGCTAGCATGCCAGCCCACCGCTGATCAAGATAAGCAACAATCACTTTGATTCCTGAATTGGAGCGTAAAAAACTGCCATCTCTGTCGACTCACATTACCGTGAACACTGCAACAACCTTTTATCCCACCAATATTTGACTTGGCTCAGCCGTCAGGTTGACGTGCAAAACAAGGAGGCCAGGAGGAAAAAGCATTCCTTCTCTCTCCGCTGCTGGAATGCCCCCGTGTTTTTTAGCCAGACCTCAGCTTTTGTTCTGGGCTTTGGCTTTTCAATAATAAATAATGCATCTGATTCATTAGTTTGTTCACTACGAGGTGGACCAGGGGAACTCTGTTTCAACCCCCGGGTCATAAATCAAACAGAAAAAGCTGTCAAGAACAGGACCCCAAACTGACAACATGCCTTTACTAGCCCCGGATTGCCAACTGTCAGACCCTATTGCGTTTCGGGTGCCCACAGGTCCTCACAGACGCACCGCTTTGCGCTAATGATCAAACCCGTGACAAATGTGTGTGTGAGATATTTGGCAAACGGGAGCCGTGTCAGATTTAGCTGGCTTAGAGAGCTGCGTTTCATCCTCCAACAGAATGCCGAGTTCAGTCTGGCAAGAAAAAACGTCGAGCTTTCCCGAAGATGTCCTCGCTAATGGTGACGGTTAACGGACCAGTGAGGAGGAGCTCCTCCTTCTTCTAGTTGTTTATGCACAGATTTGTCGCCCTGTGACGCTCATTTTGGAAATGTTCCCCTTCCGAAAGCACATCGCCAAGCTGTCTCTACTTTATATCAGGACCAATGGGATGATGCCACTCTTTCCATGGACCAAACCAAAGCTGCGCTCTCGGTCTGGCTCACTGTTGGCCAGCTTTCCCAGTATGAGTGCATATTGCATGCCTGTATGTATAATGTATGCTATGTTTTATTTGAGGAAGTCGGCTTTTTCAAAATCACTCTGTCATTTTAAATCCAAATCAATGTTGTTCTGTGGAGACGGTTGCCCGATGCAGGGTCAAAGCAGGGTGGACATCCAGCAGCCAAGGCATCACATAGCATACACATTTATTAAAGCCTTTGTTTGTTGTGTCCATTCAGTCGGTGAGAGTGACTGTTTCCAGGCTCAATCAGTTCATTGTGCTCGGGGTGATGATCACCTGACGGGTCATGCTGCTCTCCGTGATTAGATCAATAAATAATTTCAGGGAAAAATCATAACAGCACAACTCACATGACTGTCAGAGAAAAATAACTAGATGTGTGTACATTTCCGTGTGTGTGAGTGTGTGTGTGCGAGTGTGTGAGAGTGTGTGAGCCGCCTGCTGCTTCTCCGGGTCCCTTCGGGTGGCAGCAGCCCAGGGAGCTCTGCTCTCATTAGGAGCGCCACGGGCCAACTCAACACTACTCCATCCATGACACAGATTCTGCATGAGAAATGAAGAGCGTGTGCGCGAGACGGAGCCAGCTGGTGGGAGCTGAATACTCGCCGCAGCCCCAGCACAGTGGAGGGTTAGAAGCATGAAAATAGAGCTTTGTGTTGGGCCAAGCTAACTACTTTTCATAATGTACCATGAATTATTGTCCTTGTACGGTGCCCATATGAACAGTGAGCATTAGCATTACTGCTAATCATGTAAATTGACATATATAAAAGCGAAATCTGTTATATAATCAATAAATTATTGCTGTTCTATGAAGAGTCTTTTCTTACCCAACAGCAGTGATAAGCGCAGTATGAAATATCCAGTATATCTGAAATAAACCAGTTTGGACACCATGATATAAAACCTAATACGACTGGCCATGTGTGAAGGTGTGAATTCTTGTAGTTCCTGTGCAATGAAATGAAGGTTATTAATTTAAACATTACACAATTTCTCTTTTATGGTGTCACACTCATTCGTACCCATGAAAACTGATGGGAAAAACCACAACTGATAAGCACTGAACTTATGATATTTTCCGGAGGAGTCTGAATGTGGGAAGGGTTAAATATTTGAATCAGTAGCCACAGACATTCTGCTGAGTTTCTCCTTTAAAAAACTTGTGTTGATGACGTTTCTAACACCACACAAACTTTAAAAAAACAAAAAGAATACAAATATCGCAGGATGAAAAAGAGGAGTCTAAGCAGAAGGCAAAACTGGTCAGATAACAAGATTGGAAGGATTTTGTTGATAAGGGCTGATGCTTGTGTTGATGTGCTGCAAACAAAATGAGATTTTTCTGCAGCTGAATAAATACGTTCATCCTGTCTCCTACATTCTCTACCAAAAAGCCAGCCCTCAACTGAACTCTACAGAAGAAGTTCATGTTGCTGTGAACGCATCTGACCAGAGAATCTCCTGCTGTGCTGCACATGTGTGAAGGGCTCTGTGTTGGTGGCTTGGACCTTATTTTGTAGCTATAAGGTCCATATAAAGTGGTTCAGACCTCGACAAGGGCTTGAAAGAAAACTGCATTATTCAAATAAAAAAAAACGCTCTTTGGTCGGACTGGTATCTATCACTTGCTTAACATGATCTGTATTAGAAGAAACATTTCCTCCTGCCCCTTAGACTCTGAAAGGTGACAAGATATGAAGCTGGACATTAGCTCAGAGTCAAAGATCTAGAGGTTTTGTAGCGATATGTCGTTAACCAAGGCTGGCAGTTTTAGGCCATTTAATGTGTAATTAAATATGTCCATAAAAACTTCTCAAATCAGCGTTTAATGTATTTATACATTTTAAATATTTCATCATGTCTTGCAGATATAGATACAGCTTCTGTTTGCTATATCTGCAAGACATGATGAAAATTACACAAGATGCTGTAAATAAATGAAAGTGAGAAAAGGTTTAGGAGTGGTAAGAAAAAGGTTTACACTTTTTATTTCAAAATGACTGAAAAACACTGTGAAGTTGCATTATGGGAAGTGTAGGATCCAGGTTTTGTGGTCCTTACTATGTAAAAAAGTCAAGACTTAATGAAACCTAATGAAAGTGCAATATTAAAAGCGAGTCTTTTTCAATTTCCTGCTGGAAGTTCATTTTCAGGGTCTTTTTTATTTTTTATATGAGGAAAAAACGAAACACACGTGCAACCTACCCTGTCATTATGTGCAATCAGAGCGTGGGGGGGACAGAGACAGAGAAAAATAGTTACAGCTGTATGGTGGTATTGTACAGAAACACAGTGAACCCCATATGGGCTGTTTAGACAAAACATTCATAATCTGTGTTAACAATGACACAAGCATCTGCTCTTCATATAGTCTAAAGCAGATGAGCAGGGCGAGATGAATGAATAGAAAAGGAGGTCAAGACACCTGGCTCAGTCCGGTTTGACGCTTAACACCTGAGTTACCAGAAAAAAGGTGTCGCATACGAGGAGCTGGAGAGAATTAGATCCACGCCAAGCCCATCTGTTACATCCATAAATTATAGAGTAGACAAGTAGTGAAGGAGATGCGAGCACCAGCTAATCAGCCTGCTGATTGGATAAGGTTTCAAGAGCGGGTATAGAGAGAGTTGGTATGCATATGCACGCCCGCCGCTCCACAAATGTCTGGAAACAACTACTGGGCAAACAAACGCACACAGACAGGGGGCGTCGCCCGAGTGCACCTCGGCCCGAGCAGCTGCCTGACGTCGCCGCGGCGACCCCGCGCACCGGGCCGACAGCAGGGAAAACAGAATTTGTCAAACGAGAGCTGCTGCTGATGAGGAAAAACACAGGTCCATATCCCGCACGTCAGCCAGCCAATCAGGAAGCACGGCCTGTCTGGGGAACAAAGACGCCAACCGAGCAGCGAGGCAGCGTTGAACACACATGTGCAAACACACACACACACACATGCACACACACACACAAACAGCCGAAGACAGAGCAGGCGAGTGCAGACCCATGTTCTCTTCCCAGCTGAGGCAGGGGGGGTGTCAGGTTGCTTCTGGCTGGTGTGTGTGCACATATGTATGTGTGTGTTTCACACCACTCAGGCTGCTCGCCTTGTGTGCATCTGTGTGTTTGTGTGTGTATCTGTGTGTGTGTGTGTGTGTGTGTGTGTGTTTGTAAGCCTCCTGGCAGGTCAGGTTCCCTTCTCACCATAAGACACAGAATGCAACGACAAATAAGAGCCTGATTAGTTCCTTCCTTCCTCAACAGCACAAAGCCGAACCTAATCCCTGAGCAAACGCAGCGTCTACATGGGAGAGGGAGGGAGAGACGAAGGGAGTAGAGTCTGGCCTACGGAGTGTTTGTCTTTGGGAAGGATGGGATGGGAGACGTGGAGGAGTGGAAGGATTGATGGAGGAAGAAGGAAGGAGGGACAGAGGAGTGGATTGGGAGGGAAGGGATCAATGACATGAAAGTGAGAGGAGGGGGGGGCGGCGAGGTGGGAACGATGAGGTGTGGAGAGAGGGAGGAGGAAATTAGAACGATGCGAGCGGGAGGAGAAATGAAGATGGAGAAGGAGAGGGGATTAAACATGCAGGAGCGCCAGTGAAACGGTATCACTCTGCTCTGACCTGTGCCGAGGCTCCGACAACCTGACGGGAAATGAAACGGGACGGAGGCTTGATGAATGCACGCTCTTGTTTGCCAAGGCTAAATCTCTCTGTTCAAACACCCGGCGGTATGAAGGGTGTGTGTGTGTGTTTTATGTGTGCCCAAGTGTTTAAGGTGTCCATGCGTGTCTGTGGGCTAACAGAAAAGAAACAGGGCTCTCGCGTGACGTCTGTTTCCGACCACGTCATCCGTCCCTGCCGGCCCTGCATGAATTAATCTGGATGTTGTCTGATGAATGAATCTGCGGTCCATATGTTCAAGTAGCACAGAAAGTCACTCTTACTTTCAAGTGGCAAGTACAGCAGCTAATACATCTGATGTGATGAATGCAAGGTACAATAATAGTCCAGGCAAAGTAGCGTTTTCCGACCGACTAATTGTAAAAGAATTTTTTCCAGCATAGATCATTTCTATGAGGTGTCCAGAACAACATACTAAAAGTCCTAAGAAATCCTAGTTGAGGAAATATGTTTAATTCTCATCAATGTGTGCCAATAAGGCCCGGCAACAATACATCCCAAATAGACTATTTTTTTCCTTTACTCCAATCAAAATAAAACTTTACACAATGAAAGTAACCATGAAACGTAACATTTTTTGTATTACAAGTTTCTTTTGAAATTAATTTGACAAGCACATGAGCTCCACACTTATTGAATATGTCCTAATTTGCATAGGCAAACACCATTCATATGTATTACAAATACATACATAAATTCATTTTCAAAGAAACTTGTAATACAAAAAATGTTACGTTTCATGGCTACTTTCATTGTGTAAAGTTTCATTTTGATAGGAGTAAAAGAAAAAAATAGTCTTTTTGGGATGTATTGTTGCCGGGCCTTATTGGCACACATTGATGAGAATTACACATATTTCCTCAACTAGGATTTCTTAGGACTTTTAGTATGTTGTTCTGGACACCTCATAGAAATAATCTATGCTGAAAAAAATTCTTTTACAATTACTTCTATTTTTGGCTCCAAAATGGGCTTCTTTGCCTGGACTATAAACCGAATTAAATGAAAGCCACGACATTGACTTTTAGTTGGCAGAAAAACTGTTGTGAAGTGGTACCGTGGCGTTTCATTGCGATGCAATAGTTGCAGGCGATGCTGTGCACCAGGTATTTTTTGATGTTGTTTGTGTCAAAGTTTTCAGAAGACTTCAGAGCCCGTCAGTTTACCTGTCAGAAGGAGTACTACTCAGGCTGCACGGCTGTAACACTTGTCTGTCTTCTGTGTTCGGGGAAGACCTTTGTGAAGTTGGAGAAAATCTACTCTATTGTGCCTGAAGGTTATTTTGACTTGGAGATCACAGATTTTTTTTTTGTGGAAAGGCCTTCAACAGGGAATGTGAGTTTTGGCTTTTACAGTATTAGGTGTGGAGGGCGGAACAGTGAGATCCTACGGGGCTACACAATGGGAGATGTAGGGTTCAGCATTTCCAGACCTGGATCCACTCTACAAACTAACATTCTTTAATCATGTTTTGCTAGATGGAGGAAGCGATGTTTTCACCCCTGCCTTTTTTGTTTGTATATCAGCAGGATTACGCAAAAACTACTTCAAAGATTTCCATGAAACTTGGTAGAAGGATGGGACAGAGGCCAAGAAAGACACCGTTACATTATGCTGTAGATCTGCATAAAGCAGGAATCCAGGATTTGTTTTTAAATTGTTATTTAAAATAGTTGTTTTTTACATTTTGACAGATTCCACAGAATAATGAAAAGACCTTTATGGACTTATATCTCTAAGTGTGTATAGTTTGGGATAGATCCAGATCGAGATCTAGTGGATAAATACTCATAGTGACATATAAGTGAAAATAAATTAGTTTTATAGTGAGAAATCTCAAATTCCACAGGTCGTGCCAAGACAGCCATTTGGCGATTACTGTACATCTCTCTACTAAAAACTCCTTCACATTTCCCTGCTTCACTTTATTAATAAAAAATGTGGCACAGATAATATTCAAATGCTATGGAGTACTAAAGGTTTTTGCAAGTGCACCATTTCAAAGGGGTAATTTACTTTATTTTTTTAGGTGGACATGAACACCTCAATTGATGTTTTGTTCCATCCTCATTTATTATGACCCAGTAACATCTATGCTGATACTTGCACCTCTGCAGAAATCTCACGTGTTGAACTTTATATAGTTACCAAGATTATTTATATACCTGTAGTTGAAGATACACACATACATTTTTGGCATGTAATTTGCAAGCAGGAGCCTAAAAAAAAGGGCCAGATTTTAAGAGTCAAAATGTGGTTTCAGAAAGGAGCTGGCTGAGGTATGTACAGTATAGAGATCTGTATGATCTCTATCATTCAGGAGAACCAGTCCAGGCTTTATCTTTTTCTTGTGTGTCCCTCTCCCTTCATGAGAAGCAATATGAAATCACCAGAGTGCCCCTTTTTAAAGTAAATCATCCAGACCCTGTGTGCTGTACAATAGGGAAATTCCCACATAAAAAAATTAATAACAACCATATTGCATACAAAAAGTGATGAAAATGCTCTGGACTAATACTATTTCCTCCCTCTGCTCTCTCAACATTTCCTTGTGCCATGTATTACACAAGACTTTGGAAAACATTCCCTCCAGACTCTGCTCCATGTTGATATGATTGTGTCCCATTATTCCTGCGGATTTATGCAGTGAATTTTATTGGACTCAGATCTGGTGACCGGGGGGGGGGGGCCACCGAGGTGCACTGATCTCGCTGCCGTACTCATGAAACAAGTTAGAGTCGGCCTTTGCTTGGTGACATGGAGCATCATCTTGCTGGAGGAAGCCATTAGAAGATGGTAATCCTTGGCACATGGTCAACAGCAGGTTGTGGTATTCAAAGTAATTTGTACAGCGCTCAACAGCATGGTTTCAGAAGTAGAAATGCCATTGATTTTCTGAATAGACGTTTTGATTAGCAGGCCCAATACAGTAACCATCCAATGTAGATTTAACATAAGCTACGAGATCACCCAAACCAAGAAAAACAGGTCGGCTGACCATGATTTCTCCCTTTTTATTCATGCTGCTGTTTTGTTAGAAATGAGTAAAAGAGTTCAAAGGGTGAAAATCTCAATAAGGTTAAATACAAGAAGCAGCACTGGAAGTCATTGCAAAGGAATCATTCGCAATGGTTTATGGGATATGTAGCTCCTTCACTCTTAAAATACTTAAATATACAGTCTTGTACCTTTGCTTTTCTTCCTGTTTTTCAAATATTTTTTTTTAGTCATGATTCATCTCGTCGCTATTCAACTGAAAATAAAATGAATGGGAAATTGACTTCAGAGCCTTTCTAAAAGTGGACAGTCAAGGTTACACTCTATGAGGGCACCCGCAATGAGACGAGAAAACATTGCCCACACAATGACGCCACCAGCCTGGACTGTTGATACAAACCGGTTGTTGGGTTCATGCATCCGACTCCAGATTCTGACTCATCTGCAAATATCCAGACTCATCAGACCAGACTGTGTGTTCCCAGTCTTTAAATGTCCAGTTATAGTGAATCTCTCTCACTGCAGACTTTGAAGTCCATCTGCATCCTGTTAAATCTGAAAAACCTTTCTGGTCACGACAGTTGAAAAGATATTTCTTGCTACACGCTGCTGTCTCATGATTGGCTCATCGAGTAACGCATGAATAAGCAGGTGTACAGATGTTCCTAATAAAGTCCCTGGTGATTATACATATAAAGTAATACGCAGCTGGCCTTTAAAATATGTTTTTCTTTTAGTTTCACTGTACACACTTATTTGAAGAATGTCACAATAAAAAAACCTTCAAATAAAAAGCGATCAATCACTTATAAATGCTAAAAGGAATGTGAGTGGGGAGGAGTGTTTTTTAAATCTTATTTCACAGCGAGGCTCACGTCATTAATTGAAGATATAAAATGTGCTTTGTGTTGCTGTGGGCCCCCAGGCGGCTCTTACTCTCTTAATTTACCCGTTTTTCTGCCTCTTTATTTCTTCGCCGACCATTAAAAAAGAGTTACAATCTTGAACAGCATCACACTGCGCTTGAATGTGTCCTCTGTGGTTTGACGTGTTTGTATGCGTCCAATCGCACATGTAATAAGTATTTATGTGCTCACATGTGAGCGAGTGTGGGTGGGTGTGTGTATGTGTGTATGTGTGTGTGTGTGTGGCAGGCAGCAGTCGTTAGCGGAGGAAATGAATAGTTGCCACCATCGTTCATGGTTCCCTAATGAGGCTGCTGGGCCCTTGCTTCTCCTCATGTCGACTTGTTTTATACGTTCTGTGTGGCCAGGTCTCCCTCTCATCTCATGTCCTCAGAACACCCAGGGGCCTCATTACCCTACCGCCATTGTTTATTTGTAGGGAAGAAGAAAAGAGGGAGAAGCGAGATGAAAGAAAGGTGTGTGATCAACTCCTTCCTGTCACACAACCTTTGACAAGGCCAGGTTTGCTCTTGGGGTCTTGCATTTACAAACACACCGGGCAGTCTCGGAGCGTGTGTGTGTGTGTGTGTGTGTGTGTATACGTGTGTTTGTCCAGGGCTGCAAACTTTTGATGGAATTCACTTGATCAGCGCCAGATTGCTTCTTGGTGTCATCTAATCCTGTCTGAGGGTTATTGTTTTGCTATTTTGGGGAGGCCTGGCTCCCTTCCCCTGTGAAATCATCAGAGCGGACTTTGAAGAAAGATGTCATGGCTTGAACCACAGCCCTTGAAAGTCGTAATTAAAAATGAACTGCCTCTGATAACATTACAGGATTATACTGTTACACAGGAACTTAGCGCAAAGGCTGGGGGAGAGAGGACGTGAGGGAGAAAGAGGGAAGGAAGAGAGTTTCGGTGTAAAAAGAAGACATAAGGAAAGAAAATAAACAATGTTTATTCAGTAAAAAAAAGAAAAACTCCTGACCAAATGACAAGAATATCCAGTAGCTTAAGTTCAGGGAAATGTTTTCTGTCTTTCCTTTAACCTTTGATAAGCTAGCTAAATGTAGTTAAGCAAAATATCGGGACTGAATCATATAGCTTTATTATGATATATATAATCATATATCATAATAAAGCCGGACTAAATGTATACTGATTTGAGCCTGTTTTTGACACGATTTGTGAGAACCATTTTAAAATCTGACTTTAAAATTTGCGTGCAGTTTACAGCGCAGGGCATAAAACAATCAGATGCTCCCGACTTTTTTGCGGTCGATAGGATGGATTGCTCAAGTCAGAAATTTTGTTCTGCTGTCCTGAGGTCCGTTCACAGTTAAAGCATGGTCACGAGTTGATTCCGCCATCTCAGCGCCTTTTTCTCCTGACTCAAAACACAAGATTCCGTAATTTAGTTTAGTTTAACCAATGCACAGCAACAGAGAGAAGGAGAGCTTCTTACAGTACAGTGATCAGAGTGTAGCTAGTGATTAACGTAAGAGCATTTAACCTAGCTTGTTTTCCTTCTGCAAAAAAAGCCGGATTTAAATGCCCAAGTCTTCCAAACCACCGTGCGTGTCCGAATGCCAACGTCTCTATTTTTGGACGTTTCAGGCCACAGATTGACACATATGATCAATGCAGCACATTTCTCTCCTTGTTAAACAAACTTTGAGTCCTTTGACAAAAACACTGATCTGCAGCTGGTCCAGAGGAGCCCACGGCAGCGTACAGTGTGAGTACATAATTTGTCAGTTTTGGCTTCAGATCTCAGACACTTTCCTCGTACAGTGTGAGGTGGAATTTAATAATTACCTTTCCAAAGTCACGCAGTCTATGCCCTGCCTAGAGCTCAGACATTATACTGCAAGATGTGCATTATAGCTGAGACAGAAAATGAATTCACCCAGCAGCAAAAGCTTTAAAGGAAGCAACACAACAATGCTACGTGACTTTCATTTAGGGCCTAGAGGTCAAATCAGTGGTATGGAAAAATAAATCTAGCCAGATAACTAATTCATGAACTATTTTAACTCAAAATAGCATATTTTACAAAACCAGAGCAGTTATCATGTACATATTTACTTTTTTGAGTACTTTTTTCCCACAGCTTCATATAAGGTCACTTTGACCTCAAGTTCATCTTTGAGTTGAAGGGAAAAACCTGATCTTAAGATCACGAAAGACATCAACATACTTTGAGAGGTCACCTTTGACCTTTGGGTAACAAGGTCAAGTGAATGTGTATACCAAATGTGAAAGAATTCCCTCAAGGAGTTTGGGAGATTTTGCATTCACAAGGCAAAAATGTGCTTTGTGAGGTCACAGTGACCTTGACCTTTGACCACTAAATTCTATTCTGTTCATCCTTCAGTACAACTGAATATTTGTAGCAAATCTGGAGAAATCCACTCAAACCATTCTTGAGATATCATGTTCACCGGAATGGGACAGATGGACGGACAGAAAACCCCAAAACATAATTTCTCCGGCTACTGGCATCACCAGCGCAGAGGCATGAGAATCATATATCAAGATCCACATTCTGGCAACATCTGTCTAGCTATCTACTCCTTGAATAACACTAGCTATATTCTCAATATAATAACCTTTTAAACCAATAGGTTTTAAAGTCGCTATCGCTAACACACGAGCAAACAGTTGCGCATTTACATATCCACTAGAAATAGAGAAACTTACTGTCAAATGTATTTGGAGTTCTGTTTAAGTTTCACATTCCTTTAGGCTTATTTGTTATCGTCACTAGTTCAAGGGACGAATCTGACTCAAATACTAAACACTCCACAAAACCATGCAACGTTTAGATTGTGGACCAACTACACCACCTATGGAAAAAGCCTTGTGTGAAACAAGTAGGTGTTCAAATTCAACATGATTTTGGGCATATATATATATAAATAAATCGTTTAATCTTATTGGACATAATACGCTTTAAAAATACAGTTTAGTGACTATTACAAAATATGCTTAAAGACTCTCCTCCAAAATGTTGCTGTTGAGGCTTTCAGGGACTCTCAACAGTCGTTGAAAAGCACTCTGACCATCATGCTTGCTGCCTGTGTTTTGCACCCAGAAAGAGCTCTTGTACTTCACACATAGTAATACAATCTGTAATCATTGATTTGTGCTGCTCTGCCACTCTGTTGAGCACATATCTCCACCAAGGCCAAACAATCCTCCAGGTCTGTGTAGCTCTGGTAAATAAAGGTTAAAGCAAGTAGCCTGATAACTTGCACCCAGTTGCACAACCTCACAGATCTCAAGACCATTAATAAATTAGATTTTTCTGCATCGATACCAATACTTCTGGGGACATTACGCAGAAAAATCTCAAAATATTCAGAAAAGTGATAAAAAAAAATCCCAGATCCGTTCCTTTAACTGGATCTGCACCAGAATGTAATGGGTTCTTCCCTGGCTCATAATGCAAATTGGTTCAACACTTTTAGTGTAATCGTGCTGACAAATAAACTAAATATAAAACATAACCTCTTTGGCGGAGCGCATGAGAATTTTGCATAGTCCCTTTTGCCAAAAGGTGTAGCTGAAGCAGAAGTCAACAGATCTCCTCTAATGAACTGAATATGACAAACTGATGAGATATGACAGCGTAATAGCGTCCAAGGCTAAATTCTCTTCCTTCATTTCATTTTCTAAAGTCTTTGTAATAGATTGTTATTTATGGCTCCGCTGACGAGTTGTGACAAAGGTCTTAAAAGGGGCTTTTAGATTGGAAGTGGTGGAAATTAACGGCATTGTCAGATGAAATAGTGGGCATACTGTCGACAGCCACTGTTCAGAGGTCACCTTGGGAAAACAGTGGCACTGATTATAATGATCACCTTGTAGTAAGCAGCTCAGAAAGAGAGCAGACAGGATGTGCTGTTTAAGTTTGCTGGGGGGGAAATAAATCAGGTAAACTAATCAAGTGTAATGTTTTGTGTGAAGTGTATAAAACCTCTTAGGACACGATGTTGACAAAAGTGTCAAGATCTGATTCAGATAATGGTTTGCATGAAACTTTTGTCAGGTTTTTCTCAGATAAAAGCCTCACATGTCTCTGGGAATGCAGCAAATGTATCAGCCATCTAGGTTTAATAAGGAGATTAGCATTTCAATAGCTACACACACACACACACACACATGCACACGCACACACACACACACACACACGCAAAGAGCCAAGGAGATTTAAAACACAACACTGACACAAGCACCTCAGGTTTTAGATTTCTGATCAATCTAAGGAGTCAAAACTATTTTTAAACCTGCTTTACAATTTGAACATACAAATGTTCAAAGTGTTTTGTGTTACAAACGGGAAAAATCTATCAGATGAGATTTGTAATTACACTGAAAAAAACTGTGTTTTTAATCATTTCAATACCACAGAGGCATTTCCTAAAATAAAAAAATAACTGCTGTGCGCACGGCTGTTGATCTGAATATTAAATAATACAGTCCGTCAGTGTGCAGCAGTTCAGTACTTAAAATATCTTTGCTGGCTATGGAATATAATACAATATATATAATAATTAATAAACAGTAAATGTCATTACTTTGTGATTGTGTCCAGATACAGATTCAGAGCACTTTGATATGTTGTGGACTGAACACACTGACATAGATGGGTGTACACAGAGAAAATGCTGGTGAAGATTATTTTATAGAAATATCTCAATAAATATGCAAATGCATTTAAATTTCATGAAAATACAATTGTGCTTACTTTGATATAAAGGTGGGCCACATGTTGCATAGTTAGTAGTATACAAGTCAATATGCATGTGATTGCTGATGCACACGGGCTCACCTGCCTCCGGTCATCTGGCTCGACACAAAGCGTTTTCTCACTAAACAATGCAACAGCAAAAATGTGTGAATATGCATATTTCAGCCACAGCTGAATGGAATTTTAAAAAGTGGATTAATTTAGAAAAATTTGGGGGATTGTGTGATTGTATGAGTGTGTGTGTGTGTGTTTATTGACTATTTCCAGCAGTCTTAGGAAGAGTCATGAAGTCGAATGTGCACTTTGCCATGATCTCTCCGTGCCCTCGTGCCCTCTTCTCATACCTGATGAAAGGGAGAGGAGCATGTTGTGTGTTATCAGCATCTCCTCCTCCTCCTCCTCCTCCTCCTCCTCCTCCTCCTCCTCCTCCTCCTCCTCCTCCTCCTCCTCCTCCTCCTCCTCCTCCTCCTCCTCCTCCTCCTCCTCCTCCTCCTCCTCCTCCTCCTCCTCCTCCTCCTCCTCCTCACTCTCTGACCTTTTCCTCTGTCTTATATTCTGGGCATGATTCCTTCGCTCGTTGCAGGATTGGCTTCTGCATTGGCAGGAGGGACGAGTGGACTCCAAGGGCTGTTTTCTTCATGCGTGTCTGTGTGTGTGTGTGTGTGTAGGCATTGTGCACATGTATCTGAACCCGTGCCTCTGTAATGACAACTGCTTCATACTAAAAGCATTTTCTGTAAATCAAGTGCAAGGTGACTGGCGGTGCCACGTTCCTCATTCAAAGCTGCGAAGTGATTCAAATAACATGTTGTGTGGAATGTCTCAACCGGGTTAGAGAGCTGCTGCTTTCTAATGCTCAGACGGACGCTGGTGTGTCAAACCAGCTTTATACATTTCCAAAACCAACAATCTGAAAATTGAAACCAACTTTTTCAAATCGGTTGTATATGTGAATTCAGGTGTTGGAAAAAAGCCGCTCGGTTTCCAATGGTCCTTAAAGTTTATTTAAAACATCTTCTGGCGTTGTGCTGCACCGCTCAGCGGCTCAACAGGAATAGATACCAAGAAAGTGTTTGCCTGTACCCAGCATTTGATAGCTCCCGCAAAACAATGGATTTGCTTTCATGCAGAGTCTTGTTCCCCCTCCTACATTCCAGGTCTGACTGTTCATCTGACAGTTTCGAAGACTCGCTGTTTTTCCAGTCCAGTTCTCCTCCTCCTCCTCATGTGCTTCAGCCACACTCGCATCCTCGAACATATCACAGGTTTTTCTTCTGCTAAAAATCTGTTTTCACTAGCGCATGCTATTGATTTTGTTTATCATCTGATATACACAAAAACTCCTGCAGTGGAAGCGTTATACCGGAGAACAGCAGCATTATGAGGGAAGCTTTAGTCACTGAGGACTTTGTTGGTCTGAGTGTGCCCACACTGAATCATTTTTAATAAGGAATAGAATTAACTGTGGTTTATACTAAACAAAACAAATGTTTGGCTGGGCTTTAAAGCACAGCCGAACAGAGAAGAAAAACAGAGTCTTCCAACTCTTAGGTGAGCAGCAAGACAAGGAGGTTTATAACAGATCTCCATTCGACAAATATCCTAAAGCTAAACTTATGACTTGTGTGTGCACCTCACATCTCTGTAAACATGACTAAAAAATACATGAAAGCACAGGCCATCTGTATGTTTTGGACATGATCAGTGAGGCGCATGAAAACGTGTATTGCCTCATTAGCCGGTTTGTTCAGATGGATCAAAGTCCGACACTGGCCTTAAAAATCCTGGCTCTACCTCTCTAACACCATCACATGTCTGTTTAGGTCTCCTCCGCACCTGAGGCCAGTAGGCCCACCAGGTCCTCAACCAAAACCCAGACTGGAAAAGAGGGAAATTTAGCCTCAGCACGACTCAGCTCCTCAGCTGCTGTCAGGTTCTGACAGACGTGCGGGTGCTCCAGCCTGCATGGCTGTGGAATCTTTTTCTTGCTGGTCCTGGGGGGGGGGGGGCTGAGCATGGAAACATGTTCTCTTTCTCTAACTGTGCTACCTCGCATTGGGAGGAGGATGGAAGCAATTACCAGCGCCAGCAGCTGAGAGAGGGCCAAGCCTCTGCACATCAATCAGCATTACTCCAGCGCCCCTTTTCGCGGGTGAGGGAGAATGTGTCGTAGAGCACCCCCGGGTGGCGACATGCTTCATAACACGCAGACAGTCAGAATGCCATCACAACTGCAATCTGCTCAAGGGTCTGAAATCTGAATGGAGTCCCTTTTTTCCTCTAAATTAATTCCCACCACCTAATTGCTGTGTTCATTACCGGGGTACAATAATGTCAAAAAACCACTGTCCTGATTTAATTTTCCACGGCTGAATGTGAAATGAGTTGGAAAAAGAGGCAAAGCCCTGCGTGTGCTGCTTATCATTTGGTTCATGTTGAACTGCAAAGCAGAGGCAATTTAGGTTAATGTGGAATGAGGAGGAAGGGAGAGGTTAGAAAAAATAAAGGGGTAATTTGGTGTGGCAAATTGATGAGTCATCTTTTGTTCCGAGTCTCTGACTGACAAAAGAGCCGGGCGGCATCAGCGTTAGAGGAGCTGGGAATGGACTCTGCATGAATTTGTCATTATGTCACTTTTGCTTCTTTTTTTTTGCTTTCTCCCACATAGCGACACACTCTGTCTCTCTCTGGTTTTATGTCTCTCTGTGTCACGTAGTCCTTATGTGTTTAGGCTAATTACACTTCTACAAAGCGTGAGTGTATCAAGTGTGACAATTCCACTGTTGGCCCAGCAACATTAGTGGGGCTCTCCCAATACGTCCGCATTAGGGACATCACACATTAGCCAAACTCTCCTCTGGCTGCACTTAACAAACGAGGAAGAGGGGACTTTGGGTGCAAGGGGAAAAAAGAAATGCCAAACGCTTTGAAAATGTCTTCTGATCTCCTCTGAATTCTGCGTTGGCACATGATTTAATGTCCCTTAAATTGCACCGCCGAAAGGTGAGTGGGAACAATCATCCTCCCCTGATTAGTTCTCTGCTCTTTGAGCGCGGCTACCCGAGCCCCATCGCCTCATGCATACTAAACCAATGAAAAGCACAACAGCCAAATGTTTACGCTTTGTGTCTCTAAGGCAGAATGAGGTATAATAAAAAGCCTGTTTGTTGAGCATTTTGTCTATGGAGGATGGGCGTGAGGCGACAGTGTGTGCATGTACGTGTGTGTGTGTGTGTGTGTGTGTGTGTGTGTGTGTGTGTGTGTGTGTGTGTGTGTGTAGGCATTGTGCACATGTATCTGAACCCGTGCCTCTGTAATGACAACTGCTTCATACTAAAAGCATTTTCTGTAAATCAAGTGCAAGGTGACTGGCGGTGCCACGTTCCTCATTCAAAGCTGCGAAGTGATTCAAATAACATGTTGTGTGGAATGTCTCAACCGGGTTAGAGAGCTGCTGCTTTCTAATGCTCAGACGGACGCTGGTGTGTCAAACCAGCTTTATACATTTCCAAAACCAACAATCTGAAAATTGAAACCAACTTTTTCAAATCGGTTGTATATGTGAATTCAGGTGTTGGAAAAAAGCCGCTCGGTTTCCAATGGTCCTTAAAGTTTATTTAAAACATCTTCTGGCGTTGTGCTGCACCGCTCAGCGGCGCACCGCTCAGCGGCTCAACAGGAATAGATACCAAGAAAGTGTTTGCCTCTGCATTGTATGTGTGCGTGAGTGCATCATATTCAGGTCGAACTTCAAGGCCAAACTGGAGCGGGATGAAAGGGAGAGACGGGGCGCACCGTCCTGTGACGAATGATTGTTAGATAGAACTCAGCCCAGGAGGTAAACAAACGAGGCTGATTTTCCATGGGGTAAAAGGATTTGAGGGTCTGGATGTGTTATCCATGATGAGAGACGGCAAAAGTGTCTCCACATCAAGGCCACTGCTCTCCGAACTGTGGGGGAACACGGACGTTTATATATTGCCTGATGTAGCAGTGGACGATGTTATTAACTGACACTGAAAGCTGATATGACGCTGCAGAAATATGTCCACCTTTCAACTCTGCACTTCCTGGATGAGGACATCCATTTCTTATTGCCGTGGCACAGCCGGGCTCCTCATCCATTACACAACTGTCAGTGCCCTGTGGAGAGGAGCGCACTGCTTTTAAAGGGAATTAGACAAGTTGATGTGATTGGCCATGACTGGCGCCAGCGCACACCACAGTGCACCTACGGATAATTTATTCCTCCTTATTCAACCTCTTTTACAACTGCCTGCACTCAACATCACGAGTGGCACCGCACACCCATTGGCTTCATGAGTAGAATAAAGGGGTGAAAAATATTCCACTATATTACATTATATACAGCATCGTACAAAAACTCACTGACAATGACACCTACATTATTCCAAGGAGTACAGGCAGGATTTGAAGGCATTTGCTGGTTTGCCTCTCACATCTAGGCGGAAACACATTTAATATAACACACCGGTCATCATCTATATCCACTGACATAATTTTACAATATAGTGCTTAACATCTTAGCTATATTGCGCAATGTCTAATGATTAACCTTTTTATCTGATATGATCTGATGATTAACTCATTTATCCTGGTGCATAAATGAACAAGGCTTCTCTGTTCCTGTTGCCACCACAGATCCCTTCCACTCTCATTGAGTATCATTTGCTATGCCACCTGGCCCCAGGTTTGCTATGTGGTTATTTCATTAAACACAAATTAATCAAGCAATACATCAGGACTAAAAAGCCATGCTGGAGGTCTTGAAAGTATTGATTTTGTCAGAGGGCTTCTTTTTTTAAGATAGGGCGCTGAGATTAGGTTACAAGATCTCTTTTAAGATCCTTATCATGTAAATATGGTGCTTTAGTGATGCTCATTGTTAACTTAACCATCTGAGAGTGATGCTGTAGCTTTTGCCTGGTTAGTTATCCAGCCTTGATGTATGTGTGTGTGTGTGTGTGTGTGTGTGTGTGTGTGTGTGTGTGTGTTTGTGTGTGTGTGTGTTGCACACGCAGCTGAATGATGTTGCAAAGTCTGTGTGCACAGTGGAGCACATCTTGATGGGGAACAAGTAATCTTTGTTTTCAATTGTTCAAATCCCCCTTCGACTACACCCGATATTCACTTGTTCAATGTGGCAGAAATCACATCACACCCAATACAACACAACATGACCAGATATCCAAAAATGTATCCCACCAATTGGGTAAATCTGAATGAATGCCATCTCATGGTAGGTTTACTAAGCATCAGCAAAAATTGGAGTTGTGCTATAACTTAAAGCTATAGGGAGGAGACACCTTGAAAATATGCAACCGATACATCCCACCCACCTCCGATCGGACCTCTCATCAAAACTACAGCCCCAAGTCACAGACAGGTGCACTGACAGACAACTGCTTGTAGCTGAATTTGACTACTCCTGGATTTCGTCTCTGCATGTACGTCTCACCTTGTGAGGACTCTGGTCAGGCTCAGTGAGCGCACGGGCAGGCGGGTGACTGATGGACAGCTGGTGATGCCAAGATGAGTGACGCCAACAAAAGTAATGACTGGTTGTGTTCATAACAGTCCTGCAAAGGCCTGAGACTTTTTTGCAAGACAACTTTATTTATTGATGACTGTCAGGACATTTAAACAAATGAGATGAAAAAAAAAAGACTCATCAACTTTTAGAAATTTTATAAAATACTTGCTCTCCCTACGTGGAGAAAAAAAAATTCTCAGAAAGTTTTGGTTAGGTTCAAACAGATTTCTTTCTCTGGTATATTTGATCAACTTTGGCTGAGGGTGGGGATACTGCAGAGCTGCCATTAAAAATAATCACTCAGTGGTTCCTTGACGGATGCCTCATTTTACATTTTCTGTAAATCAATAAGGATTTTTTTACTCGACCTAGATTTTTTTTGTTTTTAATATACTTGGAATCATTAGTACCACCATCAGTTCTATACCTGCTGTGTCTCTGTAGACGACGCAGCTGCTAAAAGTAGGAGAAAAATTATTTGTCAGACTGTGCATGTGAGACCTGTACAATGGGAAATAAAACTGTGGGCGAGTGACTAATTCATTTGCGAGAAGCGCCTTGGAAATACTGTAATTCTTTCTGACATGCTAATAACTCCGTTCACTGAGAAATCATGTTCCATGAAGCCAACACCTTTTCAATGAGGCCGCAACTGCCTTCCAAATCCTGTCCCTCTCATTTCACACCTCCCATTGGCTGCTGCAGTCACAATGACATTAAAATGACTTTTTCCAGTGCGTTAACTAACTCAACATGCGTCTCTGCAGTTTCTATTTAATAATGTGTGCTAAAAACCAAATTTTAACAGTTTTTTACATTTGGATCCTGTTGCCATTACTGTTAGTTTTTAATAGCCACATCACCCATGCACATTACTACACACATAAAACTATTTAACAGTCACTTTCTGAATACGCCTTATTTTTCTGTTATCCCGTTACTTCCCTCTCCATCCACTTTACCACAATCTTGGGAAATATATCAAGTTAAAAGCAGGATGCTGTCAGGATTATGTTTCATAATAAATGTAAGTCCAGATGAGGCTCTCATCTGCCTGATCCATCACCTTCTTAATAAATCTCAAATTATATTCTCAAGAATTTACAAATCTACCTCTAGGAATAACAGCTTGTGAGGAAAACCTTTTATGAATAATGTGTTCTAAATACTTCCTGACCACCCACCCTTGAGTGTCTGATCACAGATCTGTTTCCTTACGGGCCGATTCAAAAGTAAAGGGGCTGTGAAAACGTACATATCGCTGACTCAGAGACTCTGAAATGACCAAGATCAGGCTGGCGAGTATAACTCTCACTTAGCATACGTGCATCTGATATCAGACGCCGCTCTGGGAGATGTCCCCGGTTAGTCTGAATCTCGCAGACACCAGGAGGAAGAGACTATAAATGTGCATCAGCGTGTTGGAGATGTTCATTCCCCAGCGAAAACATTAACTTGAAAATAGTCTCACCACAGGCAGAGGATGTTTTAGGATCCTTTTGAAGAGTCACTGGTGGCTGTAAGTGATAAGGAAGCAAAAAGGACCACCACAGAGACCACCAAGTGTGAGGTTTATTCCCATGGTGTTAAGCTGAAGCCTTTTTGGCGCTTTGAGGTGTGTGTTGGCAACCTCCAAAACTTCTGAAAAGACTAAAAACGGAAGTGATTTAGCAAAGCCCTTATTTAACACTGTCAGACAGTCTCAATAAAGGATTAAAATCGATGCGAGGAACCAAAGACATTTTTTTTTTTATTCCACACATTCTTTTTCATTGTCAAGATTTGGCACCCAGAATACCACTATGCATTGCTACTGTTACCAGCTCAGTAGGAGAAGCAGGTGTGTTGTGCTAGTGGGGGCGGTCGTACATCCTCAAGACAAGACACTAGCCTGAAGCACAGATGAGAAGGAGCCACTTATCTGTTTCCAGCTTAGTATAGACTGTATATGAAGATGGACGACTTGAAGCCTCTGCAACAGTGAAGCCAAAATGTCTTCATTCCCCCTGCAGTAAGGGTCATGAATCCCGCGTCCTTCTTCTGTGAAGTAAACGTCAAATGCATTTTTCTCAAAGACGGATTTCCATCATTTTCCGTAGGGATGTATGTTGTTTTTATGCAATTTTTTAATTACATTTTATTTCATTTCCTTTTTCTGTTTCCTTTTATTTTAAATGGCATTTAACATTTAAAAGAAGGTTAATGTTGTGTTTCTTGAAATGTATTCTCTTCTTATTTTTTAATTACATTTTAACATGTTTTTACTTTCATCTATATTGTATGTGACGCACTTAGAGCTGCATTTCTTGTATGAAAGGTGCTATTTAAATCAAGTTTATCATTATTATAATTATTGTAATTATTCAAGCGCACATTTTTCCATTACATTTGGTTTTAATTCATAATTTGATGTTATAAAAACATAGTGAACCATCATGTTGGAGGGCTGAGATTGGCTCACGATTGGTCGAGTGCGTGTATTGGTGTAGTGTGTAATATTAAAGGGGTATTTATAAGAAGAAATGGAATAGAATATTCTTAATGTTTTCATCAGTGTATGATCACATGATGGTAAGAATCATTGTGATATTGTGACATTGTTGGTATTCAGTCGCTGTCAATCTGCGACCTGACCTGTAAATGCCACTCAATCCGACTACACACTGAACCTTTGAGCTGACATGCACAAGGATAGTTTGCAAACTTTTACATGTGCTTCACCATTGTATTTTCTGATTGCAGTGTAAGACCTTGACTGTGAAACTTGAAGTGTTGACCTTTATGGTTATCTCAGCATTCTAGCTCAGATGAGAGAAAGATGGGAGGTCATTTTGGAAACGGAATGGACAGTTTACATCTTACATGTTTAATGTGCAACTGCATGTTGATGAAGGAGAAGAACCCAGGGTCAACATATGGAAATCGCAAAAGAAAAAGCTGATCGGTGCATACATGGAATTCTAAAGAAAACATGAGCATGTTTATTGAATGTGTCATCTTAACATTTAGGTACATGCCTTGTTTTTCAGAGCAACAACTACTAAACAATGAGATTGATGCTTTGCTAAGCGCTCTGCCACTCGGTGTGGACTCCTGCTGATGTTACACTCTTCAATGACCTTCATGATGAGCAGTGATGCCTTTATAATCTCCATTTACTGAGGGGATGTGGTCAACCAGCTTATGATGCTAATTATTCTCACAGAATCCAGCAAACATCGGGGGAAGCTTGTGGAGATGTACGTACATTACGCTGCACTTATCAGTGTGCAAATGAAAGCAGGCTTCTCTTTAAGATAAGACAAGTACACACATTGCATTTTTGATAGTCTGAGTGTATTTTAAATGTGGGTTCACAAGTTGGGGAGAGCCACAGAGGTTAATATGTTGTATGGATGATGGGGAATGAGGAGTGGAGATAAGGGCCGTTCAAACAGGCCTGTCCTGGCGTGAGTCGATCTGCGAGCGCACACACACACACACACACACTCAGCCATCATTTGCAGCATGATTAGCTCTACAAGCAGCAATATCCTGAGGAGAAGACAGAGTGTTTTGTTCTACCCATTAGCGGCTTCACAGACAAGAAGCAAAGCAGGAGATTAAGAGCAACATCTCTCTGACTCTGAGAGAATCTTTGATGAGGACACTTTTCTTATACATACTATTTTGAAGCTGGGCTGGATATAAAAGATATCAAATGGAATATTTCCCTATGATGTAAGTGATTTAACATGAGACTTTGCCCATGCTTATCATCAATCTATATCTGAGACTTGAATGAGAGGAGAAGAAACTCAATTTTTTTTTATTAATGATTGTGGTCTCTGCAGAAATGGGAGTCTGGGAATAATTCAAAACACCGAAAGTACATTGTGAAATGTCACAAATTGCAGTTACATTAATGATGTAGTCCATTTCATTCTTCTATGGCCCCGATTGCCAACACTGACTTGAGGGAATACAAGGCTGAGACATGCCGCTGAGGATATCTACAGGTTGAGAGCTGCTGCAGCAATATAAATCCATGGATAGTGCATAGACAGTATACTGCACATCTCATGGAATGAGGAGAGATAATTCATTAGATGTAACAAAAGGCCACAGTAGACGAGATATTGTCAGGATTTGCGATATTTGCAAATTCGGCTTCAGCTGTCACCGACTAACAAAGTTAATAAAGGAGGCAGGATTTATCCTGCGCAAAGGCTGACAGTTTCATTATTTTCAGACGATGCATGTCCACATTCTTGGTAAAATTGATTCTCACTCATTTAAAGGCCAAATCAATAATTTCTTCCCAAATCATGTGCTTGTCACATTTGCATAACCACTCTCTGCGCCATCATAAATTCCGAAGACAAAACTCAAAGTCACTGCAGATTTGCATGGGGGGAAAAAACACCACCAAAATTCCCCTTTTTACCACAAATCTGCATAATGCCGTCACATCCCCTACCCCCCACCCTGTCATATTAAAACTACCAATGTGTCCCTTCCTTGAAAACAAGTTTGCATAAAAATATATTCCTGAATTTGCATCAAGTTGCATCAAATTTGCATCCCCAACAGTTACCAATTGTGGTTTTGTCTGTCATGTGTTGGACAAGAAATTACAAAAAAACCTCTGCTAATTTGCATCACATCAGCGCTGTAATTTAAAAATAAAAAAAGCTTAAAACTGCACCTGAGGGACAAGATTTGTTTTTCTAGAAAGTAAAATCACATTTTATTACATTTGAATAGTTAAATGGTATTCTTTACTGCATTGTGCGTTTACATTGTGTCCGCACCTGCTGGGCTGTTCGTAACATGGCTTACATTTGCACCTTCAGATGAACAAGGGGAGAATCCCCTGTGAGGTCTGAGACATCTGTGAGAAATATCTTAACATATACGTCATATTCTGCTGATCAAACTTTGAAGATTCATCAGAATTTATTGCCTTAACTTGTTTATAATGTAAAACATGAAGATGTCCTTCACAAAACTAGCAACAGCTGTCAGATAAAAAAGTGGTTAAGTTGTAGTGGAAACATCTGATGGACAGAATTCGAGACACAGAGACAGTTCGAGGTGTTTACACTGTATTTGGTTTGCACTTGTTACTCTCTCCTGTAAGGAGGTGCAGGGTTACTATGTCAGCAAGGGCACAGGGAGGTGTTAAAGGCAGATGTTTTGGTGACACCAGGAAGTTCTCGTTGCCAGTGAAAGTTACTTGAAAAAACGTACATATTTGAGGCAGCAAACGAGAAATCTCCCAACTATTTCATCACATCAACTCCTTATGGTAAATAATAAGACCTCAGGCTTTATTTTAGAGCCCTGGTGTTCTGTACCAGTGATGAAACAAATACATGTTCTGCATGTAGTAAGGCTGAACATGAGAATGGAGTGGTGGATCAACATGTTTGACTTACACGCAAGAAACTAGACTATCAATCTGCAATAAACCTCAGTGTTTTTATTGACCATATGCCATGATATTTCCAAACCCCAAAATGAACTGGCCTATAATGCACATATATTGCAGAAAGCTGAGCAGCAGGTCTTTGGGGCTTTGTTTTAAATGTAAACATGCTAACATGCTAATCTGTTGACAACATACACTCTGTGTACAATTGGATTTTATGATGGTTTCCCTAAAGTGAAGCCAAAGTATCTTGATTTCCCTCTAGTGGCTGACTGCAGTAGTCAATGTCAGTGCATGGACCAAACTAAAAAGACAAAGTCAATGTCAAATACATTTTAATGGTTCCTGTAAGTTAAAGTAGTTCTTATCTAACTGACGTATGTATAAGTGGGTTTTACTTTGTTATTTGATGCTCTAAAAATAGAACCAAACCTCATGAGTGACAGCTGTGACCGGCTCCAAATGTGCAAGATGGCAGTGTTAGCGTCCGGTATGTTTTGGCGTCACTTTTGAATAGTCAGACGAATTGGGAAGTGGTCTACCATACCCACACCGGAGACGGCCTCAAAGACCCAAGAGGGAGAGGGCGCAAAGACCCAAGGAGAAATAAGATGGTTTTGTCTACAGAGAATTTACGGATCAGCTGGTCCCATCCTTATTGCTGCTGCCTAGCAACAGACCTGAAGTTGGACACGAGAAGAAAGTTTTAATGCCCCTTTTTGTGCTGTTAGCTGCTTGGTTGATTAAAAGTGTGACACTGAAACATCGGACATCTCGTCCCTTGCTGGTGCCATTACTGATTTTCAATGAAACATTTCAACACAAAGGTGCAATGAATCCTGGGATAGGTTGGGTCAGGTAGCCTTTGTTTCTTTGGCATGAAAGGAAATGGGACAGTCTAGTCACGCTGATGTGACGCAATCAGTCTTCCGCTGCGGCCTCTGAATGAATGAAGGGCCTGAATTCAGACACAGCTAATAATTCACATGGACCGGGAATCAAACTTGATTGAGTTAGCTGCAACTTGATATCTCTCTAACTTTCAGTGGAGGCAAAAGTGTAATCAAACAAGAGCTGCCTCTTTATAAAGCCCTCTGGGTCTTAATATAATCTGCTAAAATCAGAAGCAGTAATATTGTGAGCTTGTTTGTAGATTTGATCAAAATGTAAGAGAAAATCAGAAATGAGACCACAGGCGGATGCTTTGAGAGGGGCAGAACAATCACGAGTCTCTGAGGAGAATGTGCAGGGTTGGAGAGTATAAAGCCAATTCCAGCCTTGTTTTTCATTTCTCTTTGTATTCTTTCAGATCTGTGTGGCCTCAATCCCTCTGTCTCTCGCCCCCTGCTATTTCTCTCACTTTTCTGATAATTAATAGGTTATTAATATTTCAGCAAAGCACAGAGAAGCACACACTCACTTGAGAGGGAGAAGTCACATAAAATTTGACTTTAGCTATTGTTTGTGAGTTCAATGGTGGCACAGTTTGGGAAATTGGTCTCGAATATTTCTACTGAAGTCTAAAGAGGCTTGGTGGTTATTGAATGTGACTGTACAGCGGCAAGAGGCAGAACTGATTTGAAAGATATAAGGGGGAATAGAAAGATAAAAATATTCTGCCTTGTGAAGGGATTAAATTCTATTACCAGCTGCATAATATGCAATAGGGCGTCCATCAACTCCAATCTACGGGTCTAGATATAACGGCAATAGCTTAGTTCTTGATCAAGGGCATACATTCTGTATTCCACATGCATGTGAACCTGAGAATATTGTACCAGCTCATCTGAAGTGGGAGTTGAGCTCCTCTCAGGAGACATAATTAGAGGGAAACATTTTTGATGATGAAAAATGCTTCAAGGCGGATTTTCAGTCCAGTGTATCACGGATTAACTGTACATTACATGGGTTTCTAATCCATAAGCACGCTAAACCAGGAATTAGCATGCATGATTAGCATTTTAAGCCAGCTATTAGATGAGAATAATACTGTAATTCACCTTAACTGGCTTGCAGTGTTTTGTCTGCCGTATAGTCTGCATGAACTACTCGAACAACCTGAAACGGTAGACATGAACAGACTTAAAGAAATCCTAGTGGAGTATTAAAGATACAATTTAAAGACACTATTTTAAAATGATAATTTACCAGGGGATGATCTTCCAGTGTGGCATAGCCTTTTTTATGCTGTAAACTCACTCTCACATTGACAATTATACAGGTTCATTTTTTTGGAGCTGCTCAGTACAACCAGGCCTCCACTTCTGGCGTGTGAACAGCTCCTCGGGAGCAAGTGGGGGCTTATTAATGTCAGCTGCAGAGAGCGGAGAAAGTACTTCTTATTCAGATTCACCTCACAGACAACCAGATGGTCTCGATCTGAAATGGCTTAAAAAAAGACTTCCCCTACTTCCCTTTAGGCTAATGCTAGATCCATATTGAGGGATTTGAGAATGAATACATAGAATCGGCTGAGTGAAAAGTTTGTATTCCATCGTGTATTCTCATATTTCAGGGTCAGGAAATTGTCCATTATTGTTCTGTCAATTTCTGGGCTTAAATAACTGGCTGCCCAGTCATGCATGCTGGGAATCCTCTAAAAGACATGTTACACTCAAAAGAACGACACTAAAAAGGCATCTTTTTAAGGGGCCAACAGTTTTGTGTAAAAAAAAACAAAAAAAAAAAAAAAAAAAAAACATTGTTTGACAAGTGTAACAGCAACTTTTTAATTGCTTTCATTTAAAGACCCAACAAGGCAGCACGAGTCTAGAAATATGGCACATCAGTGCTTTGAGTAAACAGCATGTGAATATCTTGAAAATAATGATTCTATGGAAAGTGGTTTGCAGGTTCACCATCTTAGTGCTAACATTTACTAATAGGTGTTCAACATCAAATTCAACTGTGGCTGATGCAAATGTCATTAGTTTTGGTCATGGACCAAAGTATTTGAAACCTTACCAGTTATTAAAATTCCTCCTGATGCAGATACGAATGTTTGTACTTATGCTGCGTTCTGTCACATCTCGGAGCTCGGAATTACCAACCTCCGAGTCAGAATCTGCAACTGGAACACCTCCTCAAGTAGAAATTCTGAGATATCTACAATAGATGATTGGATCTTCTACGCGATACTACAGTTTGTCAATGTCATGATTACTTACTTCACCAGGATTAATTCGTTACGGACAACAAATGGCAGCAGAAAACTTAATGGAAATATATCCAGTTCCTGTTGAGATATTTAAATCCGAAATACCCAACCAGCAGACCAACATTGAGGGAGAGTAAATTAGGATACATCATGAGGGAATCACAAATGCCTCTTTTTGCCTGAGTTTCACTGAATCAATGGGAACTTTGATTTGATGGCTGTGCCACATGAGGGGTCAGAAATTTCCACAATTAGTCAAATTCATTACCGTGCTTATCACAAATGGGTTTTGCCAGTCCAGCTAATAGTTGTGGAGACATTCCAGCCTGGACCAAGTGGTTGACCGAAACTGTCTATTCTTGCCATCCCTAGAGCCCCAATGCCAGCATTTCTAAAAATATGATGTATCTATAAGAATTTATTCCCCCGGCTTCCATGTTCCTCGAGCCTCTCTGAGCTTTCCTCGTAGCTGCTCAGTATTCCACACATGGAGGCCGCTCCCCCTCTAACTGTAGGATTGTGTCCCTGTGCAGGGAATAAGATCTGATGTTGCTGTCAACAGGTGGCCCAGCAGATTCCACAGTCCAGCAATGCTTAGCCGCAATACCTGACATTTGATTGGACAGGAAAAGGAGATGAGCTACATGTGTGTGTGTGTGTGTGTGTGTGTGTGTGTGTGTGTGTGTGTGTGTGTGCGTGCGTGCGTATGCATGTGGACTGTCTACAACTCTCAGAGGGACTGGTGGATGTACAGCGACAGACAGGTAAACATAACACATACGAGTACTTTATGCTAACGTACGATAAAATCATCATATTACACACAATTTTGTCGGGACTGCATTGCTAAAATGTTGTGCACACTTCACTTGTAGCAGTTAAGCAGTAAGAAACAGACAGTGGAAGTACTGTGGCTCCTCCACAACCCAGAAAAATGAACCCTGTGTGGATTAGAGTTGGCCGATACATAATGTAACAAGAAAGGGAACTGTCTGACAATTGTGATGATATATTTATTCAATATACAGACCTGGAAACAGCATTTTGCAGTTAAGATGAAGATCATAAAATTGACTGAAAATGTCTTTCTCAATTGTCAAAGTTAAACAGCCATCCCTACACCACAGTTACCTTTTAGCCTTGCTGCAGCGTTTTCCACAAATACAGTGGCTCTGGTTTTTGCTCACTAGTTTCGGGATTTAAATGGTTGGAAAATCAACTGAGCAGTTCTGGGCATCACAGGCCCGAGAATCATCTCCCTGTGCCCGAGCCAGAAAATCAGAGTAGAAAATAGCCACAGGAATTATGGCAAGTGTAGATGAGATCAGTGAACGCCTTTTTTAACTCGAAGAAGTTAAAACTCTTAAAAGTATAAATAGGCCCATTTCTTAGATCAAGATGAGAAACCTTTATTTAACTGCTGTCTTATGTCATCTAAAAATAATGACACTGAGACGGATCATTGATTGTTTAAGGTAAAATAATCTCACAAACTCAAAGCTGCCTCCATTAATCACTCAGTGTCAGACTAAATAATGGTGTTGAGCTAAATGGCAATTTAATCTTCATTCAGTCTTTATCAGTCTCTTTACTTTTTATCTGGTTGAATAAAAGGTGCAACGCTTCTCCAACTGGCATTCAACATTGGCATCAGATGTAAATTGCCTATTCATAAACCCCTTCACTGAACAGCAATTGTCCAATTGCAGCTGAGCAACCACATCCAGGCATGAGAGGCATGTCAAGCTTTGTAACTTCTCAAAATGCCAAAGTGGTGTGCATGGGGTTGTTGTAAAAACAACACTTGGCATTTAACGAGTATGGAGGGTAGTGGGTGTTTTTCTAGCCTTTTTTAATATCAAAATCAGGAGAAGTAAATATTGAATGCATCCCGTCTGAAATCAATGACACACGGAGAAACTGGTATTTTCATGGGGCTCACTCATCTCAACTCCTTGACTTAACTACGCCTGGTATCTTGGGGACTTGCCATGTGTCCCAGTGGAAGGAGAAGCACAGAAGAGGGTGTGTCAAATCTAGTGGTGTAGTACAATTTCATACTCGAGAATGAATGCATGTTCCCTGGTCCATTGCAGAGCTGCTGACGGTAACAACTTAATGGACCAAAACATGATCGCCACAGTCTAGTTAATCAATAGGAAACGCTGCTTTGACATGGCAAGACCGGACATTAGCCTTGGCAGAGGTACGCACATCTCTAGTTCTTTAATTTTCAAGTGACATATTTCTCTGTTTGAGTGAGATTAATGATTGCAACACAGAGTAAAGACTATTGAATGAAGAGTGATTCCTATCACCTCTGTATAAACTATACTAACGGCCTTTGGTTAGTGCCTGGAGGACATCCAACCAAACAGGTTGGCCCATGTTTAGAAACAGAGATTCAAAATGATGTTCGGTTTCTGTCCAGTTAAGTCAGACTGGCAGCAAATATTTGATGGTTGCATTTTTCAGATATAAACTGATAATACCAAGATAACCCAGTCGAAAGGAAAGTAGGATTCAGACCACAATCTGCTGGTTGAAATCCATCATGACCTGCTCAATGTGCTGGCTTTTTATTCCGCCTCACCTTACTTCCAGACAGAAAGTCTTGACCTTTGAAACCCATTTTAGCTAAAAAAAAAAAATGTCAGCAAAGCTACATAACCTGTATCAATTAACATATGAATCCTGTATTTGCAGTGCACAATTTTTTCAATTGCCAATCGAGACTTCCGTACTGCAGGGTTCTCCAACATAATCTTAATTCCTGATGATGTTTGGCTTTAGCTAAGCCTTTAAAGCTTCAGTGTGTAGAATTTAGTGACATCAAGTGGGGATGTTGCATCTTGCAGCTGAATACTCCTCACCTCACCCTCCCCTTCCAAACATGAATGAGAACTTGTGATAGCTTTCAGTTGTTATAAAAACTCAAAATAGGATAAGTTTGTCCAGTTAAGGCTACTGTAAAAAAACATGGCGGCCTCCTTCAGCAAACACGCTAAAAATGTAAATATAAAGTTTTTCAATATAAAAGGGCCCATTCTCAGGTAAAGAAAGCAACAGTTAGTACAATTAAGATGAAACAAACTAGTATTAGTTTATATTCAATTTATGCCAATAGATACCTTTCACCTAAATCTTACACACTGGACCTTTAATTGATCAGTATTTAATCAATTGGATTAAAAAAACAGAAACTCCCAACTGAATATAGAGAAGACTTTTTATACCACACAGTGTGACGACCCCTGGTCTTCTGGAGCTGCCAGCGGAGTGGGCGTCCGGGGCAATCAGAGCACACCACGGCAAGGTGTGCTCTGCCCTTAAAAGGCCTGGCGGATCCGTCTCCGAGTCTCTCTCACTGCCTCCGGGACGAGGAGTTCTCGCCCAGGGGTTCCCAGCCGTTCCAGTCTGTCTTGAAAAGATCTGTGTGTTGTCGCCACGGCTAATAAATATCCTGTTTAAACGCAACAGTTCACCGGTGTGAACAACAAAAGAACAATACCAACACCTTTTATCTGTATTACTGTAGAGTGGAATATACTGTATTTGGGTTAAACTATAAGATTTATTAGCCAGAAAACTCTAATCAATACTTCATGGGGAGTAATAGCACATAAAAGCTTCAACAAAAGTATAATTAGGTTATTTTCTGCCTCCTAATGATTCTGTTACACTTTATAAAGCAGATAATAATATATTACCCACAACACAAATAAAAGCCACAAAGGCAGAGGCCAACCGCTGTATATTTACAGGCCCCACAGTGTTGATAATGAGGCAAAATGCTGTGAAATTAACTTGCTTTCCACCTTTAATTTCAAGTGAACCAAGGCCCTGCTGCTGAAGAAACTAGTTACATTGCAATTGTGAGGACGTGTTCTCAGGAGGAAGAGGAAGGAAAAATAAGAATGTGTTCCGTCGCAAACCGTGTTTAATTACATCCTCACCAATAGAATACGGAGGCATCAATAATGGTCTCCCACCCACTGAATGTTCTGCATTAGGTAAACAGGAGGATACTGTTTATTCTTAACAAACATGCTCCAGAGAGCATGAATAATTTTAAAGGGCACAATCTCTGCCTTTCACACATTAATATGTATGAAGGAGATTTTCTCTTTTTTAATTTTCTCTGAGAACATGGCAGTAGCCTGAGTTCATAGGTATTTATTGGAGGGAATCAAGCGTCTGTGCTAGGACATCGTGGTGATCCAGATGTTTTTGTTTTTACTTTTTATATTGCTGCTTATAGCAGGCGTGTCCCAGGCCCTTGCTTGGCTGAACCCGCAGATCGATCTGAGCTAACATCACATGTAATTATCTGAGATGAGAAACTCGTTCTCTGGCGTTCTCTCGCTCACACTCACACATGCACACAGCTTCGTATGTTTTACCTTTATTCAACCTCTTCTCAATACTGCTTCTCTCTGAACCTCCTCGTATAGAAGTGAACAACTTCTACTCATAGTTCTGAGAGAACTCATACACTATGTATGGCATCGATCAGCGAACAAGCGCAGCACTTGCCTGCCTCCTCTGCTCCTCTCAGTTACCCCTGGAGACGTGGTTTATCTTGTTTATGCGTTGGCCCAGGTGCCTGATCTCGGAACGTGGTTGTTGTTTCCCCTCGCACGGATCAAGAGTGGGCACGATCAGATCTCATGTCATCACGCTGATGTATTACACTCCATCAAACTGCCAATCAGCAGTCAACCTGGCAAAAGCGAAAAATACACAAAGAGAGGAGAGGATGTTAGGAGAGAGAATGTAATAACCTTCAGTGTCCATACAATAAGATGAGAACAACACTGGAAGAGGGCACAACGTGTTTTAGTTTTTCTCTTTGCCATGCTGCCAGGTGGAACGGGCCGTTATTGCAAGACTGTCTGTATCCCATCATCCCTCATGTCAATGATAAAAGCTAAACCTACACACACACAAACACCAGCTGAGGCAATGTAATCCTTCACAGTCACGGCTCTTTCAGCCGCCCTTCAGAGTCAATAGTTCAGATTTAATAACCTTATAATTCCCAATGGGAACAAATGAAACCAAATGATTGTAGCCACTGTTTGTAATTGCAGTTGTGGCTTCACAAATATTTCCATAGACTCATTAGTGGCACAGGCCACATGCAGATCGTTATTACCAATAAACAAATTACATCAAATATGTTATGGACTGCAATTTCTGTGTTTTGCGTGTGTGTACTTGTACTAATGTCTTTGTGAGGACCATTCTGTGCCTAGAACTTATAGAGTTTTGATCGGTCCTCACTCTGACCCACTTCAAAGGGGCTGTTTACAACTTGATTTTAGGTTTAAAGCTAGCTTTAAGAGGGTTATGTGTGTGTGTGTGTGTGTTGTTTTTGTGTGTGTTTGTGTCATGGTCAGTTCATTTCACACTGGTAAAGAATATGCAGTTCAGCTCCAACATAATGTAAATGAGACTGATGGACTGTCCACTTTAATGGCACCTGATAAACCTCTTATATCAAATCTAAGAATCTCCCATGAACACTCTGAGCACATATCCAGTCATTTACACACAGGATGCGCAAAAGATTGAGGACATCTCCCTCTTAATGAATAATTTGAGCCTCCTTCTTTGCACAATCACCTAAGAGCCTCACAATCCTTCCTCCTGGCTCCTCTTCAGTGATTGGCATGGATTTAATAGGGCAAAGTGAGAGATAATAGCTTTTACCAGGATGTCCCTAATCAGGTGTATTTCAAGCGTAGAGCATATTTAATGCACGTTAAGTGAGCTGTGTATGTTTGGCACATGGCTTAATACCGCCTCTGTGTTTTTCCTTATCAATGGAGAGGAGTCTTTTTGGAATGATGAGAAACATTTGTGAGGAAATCAAGGCGATCATCTGGCAGTGATTAGGATTGACTGAGGTTGTCTCTGGGATAATCACACTGATTACCTGTCAATAAGCGCTCTCCTCATTAATCCCAAAAACTCATACACTACGCCACTGATTGTAGAGACAGTGCTTCAATAGGCATACAGTACATGAGAAGAATGTCACTTATATGATATGAAGTTATCAAATAAATCAATAATGTAATTTTAAAAATAATGTATTCTTTCTATATCTATATTCAAATCACTATACCAAATTAATTAGTTGATTCTTGACCTTGGTAACAGCAGCTAACAACAATCATCTCTACTCAAGGTCCATTTACTCACTGCTTCTGGAAGTTTCACACAGTCTTCATCATACCGAGTCTGAGCGTTGAGTTTCTTTGGTTTTTAGAAAAAGACCTGCAGAGCTCAACTTCTAAAAGTTCTCAAAATAATGGAACATCTGTGTGAAGCATCTGTGCCATGAGGTTGAAAGCCCTAGAACAAGTTTAATTGGACCTTCAAGGGAGATTGTTCCGTCAAATATATAGAAAAATCTCATGAGTGAAAAATAGTTTTCATACAGTGGATAAGAATATCATGTAATATAATGCTTTTATATAGCTTTCTGTCGTTCTTGTTAGTTTAGGCCTCGAAAAATGACTTATACTTTACTATAAAGATTTGATACATTACTATACAATATCACCACGATTTACCTCAATCAGGACAAGACATTCATTATTAACAATTATGGGGTTTACATGCTTTGCAAATGGGATATTCCAATTTACATTTTACTGAACATAGGCAGATTATACTACGTCATCATTTCTGATGTTCTTTTGCCATCAGTTTTCAACCCCCAACCTAAAATAGTTTAATATACAAAGCTACCGTATCAAAATTTCTCTCATGTATTGCAAAAGCTTAAAAGCAAAAACAAACAAAAAACGTGAAAGCTCCAATATGATGTTATGATGCTTTAAAGGGACTCTTACCTTTGTTGCATTTTTACACTTTTTGTGGATAAGGTTAAATTGGTATTAATAAGGTAATGATACTCTAAAATGCAAGACAGACCCACCAGGAGTTAAAGCAAACAATTATTTCACTCTCGTAATATTTAGTGAAAACTTCAACCAATAAAATTCTTCGGACCGAAGGACCTTATTGGCCGACAGACCTGTCTGTTTGCTGCATGGAAACAGACAGGAAGCCCGTCTGCTTCTTGTGGCGCATTCGGGCCCGCGTCATCAAGGCGCGTCCTCAACTATAGGGTTTGTTTTGATTCCACGGCAGACAGTAGCGAGTAGCGACCGTATCGACCGTAGCGACTGACGATGGCAGACCAAAGTGGTCCACGGCGTACTGAAACAGCCGCTCCCAGGGGGAAAAACAAAAGAAAAAACACCGCGGATGGGAACGAGGGGCTGGGGCATTGGAGGAAGGCGGGATGATTCGAATGTGCTGTAATTCTCAAATGCAACAAAGGTAAGAGTCCCTTTAAGACATAAACATGTCCACGTACTGTTACAATGGTCAGAAAACTCCACATGTCTTAATTTGATTATTTCTTACTCGAGTATGACTTCATTCAGATTAAGGGTAATCAGAAAATGTTATTTAGACGATTGGCTTTATCGGGTTAATATCTGCATACTGGTGTCCATGTAAACATAGTCACTGATTATTATGATATGATTCCATCAATAATATTATGTTATTAATTAATTCTAAATTATAATGTCAAAGTGATATATTGGATGACAAGGAAAATAATTAACGCAGTTATCAAATTCATTAAATATATCAGGGGAGATGAATATTGAAAACAATTTTAGTTTATTTTTAAATTTTTTACCTAAAATGACTATGTGTCTTTCCATATCTAGTGAAAGCCTATCTGTTATTCTACTGATGCTATGTTAATTACAAAAAACAACATAGAAAGTTGCCATTCCATCTCCACTACATGGTTAACTAACATACTGTTTTAGACACTAAATGATGAGATTCAGGTTGAGATTTCTTATCTTTCTACAAGGTTTACTTTCAATATTATATTTACACACGGAAACCCCCCGTGTACTTAAATGCAGACAATAGCACTTTATGTCAGCAGAAGTCAGTTTTAAGGATACAGACTCTAACAAGTAGTGGAAATGAGCGTGTTGTCTCTGTTAAATGTTCACTCATATAAAGCTCCTCGCGCCTTCATGTCTTTAACTTCTTAAATCACAGCGCTCTCAGTTGCAGCTGGAAGCCGCTTTTATTCAAAGGCTGCAGTTCCCCTGAGCACACATGGCAGATTGTTAATTACAACAAGTCTGGGGGAAAATTACTTTATCGATTTGCATCTAGACAGCTACTTTCGGAGAAAATACAGTAAGGCCGAGGACAAATTTGAGAGTTGGAACTTCGTATAAAACAGTCTCCTCTGTATTAACTGCTATAGCAAATGTTGGCTACAGCGACAGTGTCTTTATCAGTTATAAATTGTTGTTTTGTGCTGCTGAGGTGAAGTCATCCAGCTTTGGGCCACAGCATTCCTCCATATGTCTGACATTGTGTGATATGGCAGTGCCGGCTGTTTGGCTATAGCACCTCCGGGAGCGCTGCAGCTCTGAGAGGGAAAGGGCAGTTGTGCAAGAGGCGCCAAGTGGAAAAAATAGAGCAGGATGAAAGAGGAAAAGATTGAATAGAGGGGTAGAGCGGAAGTGAGAGAGAAATAAAGAGAGGTCAGGGACCCACGAGAGAAATAGAGGGACAAAGAGAGAAAATCTAATGCACCAAGGCCAGTGCCAGATAGACAGAGCCACTCTGGGCAATGGAGACATCCACGCTGACAGAACTGGCCAGAGTCCAGGTAAGGGGAAAAAAAGAGACAGGCTGTAAGGGGAATTAACTGAACGACTAGGGGCATGACTTCAACAGCCATGTCTGGAGAACTGACAACTGTAGGTGAGCCAAGAGACACTGAGGAAATATGTCAGGCAATCAGCTAAAGCTGACAAGCGTAGCCGTGGTTGCTAAAAATCTATTGACTCGATAGGAGCTGACTGCTTGATAGGTTTCTCCAGGAGTGCGCAGTGAGGTGGGGGGGGAGTGTGTTGCCGGCCTGGTGATGTTTTTGTTTGGCCTGTGATGAGCGATGAAGGTAAATTTCAGTACTCAACGGGCGAGGCAGCATAAAAGGTAAACTTATCAGCCTCCAGTCTCCGCAGCTACGCTATAATTGCCGTGGTTTCCAAACACGAGATAGCAGTATATATCTGCAGCTGCCAACATACCGCTGCAAGGCCACAAACATGCACACACACAATAACGCACATTCTCTATTAAAACCATTCTTTCTTTTTTTTTAAATACGAATCAATCACAATGTTCTATGAGAGAAAACAAACAGACCTATGTCTTTAATCCATAATACATCTGATACGGGCACGGATGTTTAGCCCCTGGCAAATTACAACTGCATCATGTTCCTGACATTTGCCGAGTGCATATGCCAAGACTGAAAATTATCTTTATTTATTCCCTTTGATGAACATGTACCATCGGTGGGCCAAGCTAATAGCACATGCCTCATGAAACGATCCAGCAGAACACATGATGACAGCATCTGAGAAATTAGATTCCCAGTATGGCCGGCGATTTGTACTGCTAATAAGATTTTCTGGATGGAGATATCTTTCTTTGTGAAACACTGATTTCATTTCCTGCTTATTGTTCATAGTATACAGTAGAGTGTTTTCAACCATCATCCTCATCCTCTACTCTAGTTTAAATTCCAAAGGACGACCCAATTGCATTGTGAATGCTGATGCAAGTTGATTGAACAAGCTCCACGCCAAAACACCTGTGACAGCCGAGCGATATTTACCGGATGTTTATCTCCTTCAAATCTTTTTTATTATCTCATTATCTTTGAATTCAGATGAGCCTTCATTTGCTGCATTGTGCTAAATGAGTCTTATTAACACCCGCCTCTGTCCTTGAGGAGAGAGGGAAAGAAAGGACAGGTTGATGGGAGAAATAATCTCCACTGTAGCTTAACTTTAAGTGGTGATTTGTTCATATTTGCTGGGGATATTATTCACAGGGAGGCATCACATCCATATCAAAGCTCATTAAATGTGGATTTAAGTACAGAAAATGAGAAAGACTCTGTGTGACAGACTGTGACAGACTCTGAAGGTTGAACACTTCTCGGGGTAAGTGTAGAGTTAATTGAAGTCTCATACCACATTATTTTCATGCAAAGGGAGCGTCCATGGCATTTTTCATTAACTGTGACAGACTGGACCAGCAGGTCTTCAGCCAATGCCAGCAGTCCTGGGAAGCAGCAATTAGGCAAAGTGGTGCTTTGAGCTACATGCTAACATGCTGATGTTTGCAGGTGTTAGCATGCTAACATTTGCTAATTAGCACCTAACACAAAGTACAGCGGAGCCTGCTGCGAATGTAGATTCATAGGCAAATCCAAAGTTCGGATTTTGATTCTTGGTTACACGTATTGCTTATATATGATTCATTGGCACCATGAAATATATTTTTTTTATTATGATTATTATTATTTGTCAGTGGTAAAGGAAGAACACAGATATTCAAAGGGAGCTATGCAAATCAAGTAAAACTACTTGAGTATAAGTACAAGTCCTATAGCAGCATTACATTATGATTGTTACACGTTATATTACTGGATAATACATTTTCACACTGTAATGTGGAGGTAGCATAACACTGTTGGAGTTGGTAGAGTTTAGGCTAATTTTGACAACTTTAAATGCAATTACCCTCTGACGAAACAGTGGGAAGTAGCAGAACATGGAAATACTGAAGTACAGTACCTCAAAATTTGCTCTTGCAGTACTTCAGATTGTAGTGGTGGGATTACCTAAGGCAGTTGGCTCCATTGTCTAGAGACCCTTGATGTTAGACATTTCCACTGCAATCCATCACATAAGTGGTGAGATATGTCAGTTCTTTAACAGGCGATTCCTTAATGTTCTTTTTTTTAAGTTCTTTCTTTCTGGAGTCTTTCCTTTAACAAGACTTTAACAAAGTCTTGAATCGACATCTGCTCTCTAGCTTGTCTAAAAGTGAGAGAGGTTGCCATTACTAGACAACAGTGTATTTCCTTCCGCCAAAGCATGCATTTGAATACACTGTCCTTATGGATTTATAAAGCCAATCAGTTTACTGAAAATAAATTGCTACTGTAACACTGTTATTCACAGTCAGGCAACACCAAATGTTTGACCCCTTTTTGCCAACAGTTTCCTCATATTAACTTTCAGTCTGTAAACAGAAGCACATGTTTTGGACCAAGATTATTAATTGCCTGGTCACCTCTTTGCCAAGCACATTACAGCACTGTGGTGACATGGCTGACACAGTTTACTTCAGTAGTAGCCTGGCTAACAAACTAAGCATCTGCTGTCCCTCCCTGTTCTCCTCCTCTAATGTCGTTACGCATGATTCAAGGCACTTTGTTACCATCGACTGCTGAGCAATGATGCATGGTTACTGATCACTCCAACAGTTTCTGTCTTAAGCCTGTTGGGTTTTTCTCACTACTCAAACAAATCCTTTTATTCCAACCAATAATCCATCAAACCAGGACAAAGATGGTGTAATTAAGTATTGATCCCAGAGTGCAGGTAAAGTATCCGATAACTAAATGTGGCTTTCTGGCCAGACATTCATCATAAGGTGAGACTAATGAACATCCGTGACTTTCCCATAAGTCGGGGATGAGATACGAGAATTTCCAGGTCCAGTTCGAGTTCACATATGCAGATCTCTGCCTCTGCATGGTGAATCATAAGTTTAGAGAATGGCTCGTTCTGTTTATACAAGGCTAATATAAAATTCCTCAAAATAAATCTTTCATTTTTTTGCAAACTCAATTTCATTCCCTTTAAAATTTGATGAACGTCCTTGGCCCCTGTGCTCTAAATAAAACCCTCTCTCCCTACATTGTGCAATATTACATTCTGATGAGTGATCGTGGCGAAGAACCTGATGAGAGGGAGTGAAACAGTCTGTGTTTGTGTGTACGTGTGTGTGTGTGTCATATCTGCCATTCTCCTGTTTTTATGACGACTGTATTTTCTATGAGTGTGGTCTTTATTGCAAGTTAGGAGGACTTTACTGCTAAATGGATCACATTGAGACTTTCTCTACTGCCCCATTTACCTTTACAGCCCTTTTGCTTGGTTTACACACAAAGTGATACAACACACAACCTGAAACAATCCCGACAACCAACTTAATTTGACCTCACACAAATGTTTTCATGGGACACATGATTTTTTGACTGCTCTGTGGGAACGAACTGCAGGACAGATGTATAAACATATAATTTAGTAGTTTAAACATGGTTTTAGGACTGTACTGTTATGGGGGACTGTGAACTGTTGCAGTGCATAATCTCCAGGGACCTTGTGGGCTTTTAAACGTTTCGAAATGCCAACTACATCTACATCTAACCATCCATTTATACAACATTTTAGCTGATATTATATCTCAACCTTTAATGGTCAGAGAATTTGCAGTTTGAGTGTAAAGGTTTGTTCTTGACCTTTAAGTTTGAAAAAAAGCCAACAACTTAAATATAGGTCCACTTTTGCCAGCTTTCAGAACATTTCGCCATCAAGGGAGGATGCTATTCCATTGGCTAGTGGACCATTGGCACAACAGACCCAGTCCCATATCTCAACCACAGACAAAACCATTTCATAAATGTTCAACTCAATCTACAACTCACAGAACCACAATCTGAAAATGGTCTCACGCTTCCCAGGAGGTGAGACAGGACTCGTACATTTTACAGAACAGTTCTGGGGGTTTTCGCCTCAAATATGGATCTGCTGGCTCTTTGGTAAGTATCTGAATTAATTTGAATTAAGCTGTAAAAAACTTCACACACTCTATCATATCACTCCCCTAAATATGACCGAATTTTTCTCTGGGAAATCAGTGAAAATGTCAAAATAATATCCTTTCACATAATATTAAAGAAGGTAAAAGAAAATATCTTGGATCTGCTCCCAGATTCACAACTTTAAATTCCTGACCCATTCTACATCATTAGGCCAAGTTTTGTTGTAATCTATCTGTTTGGGTAATCCTTCTAACTAACAGTATTACAAACAAAAGCTGATAAAAACATAACAACATTAGTGGAATAATTAGAAACGTATCTCGGACTCTCTGGTACCACTATATGAAATGTTATAGCTATTACTATTTTAGAATTACTTAAACTTCAAAAATGTAAAGACAAAACCGGTTGTTTGTCTGTGTCCTCGTGAATAAAATATAGTGACAGTTGCTGAACTGTGGTTTGGGATTAGAAAATGGTAAAGAAAGAGAATTCATTGACCTATCCATCCACCCTGACCCATACTCGCTGTGCAGACTTTGACGCCCTGTAATAGCATCACCTGACTTGCTCTTCCTCTTTTCTCCCCATCATAATAAGTATGCCAACTAAAGTGCTTTGTCACTCGCACGTCAACATATGTTGTTTTGCAGGACTTACTGAAATGACTGTTGCTGTCACTCTTGGGAGCCCAGTCTCAAACTGTAACATTTGAAGGAAACGAGGACGACTTAAAGTGGAAGAGTTGTTGGGACAGGACTGTAAGTGCCTAATGGATGATCCTGAACAGCACAGCAAGCACTTAACCACTATACCCACAGATGCCCTAGAAAACCAACAGGACACCCTGACAACCGCACAACCTCCACCCCAACACACATTAGCTCGAAAGCTGCAGAAAACCAGATGGCAACTACCTGCATACATAATAGAAAGAGTCTTTGCAAAACATTGCAAATTAAAATTCCTAAAGGGGGTTGGATCAAGGATTTAGTTTTATTGATTTTTCTTTTTCTGTCTTTTTTTTGGCAATTTTCTCATGAAAAAATATAGAGATGTTGAAGAAAACTAGAATTACCGCCCAGCGATTCTATCTGTCAGCCATCTAGTGTAGTTTCAGTCTTGATAACTTTTTTTACAGATTCCTTTGAAGGTTTATCTTTAACCACCATAATCTTGTAAATTAATTTTTGAGTTAAATTGACAACTGATCAAAATGCTAAGACATTTCCTCAAGAAGACTTTAAAAGCATACAAATCAGGCAGGTGTAGAGTGCTAATATCTATAGACAAGTGGAATTTGGTGCAGATCAGTATCTCATCTCAATATGTTGATAAAGTGGCAAGTCAGCCCTGGTAGAGGTTTGCACTCTCCGAGGGCCCATCTAGTTTATGTCATGTTTTTTAACATTTCCACTTCCTGAATGCTTCGTTCAATGCCACAAATGACATAACCGTCTTCTTAGTTCAAAACAAATGTTTGCTTCTGTGCCTTCTGGCAAAAAAAAGTATTTAGACTTGAGTCTAGTTTTGTGAAATGTTTCATATTAAACTCCCGAATCTTCACAGATATTTACGTATTGCTCACTTTCACGAAAATTACCTCCAAGAACCAATAATTTGCCCTTTTCTCCACCTTCTGAAAGGAGACGATTAACACATTATTGCGTCTGTGTTACACCACTGCAGATGCAATGAGCCTATTAAGACTAATGTATTTGGATTCACTAACCAAGACTGTCTCTTCTATATTTGGGAAAACATAGTGCCAGCGAAATGAAATCGACGCAGCTGGAAGGGAAATAACAGGCATGTTTCCTCCATTACATCCTGCACTTCAAGACATGTTTATGTGTGAATGGGTGTCGGCATCCTGCTTGCCGTGCACAAGTATACACATTGTGCGTGTGTGTGTGTGTGTGTCTGTTTTGTGTGGAAGTATGCAGATAGAGTATTAGAAGACAGACTGTACCCCTGCTGTTCCCCACAGAGACTGTGATTAGCTCGTCTCTCCAGGACAGAGACCTCAACCAGCATCTGTGTTGCTGCACCACGACTTCATTGATGAGACGCCACAAGTTTTGACAAGTGCCGTATGCCTTGTGTCGCAGCACGCGTTCTGTAAGAGAATCATGGGCAAGACGAGTAGCCTGCAAGGAATTCTGGGCCTCTCCTGGGAAACAAACCCTTTTGTTGCCCCGACACCATGGACAGTATAATAAAGAGCATATTAGGGCTGCATTTGTTTTGGATTCTTTCCCCTTTAATGGTTTAAGATACTTAATTCACCATCATTTTAAGTACTATACAAATTATTCCCTTTCATTCCACATTTAAATAGTTATTCTAGACAGATTCATACGTATTTATACTCCAGTCATCTCGTACATAGAAGACACAAACAGGTGCGTAGGGACTGATTTATTCCATCTAATGTTTCTATGACTCCCTATTGAATGAATAAGTGGCAAGGATAAACATTATCTCCTCATTATCTCAATGTCTCCTGGTTTTATGGACAAAAGTAAGTGAAATGAATGATTTAGGTTCATGTTCGTTGAGTCACTCTTTTCAAATTGTATTTTTTTCATTGCCAAATACAGAAGTTGAAGTTAAACCAAAAGGGGAGCTCTCAGGCTAAAAGGACCAGAAATAAAATACCAAAACGAAATAAACCAGGCAACATTTTAATTAAGTTGAGATGCTAAATCTCACTTCCTATCAATACATAAAGGAAAAAACAGGACAAATAAAAAGGCAACAAAACAGCTGCTGTTACCTTAAGATATATCTTGCAAAGGAGTTAAGAGGCAAAAAAGGCAATTTCTTAAAATAATTACCTGACCTGATTATCTGTTCACACTGTGGACAATGCATGCAGTAAAGCATGAGTCCTGAGAGGAAGCGATTCTGCACTAAAGTGCCTTATATCTCCTCAGCTCTTTCTAAAGTTACAACCTGTACTATTTCTTGCAGCAGCCACTTTAATTCACGCCATTCTCTTTATCCGTCTGTACTGGATATCTTTCCACCCACCAGTGCAGCCCTTCTCTGTACACGTGTGAGCATCTTATCTGGGCAGCTCTGCCTTCACAGAGGCACAGATGTTGATATCAGGCTATTGCATCATCCCTTTCTCCTGGAGACAGGTACGAGAAAAGAAAGCACTACAAAAGGAGCAGGAATAAATCATCCGGCTTTTGTTATTATAATTCAGAAGGGTATAAATGGACGGGTCGACCGCTAAAAATATACAGTCGGCTATATTAGCAAAACATGTTTATAATAATATCATGTTGACTCTGATGTGAGCCATGGGTTCAAGAGTTGAAGTGTCACAAGGCGCATTATGCTGAGAATACATTTCACAGCTGTAAAGTAGAATTTACAATAAAGAGACATCGAAAATAATGAACGGCAATGCAGCAGGCATGCATCTTCCAATTCGTATGTACAGACATAGACATAATATACAAAGCTTAAAATAAGGCGACTGTCAATTATATTTAGCCGAAGCTGAATATCTAGACCCTTAAGGACATTAAGTACAGCAAGGGCTGATGGGAACGTCATTATTTTTGCTCATTTTTTGGTCACATACCAAATGACTGAACCGGAAATTTTCATAATAACCATGACGTTCCATATAAAAAAATCAACAGTTATTACAACTCATCCTGAGGGTGATACGAATGAGCCAAATGTCATAATCTATCCAATATGTGTCATGACAACATCTTAAAAAGGACACAAGCCTCAAACTAATGGTGATGCTAGAAGAAAAGTCAGGGATTTACCAACACCCTTAAGATTGTCAACGCAAAATACAATAGCCGCAAATTTATTAGATGTTGAGATATATCACAGAATAAATAAAAACATTAATCTCATGGTGGTGCAGTAATATTAGCCATTACAGAGTCACCTTGAGTCATCAGTCATTGGAATTTGTCCAAGAGTTTAGAAAAACCCAGATCTCTTGCCAATGGCAATAGTCAGACTTGTGTCATTAGGATTCATCCTCTGGGTACCATGAAAGATTTGTTCAAATGATTTTGTTCAATCAATAGCTGTTGAGCTACGTCACCAAATACTAAAGTTCAACTAAATCGACAGGTTTCATCAACTGGGGACCATGAGTGTTTGCACCAGTTCGCCCCAGTAGATGTTAAGAGACCTGACAGTTTTAAATGAACACTCAGTGGCAATATGACAGATAGTGAGAGTCAAAAGAGCCCAATAATCCTTACGACTCATCTTCTGGGCACCATGAATGTGCACCAGCATTTCAAGCTAACCGATCCAATATTTGTGAGATATTTCAATTTGGATCAAGTGGTGTGCTGACCAGCAGACTGACAGCTGCCATCCCTGGAGCTACACAACTAGTATACCTGAAAATATTGCTGTATTTTAGACAATATTCCTTCTCACTATTTCTTATTTACCTACAGCAGTATATTCTCTCGAGCATGCACAGGAAATAGTGAAGTGGGCGTTAAGTGCAACCCCCCGACAATGCATAAAAATGACTCCTGCACTCTATTCTCGACAAGCCAGGACAGAGCAAACACACGGTTTGAGAATGTGTCAGAGGGTGAGTCCAAACAAGCTATTACTAAGGGAGTGAGCCACAGAAGGAGGTGGATGAAAGGGGACGTGTTTAAGGAGATTCATACACACCCTTTTATTATTTTGGGAAATTTGAGGGAAACCAACCAGTTCACCTTCCAGCCCACCCTTTAGTTCAAGCTAAAATGCAAACACTTCTGCTTTGAGGTGGTTTTTTGCACATATTCATCGACCCCCCTCGTCGATGAATGTGGCTGAAGCTGTGTGAGCGTTTGCAGTTATTCATCAGTTAAGTTTAAGGTTATTGAACTTTTTATTCTGTATACAAATCTTTCAATTCATTATATATTGCAGGCATTTCTCAGCGGAACACTTTGTGCTAAAGCTGGCAAACAGAATGAATGTTGGGACCAGGAATAAATAAGCACCCGATTAAATGCTTCTCGAACAATATTTGGCACATTCATCATCATCATCATCATCATCATCATCATCAATTTTACCTTGAAGCAAGTGCGCGGTGCAACGTGTGCAGACACAAAAGCCGCGGACGTGAGCCCCACTGTGTATAAACACAGGCACCGTGTTGATGCTTGTTTTCCCAGCAGAGAATGCAGTCGACCACAGTGACACTAAACCCGGTGGACTTAAAGAACAAATGGCAGGAGTAGAGCGCAAACAAGTAGCCAAGGTCCTTTCTGCCCCTGTGGCTGCTCACTGATCGCGGATGATAAATGGCTGAACATGGCCGAACCCTCATTTGGCTCTCACAGCATCAGGTGATAAAAGCAGAGCCCCTGTCAGGCGTGGAGTGCGCTGTGCTCTGCAAGGACAAGGCCTCACACCCACAGAGACACTAGAGGAGAAGGGACTTAATATTCACTGCAGGCAGGCAGTGTGTTTGGAGACTAGCAGTGGGAATGCAGGGGGATGTGTCAAGACACAACTCTGAAGCCAAATATAGGGAGAAGTATATACTGCACTCCTAGGGGAAGGTGTAACTCCAGCACAACTCTTGGCTAGCTATGTATTAAATACGTGCACCACGGAGTTGTTGACAGCATAGTCATACAGGCAGTAAAGGGGGGGGGGGGCACTTGGCAACCGCAGCACAATTTTGGACGATTGGACAATTAATTATCTTAGTGGCCCTCACCGGGCTAATCACTTATCAAACATCCTTGTATAGTGTGAATTTACGTTGACAAAGTGAAAAGAAAAGTCTTTTAATTAAAGGACGCAAGCAAACAAAGTAAAAGCCATGGCTAATTATATTCAATCAGTTTGCAATCAGAATGTTGCATGTCTCTATTACACGATTTCAATGCCCTCATCACTGTAATTCGCACACGGCGTGTTTGGATTCCAGCAGCCTGCATACTCGGTTTAAAAATGCTCACCCAGCTTCATATTATCGTATGTTGCCTCTGGGGATAATTGATTTGGTTTAATATAATAGAAGACAGTGAACAGGAGCGTCTCAAAGGAAATAGGACTGTCATGTGTCTTCCATTCTAATATAACATATTGTACCCTCACCTCAATCTCTGCATCTCCAAAACTAATGAAGTTGTATTTGCATACAGACTGACACCACATGAAGACAGATTTTCTACATGGCTGTAGATGTTCAAAATTATTTTTCTGTCTTGTGTGTGCAGATGAGCAAACAAAGCTGCAGCAAAGGGAATTTCAGCTTTCACCTGATGACAAATGATTGGTTCTCTGATCATATAAATGTGACTATTGTTGTCTAAAACCTCATAAAACACACATAATACAAATCTACAGCATTCATTGCACCAGGGATGTAATGCATTTACTTTCTGTACCTGCATTTGTTTATTTTACAAAAATCTATATTTCAGAAGTCATTAGAAATGATCTGCTTGATGTTCCACAAGAATGAAATGCAAATGTAACCACGATACATACAAGATAAATTTATGACAATATATTTTAAACCTGCAGCTTAATCAAAACAATACAGTTATTTGTTTTTGAATCCCAACTAACAATAGCAACAGGACAGGAGTATAATTTGTAATTGGATCCCACTACTTAATTGTTCTTTTTGTAAATGGAGGCTGTATATATTTATAAGTTCACCATCTTAGTTCTGCCTGTTCTGATATTTGTTTAATTAGCACCAAACATAAAGTACAGCCTCTGGGGAACATGAATTACATTGAAGAAACCAATCCATCCAGTAGTTGTTGAGATATTAGTCTCCACCCCAGTGGAGTCCCAACTGACCAATAAAAACCAATGACACCAACGTTCAGAAAAAATATTCCTAATAGTTCCTTGGGCCATATTGCATGATTTATTAGAAAATATATATTTTAGGGGCCGAACATGATTCACTGCTGACTTGCCAATTTTCCATGCACTGTATTTGTTCTGTTTCTCATCTGCCTCTGTCATGAAAGGTGCCAATTTATACTGAGATAAAAATAAACAACAATGAAACATCACTATGGTGTTATTTACAAAATCGTGGATGCTGTTCATGCTGAATAGTGTGTTTTTATAGAGATATTCTACTTTACTGGCAATGAAATACTGGCACACGTTTGTCTATTGAGGAATTAGAAAAGTCTAATTTTACATAATGCTAAAAAGATCCGCCCGTCCGTCTATCAGTGAAATACACAATTTGAATGTCAAGAGCAGGAGGTTCATCAGTAATGATGGCACTACAGCTTGAAAACCTCAGCCATCCATATCTATTTGTCATGTATTTGACATATACATGATCCACAGACTGAAAACTAAATTACATGTCTCGTGTGAAGACAGTGATTTCCAGTTGAATGGCTGCCTGTATAAATGGAATCATAATATCAAGAAATGCTTCTGTGTACTTTGGTTTATTTGGTATATGGTGGATGGTTTTGTCCCGAATGAGTGGCACTTCATCAGAATAATCCAATAATGGGATTATTTTTGTCATGCAACTGGTGTTGGTCCTTAAATATTAGCTGCTGAAAAGGGAATCACACTGTTTAGCATATGCCATGTATGAGATGATTATTCTAATTATCCTTTTAATCCTTTGGTTTTTTTTGCGGTCATTCATGCCAATATTAATGTCAATATGTCAATGTTCTAATTTACCTCCTGTCACTCCGTTGGTTCATGCCAAACATATACCATCTGGTACTGCAGAGTGTGCGGGTACAAATCTATCCTATCTGTGTACTAAGGAGCTGATTATGGAGGATTTTTTAATAGGTGGCCTTCTGAAGCTTTCATGAGCTGGAATTTCCATAACTTAATATGCTGCAGGTTTAATAACTTTAATGATATTAATCCTTGGAGCACGAATAAATCAAAGATATTCATGTGCTAAGGGATGTAAGACTTCTGTTAACAATCGTTAATTATTTTCTGATGGATGGGTCGGATCAGGTCATCAGGGAAGAGAAATTGAATCCAGGTGAAATGTGTTTGAGTGTCGAGTCGTATTTGACATTTTGGCACAAAATTCAAGTGTCAGGATAAAAAAAAGGCAGTTTATAAATCATTAAATACAAACTGTGCACTGTATACTAATATTTTGTTCATTTGCATAGATGTAGTTAGAATACCATTTTTAAAAACTTTTTTCACACCCTTTTCCTCCAGTTAGTTGTGGATTTCAAGGATCTTTACAGTATAAATTCAGCTAATTTGAAATGCCTGCACTGTATTACCTCGTAGCAATAGTGTCACTGAGAACATGTAGTTTAGATTTCACTTTGGATCGCATAACATAAACAAGCTTCAGGGGCATGCAAACTGTTTTTTGTTTTTTTTATTTCTTGCAGAAATTAATGGAAACCTGGAGTTCGGTAAAAACATTTTTAGTAAGAATAAACGTGGCAACATTCCCAGATAATTTAAAGATGCAATAAGAGCCACTCTGGTGCTTTAGAAAAAAAGTTTGAAATACAAAACCTACATTTCAAGTTGGTATAACTAAAGTGTTAGTAAACAGTTGTTAAATTAGACATCCAACCGACACTGGGCATCCACTTGAAGTCATAAAGAAGAAGAAGAAGATACACTTTATTAATCCCACACACATGCACAAACATGCAAAGACACACTCATGCATTGGGGAAATTAGTCCTCTGCATTTCACCCATCTGGTGCAGGACACACTGCAGAGCAGAGCAGTGGGCTGCCAGGTACGGCGCCCGGGGAGCAGATGTTGGGGGAGTAAGGTGCCTTGCTCAGGGGCACTAGACAGGGTAGGGAGAAGAGTCCTTTTGAACTTTGGACAGGTCCAGGTTCGTTACACCATCCAGGCAAGTTTCCGCCGAAACTCCGAGGAGACGAACCGTGGAGTCGAACCAGCATCAAACCAGAGACCCCTTCTCTGCCAGTAGTCCAAGTTTTCTGCCACTAGTCCACCGCCTCTCATCTGTATATAAAGATGGACGACATGTCTTCACTTCCTCACTGCTCCCCCCATGCTGGTGGAACATTTAGTGTTACATAGTGGAGACTGACAACAGAGACCAATCCAGATATGTTGGCTTCACTTTTAGGAACTTTGTCATGTCGTCCATCTTTATATACAGTCAGTGAAGACTTATCATACACAAATATAACATAAGCCGAATGTTCACTCCCACATAAGCTTGGCTTTTGATTGCCACTATATGTCGAGATTAATATCAGGCTCTTAAACTGCCAAATGGTCTGTGTATTCCATTTATCTTCATAACTTTTCCTTTATACATGGCCGCTTGATTCGTTTTCAGTGTAAGAAATATTGATGATAGCAACATCAGGTTAATAAGAAATCTAAAGCAACTGTACACCACGGTTGGCGAGAAATCCAAAGAAAATTCCAATAGAAAAAACAGGAATTATTAAGAAAAAAACAAGAGGGAAAAATATTAAACGTAAAACAATAATGCAACAGCTACAACACAACCGCAAAAGACAAAACACAACTGGGCATGTGCTGTGTCAAATAGCCAAATATTAAATTTTAAGAGGCAGCTGGCTTGACCAGGTTTTTACGGACAACGGCTCACTTTACTGTGGTAACTGTGATACTCTCTCTTTTAGTTGGGTTGTGGCTTTTGTATTCCTGTTTTCTGCTAATGTCAGACGTCTTGGCCACCACAACCTAGTAATTATTTCAGTTTTTGTTATTTTCAAGGACATTCATTTACTGATGCAAAGTTACAACAAAAGCACAAAATAACCCAGAATATATCCAGTTGTCTACATGACCTATCAACTCCCAGTAATTTTAATACGCAGCAAACACATTTCACACGGAGCAGTGCTGCCTTGGTTGCTCTCGGCTTATATTTAGCCACTGCAGCTACCTTGCATTAGTTGATAACTAGTGATACTCATTAGCTGTGACAGTTGTATGAACTAGCTTTGGGGGCAAATGTATCAAAATATCTCCCAACTATCGTGCTGGCAGACTTTAGGTCAGCTCATTAACTAAGAGTAAAGTTGGGCCTTTAGGACATGAATTAATATGATTTACACCAGGATTTTGTATTTGAAGTTGTTCCAGTCTAAATATGACTCTATACTGTGTGGATGGGTAATGGAAAAACTGTACCGTAAAGCACTGTAAAACACTTTATCAAGAGTAGAAAAGCTTTATAAATATATACGAAACCCATATTTAGTTCAGCTGAATTCCTCCACTCTCTCAGACAACCTCCTGTTCAGGAGGTTGCTGGCTTTTTTTTTTTTTTTTTTAATCTCTTCATCTGAGAAGTAATAACGATTTTCATATCTTCATCTAATGTAGGAAAATCTTTAATTACAGAGCCCCGGAGTGCATCTTGAATAGCTGTTAACCTCAGGCCACATTCACAAAGTTGGGGATCGGGTGATGAGATGGAAAGAGAGGCCAAGATGCCCAGGTAAAAAGGTGAAGGGCTGATATTAATCCAAATGAGTTTGCTGCTTTCGCGATAAGCACATTTATTATACTATTAATGTTTGTTTATTCTCTGGAGGCTTTTTTGTAATAGTGCAGCATTCATTAATTTTACTTCTCTGTGATACTGTTGAGACACATTTAATGATGCGTATGTTAGCTTTACAAATAACATCAAAATACTTAGCCTACCATCAGATTTGTCCTATCAGAGATATCAAATGAGTAAGCCATGTTTCATCGTGTAGCAATTAGTACAACAAACCCAAAAGGGGCTAACAACTTGCTTCAAAACAACAACCCACATGAAATTTTTAAAACGATACAGGATTTGTCCTTATCCTCCTCCTCTGTTGTGATTTACTGTTTTCAGCTGATGTAATTTGGCTCTTGTTCGGAAAAGATCAGAGCTATTGCCAAAACGGTATATGCAAAGATAAGCTGGGCAAAATAACAATAAATCAGCATTGACTTACTAAGCTTAATTGCTAATCAAGACCATTAGATTCAGTTAGAACCACAAACATTTTTAACCTTGCGTGGTCACAGTGTTTCCCTTTACCCCCCATTACACCTACATTTTGGTGAATAAATTTGGATGTTTTCTGAAATCAGATTATTCTCCGTTTTTTTTTAAAATTTCTACTCCATGGAATGAAATTGTTATGAAATCTCTTGTTGTCTAAACTACAAATCCGTTCTCATTAGCTCTTATCTCTAAACCAGGAGGTTTTCACAGTCCAGCTACCTTCCCAGTGGTGAATTAAAAGCCGCCCTGTGGTCCCAGTTTAACATCACTGCTCCCTGCAGACATATATTGTCCTCAGCTGATTAGCCTGCGGGATGTCCTCAGCTCTGTGTAATAATGGCTCACAAATTAATTAGAGAGGCAAAATGAAACCTCTAATATTGCCATTAGCTAAAGCTGGCTATTACAGTGGATTTATTGATTGCTGCATGAGGTAAGTGTGGTTGTTGCTGAATGAGAGCTCATCTATTAAGTGAATTATAATAGAGCAGCAACCAAATGAAATCGACTTGAATTAATGAAGCTCTCGCCAAGACGTTCTTTTAATGTTTTTTCTATATAGAATCTGTTATAAAGAGGTTAAAATTAATTATTAATTTAAATGTAGTTTTAAATGTAGTAAGTAAATGATATTGATGAAATTCGGCATCACATTAAAAAAAACATTTCATTTTAAATGGCACGTCACACAAACATGAAAACCATTTGAAGTTATTACTGAAACAGTCCAGTCCCATTCTGAATTTCTAATTCGTTACATCATAATTTGCATACAGTGTTGGATTGAGAACCAGCTATTGTTAACAGCAATGAGAACACGTCTCTGATGGGGCTTGAACACAAATAATAGACTGTTTTTATACTGGTAACACTCTCCACAGGGCGGCTGTGGCTGAGGGGTAGAGTGGTCGTCCTCCAACCTGAAGGTCGGCGGTTCGATCCCCAGTCTGAACCATCTGCATGCCGAAGCGTCCTTGGGCAAGATGCTGAACCCTCAATAGCCCCCCATAGAATAACAAAGTGCTGCGAGTAGATGCACTGTATGAATGTGTGTGTGAATGGGTGAATGTGAAACTGTACTGTAAAGCGCTTTGAGTGGTCTTCATCAGACTAGAAAAGCGCTATATAAATACAAATCCATTTACCAAATCCATTACCATATCTGTGAGTGAGGCTACTATGAAACAGACGTGATGGACCAACGCTGTTTCCGCCTGGTCCTCAGCCTTTTGTAAAACATTGTGATCATCACAGGATGTACCGAGGACAAAGAGAGTGTTGCGATTGTTTCTCACTCCTGCTGCTATCTACTGTGCTGCTGCCTCGGCCGTGAGAGGGAGTGTGTTTCTAACCTGTCTGTCACAGCGGATTGGCAGGTGAGGGTTTCTTACTGTGTGTGTGACTGTGTGAGTGTGCATGCGTGCGAGCGAGTGTGCGTGTGTGTAAGTACAGATACATTACCTGACTGAGCAGACTGACTGGCAGGCTAGTGTCTCGAAGGAATTTTCTGAAAATTGTCACTCACTGCTGTGACGTTAAGAATGTAAATTTATTCTGCTTGTAATCATAACCTAAATAGAGGAACAACTCATACTGAACAAAAATTATGTAATTGTACCTTATCTTTCAGTGTTGAATACTTTCAATTTACCCAGTCACAAAATGTTGGGGAGAGTTCTCGATTTCTACTCCGTCCATTTACAACATTTATTGAAATATCTATGGTCATTTTTTGATGACTTTACATTTGCACAATAATAAGGACTTTCTTTTTGATCAGTTGCAAATCCTAACCAAAATTAGAAGTGTATCATGCGTTGCTGGAGGAAAAACTGTTTTCACAAACTAGCCAATTCATTTACACTAACTTAAAGCAACACTATGTGACTTTTACTGAGCAGTAGCGCCCTCTGGTGGTTAATTCTGTTGGACCGTGTGTCAGATCAATTAAGTGGTTTTCATTTAAAGACAAAAACAAAGGCTATCAACGGGAAGCACTGCAGCTGTAACAAACTATGGTTAGTGTTTGTGTATTTAATGATACTCATTCCTCAATGAATATCAGATTTAAACACTAGTTAAGTATAATTTAGAGAGTTAGGTGAAAGGGATCTATTGGCAGAAATTGAATATAAAATATTCCTAGTGATGTTTTCACTTGTGTTACAATCTAAATTGTACGAATAGTGGTTTTCTTTACCCTAGAATGGGACTCTTATATAAATACTTAATATTTACATCAAGAGCTGTTCCTCTCTACGGAGGCCATGGTTTTTACAGTTGCCCAAACTCGACAAACATAACATCTTTTGAGTTTTTATAACAACTGAAGTTTTCCACAGGTTCTCTTTCATGTTTGGAAGGGGAGGGTGAGGTGAGGGGGAATTCAACTGCAACCTGCAACTTCACCACCAGATGTCACTACATTCTACACACTGAACCTTTAACTTTGCTGGACCTAATTCGGATGATTTAAGCTGTGACTGTCTCACAGACGTTTACAATGAAGAGTGGGCGTGAAGGTGGCCCCATTCTTCCTATTCCAAGTCAGTGTATCAGTTGTATTTGGAGTTTTGTCTGTTTTGAAATGGACCTAGCTCTATGCACCATTGCTTTGCAATGTTTGAATGTAACGTGTTGATAGGTGTGCTTTATTCATACTGTCATTACTGTCAAACCACATCCACACAGACGTGAAGCAGATTAGCTTTTTTTAACTTTTTTCACAACCAATAATTTTACTTTTGCTGATTTCATTAAGTTTGAGTCCTCTTTCTGATTCTGCTTTTCACATATGGAGAACTTTTCATCTTGGTATGCGAGTTGTTAAGAGCCCAAGGAAGTGCAGCAGTGAGTAAAGCTTCCCCAAACTTTGAAGGTGAACAGCTCTTTGTGCAGCAGCTTCAGGGTTCTGTGGCAGCAGGTCCTTACTCGCATTAGCTCAATTACTGCTGGTAACCTTTACAGTTTCAGAGAGAGAGGTGCAGCTAGCGTTCCCACCTGCCAAGCACAAAGTCCATTCCCAACAGGCAGGTTTACAGCAGGTACTGAACTGGTTGAATGTAAATATATAGAATGCTTTTGTAAAAAGAATTGGAGCATATACAGTACTAAAAACAGGATGTGACCTCCGGAAAATCGAATGAAAGATGCTCCCCCAAATGAAAGACAGCAGATTGTCATTCTGATCGTGTAGAGTAGTAATCCGGTGTTCTGATTGCAGGTTCCAGCAGGTAATCTGTAAACCATTACAGTTTCCATTTTGAAAATAATCCCCACTAACCGAGCTATCGTCGTGAGTGTGAAGTACCTGCTCTGTGGTGACTGTCACTCTTTGCTGATTGGCAGGTTGCATTCTGGCTGAGAGCCATGAAACTGTCACCTCAGCAGGCGCCTGGGGCCTGGCTGTGCTGATTTGATTTATGTAGGCGCTGATTGTGTCAGTTGCTCTGCAAATTGATTGTGTCACGCCTTCCTGTAAACTAGTGCTCTGCTGAGGCTGCCTCTCAAGGCAGGGGCAGAACTCCTGCAGCAGGGACATTTTACAGAGGAAGTTGGGGCAAAAGGTTTCCTGCAACATTTTCAAATCAGTGTCAAACATCTTGATAGCACTGCTAAGTGTAAGTTTTGACTTTGTAGATGTAGGTCAGCAAATCTTTGAACATGGGGAAAGTGTCTGCGTGGCTTCAAAAGAGAAGAAGGAAGTAGTTTGGTAACCAAACACCCGGTTCATCAGACGGCTCAGGCTCATTCATTATCTCTCTGCTTCTGCATCAGGCTGCTGCAATCAAAAGGAGAGAATTTAGATGAGTGCTCCTCTGGCCCTGATTTGGTTTTATGATCCACCCAGAGGACATCTGCAACCGGAACAAAGGAGTGTGGTGTTGAAAATATGATCACCGTTTGATAAGGCTTAGAGCTGTGGCATGTCACCAACATGATTTGAGTTGAATGAAGAGCAGTTCTTCTGTTTGAATCTGGTTTACCTGGATTTTACAGATACTGTATATTCAGGAGCAGATGTTTTAGTACTTATGTGTGGACAGTGACATTCTGCTGGTTAAATGAGATTGTGTGTCACCAGAATGTTCTGAATCCTCATCTCTCTGTACCCCACTCGGTACGTATAGGACTTACCAATTAGCTTGCTGAAACCAACTTATCTAGCTTGTGTAGGTCATCCCAAACACTTTGAACTGCTTCCACAAGCGCCCAGTTCTGTGACAGCTGGAAACGCCATGTGCAGTGTGCAGTGATCCCAAGCCATTTGAAACGCCGGCACAGGCAGCGCTCTCAGCCAGCGGTTCATATGGTGTGTGAGAGACAAGTGGGGCTAAAGCAGCCTTGTCTGCTCATCTGACAACATGGACGGGCAGAAAAGGATGGGAGACGTCTCTAAATGGTAGATTATGTGGTGGTTTGAGGGTTTAGTTGCAGCAAACCGTTCAACCCATATGTGGATGTTTCATAAATTTGGTATTAAATTTGATATTCAAACTAATATTTATGTGTTGGTCATTTAAATCAATCACCACAGTCAATATGGTAATTGAAGACTGAAACGGTACAACCAACTCTGAAATTGTACCAAAGTATACCGGATACTCATAACCGTTTCCTCCCTAGTGAACAGGTTACTGCTTATTGAATCATCTGTTTACTCATCCATCAGACATTAAGTAATTATTAGGCCACTTGAGATAAGTCAGATATTTCAGCTCAGATTTGGTCGAGTTACTCCTGTTCTTATTATTCGGCAGCTAAATACTCCTCCATGTTCACTATCTACTTGCTAACGCTGTGTGTTTAGCCTTAAGTGTATGAGCTTAAGTGTATGAGCTTAAGGCTAAATATAATATAGCCTTAAGCTCAACAACACATTTAAGTTTGCATTATATCTTTAAGTCTGTGTGGTAACAAGTGGTACTGTTTCGGAATCTCCATACTCAACATGGAGATTCCTGTGATGCAAACGAGTCTGAAGTGTCTGGTCTCTCTAGTCTATAGCAACAGCTGCTGTGCTCTTGGTTGGCATTTGAAATGCAAGCACTGCCATTTCAGAGACAATTTGTTGTTCAAACCACTGTTGTAACCAGGCATCATTAAGTGGGCATTAATTAAACCACTTACTCAGAGCACAGTGTTCCATGTTTGAGCAGCTGAAACATGCGATAAACTGAATTTGTTTCCTAAACAGTGCTCGGGCCAGAGGTGAATGAGCGAGTTGCATGTGCGCAGCCTTTCTATCAAAGAGAGAGATAATACAAGGTTCATGATTCAGGTAATAAAATATATAATAGAAGAGTTGTACATTCACATTAGAGCTCTACTAAAAGAAACGTGTAATGTTAAAGGGGCTAGAATTAACACCTGACTCTACAGTTCTCTTCAGGACTGCAGAGCGCCTAGCGAGTCTTACAACAATAGCAGACAGCCTATTAGAACCTTGTTGTAGACGACTGACATACACAGTTAGCAAGTAGCTAGTGAACATGGAGTATTTAGCTGCAGAATAATAAGAACAGGAGTAAAGGCCAATTTATGCCTCTCCGTTTTTTCTTTTACGGACAGATAAGACAGCCCTATCCGTCGTGAAACGCCCTCTCCGAATGCTTCGGACAGCTTTTCGTACACGTCTGATTTTTCTAACTATCCGTCTTCATGTTGGAGACCCGACGGACCGCTCTTGGCTGTGATTGGTCCGCGAACGACATCATTTCCGTATGACGTAATTTCCGTACGACGTCATTTCTGTTCGACGTCATTTCCGGCCTCAAACGTCCTGCTTGACAGCTAACCCAAACACAACTATGATTCTACGATTAATGTGACGTGTGTGTTAATCCAGCGGAGTTGTCCGGCTGACGGTGGCTCGTTCGAGCACTGACGGCATGTGTGCACGGTCACATACGGTTATAGCGAGCTTTCAAAACGGCGCTAGCAGGCTAGGCTAGCCACCATGCTAACTGCGGTGGTAACAGTGCAAGAACCCGCCGTCACGACTTTAATTCCACTTCTATCATGACACTGTTTCTATAATACCGTCAGGTTAGAAGCAAACACTGGATAGTAGTTGTTAGTGCCGGGAGTCCCTGCTGACTGTGTGTGGAAGCTGGGGGGGAGCTAGGTCCGGGTAGCTTCTAGCTCCATGTAGCCTCAAGCAGATTCAAGCTGTGGAATCAGCAACACAGTTCGGAAACAAGACCGGGGAACCGCTGCGCTAAGAAACGTTTACATCAGCATCTTGACACGCTGGGTGTCACTTTATTTAGTTCTGTTAGTTGCCATGGTTCAGTGTGTGGGACGCAAGCTAACATGTAAACAGAGACACGTGGACTTCTTCTTCCCAAATGGGGTAGGCTTCTCTGAGCTCGTCTTCCGTTGCGCCACCTATGGGTTTGGCGACGAATTTTTTTCCGACGGACTGTGTCGGAGAAGTAAAAATCAAAAAGACTCTTTGCCCCCCGCTGAGACCTCTCCGAGAAACGGACACGTAGTTGTATATAAGAGCCTTAACTAGACCAAATCTGAGCTGAAACATCTGACTTACATTTATGGAGTGGCCTAATAATTACTTAATGTCTGATGGATGAGTAAACAGATGATTTAATAAGCAGTAACCTGTTCACTAGGGAGGAAACGGTTGTGAATCTCCTGTATACTTTGGTAAAATTTCAGGGAGTTGGTTGTACCGTTTCAGTCTTCAATTACCATATTGACTGTGGTGATTTATTTTATAGTGCCCTAGCATCAACTGAAGTCAGGAAGTCTCCAAGACACACACACAACAAGAAAAGTCCATTTTATTTATGCAGTTAACACACATGGCAGAAGTAGCTTCAGACAAAAAGAGGCGGGTGGTGTGTAAAGGGGAGGGGGGGAGTGGGGGGTGTAACTGCAGGAGAGCTGCAAAGGCTCTGATCATAGCCAGCAACTGCTGCATCCCACTGATGCTAGCATGCAATGTCCCCGAATTGTGTGCGTTTTAAGAACACTGACATTTTGTTCTGATGACTGCATTCATTGTAACAGGTTGTCGACATGTCTGTCCTCCGCCACGCTTTGTGTGTCCGTCATCTCTCCCCACTTACAGACAGAGCGGAGGAAACGCAGTAGAAGGTCTCACACTGAGCTAAAATAAACTCATGAATTACTTTGTGACATCAATATCTGTGTCTCGAGTTAGTTTGTCTACTTTCCTGTCAGCGGGAACTGAAACATGAAAAAAACATGTAGGACACTGCTATTTAATTTGCTCTCTTCAGCATTGACATCCTTTTCTTGAAGAATTTCTTTGGCAAGCTCAAGCATTCCTTTTTCAATGTACATTTTTGCACATTTGATATGGTGTTATACTGTACTTTTTTTACTTCAAATAAAACCTCTTGAACATTTTCAGCACAATTTACATATACTGTGACAATACTGATAACAGTGATATGTTTGGTCTATATAATCGTTTAACAGGATGTTTACAGCATTTCATTTCCACTGTTCACCATAACTTTATATTTGTGAGATAACTTTGACTTATTATGTTGAGTTTGTTTTGCATTTCTCCCCAGAAGCCAGGTTTAACTTCTGGTCATATAAATGCCAGTGTTTTTTTGCATGTTTGGAGACCTCTATGTTGCCCTTATCTTCTCCCTCCTGTTCACAAGTTTCGGCCAAACTCATCCTGGTTTACTGATCCACCCGTTTCTTCCAAATGCTCCCGGTCACATACAACATGAATAAAACCCTACCCGTGCATCCCATAGCTGCTAGTGAGATAATAGTTCCTTCCCACATTCAGCCTCTCTGAACTCAGCTTTAAGGCCATCACTCAACACAACCTCCACAGCACAGGACATCACTCACCCACTCAACGGCCACTTTAACATAATGCCATCGGGAAACAGATACAGGTCGATAGGATGCAACAGGGAGCGCTTCAGCAAAAGGCTAATACCTACAGCCAATGCAGCACCACCCATTACTAACACAGATATTGACTGTCAGTCAATGTTTACTGTTTTAGATGTCCATGTTTGTTATCGTCTTATGATGTACTGCTTGCTACTGTGGTGTTTTACTGGTGTTTCATGGCACGTGGTTTGTAATGTAATGATGTAAATGTAAAAGTGCATTGTTATGAAAATGACATAACTGTTTAGGAAAATAAAACAACTGATATAATAATAGTCAAAGTTGTACCGAGAAAATATACACAGCTGACATGATGCTAAAAAAAAGCTACTCTGGTCCCACAGCATTTTAAATGATCATAACATTCATCTAAATTGTGTTTCAGTTCATATAAAGCCCATTCAAGAGGGCACAACCATGATTTGTGAGGCCATGAAAATCGAATCAATTAATAAGCAAGTCTAAGAGAACATGTGTGCCAAATCTGAACGATATGCCCTTGAGATGTTCGGAGAGATTACATTCAAAAGGCGAAACAAGTGTTTTGAGATGTTCGACCACAGAAATCTAATCAGGTCGTCCCTGAGTCCAAGTGAATTGTGCCAAATGCAATGAAAATTCCCTTTGGGCCTTTGTGATATATCGCGGTTATAACAACGTGAGGCCATGTGAGCCTTTTGACCTTCGATCACGAAAATTTAATCAGTTCATCTTTGAGTCAAAGTTGATGTTCGTTCCAAATTTAAAGACGTTTCCTCACACTGATCTTCAGATATCACGATCAAGCAAAACATGAACATACTTTGTGTGGCCACTTCATCCGAAGATTCAAAATTCAAAATTCAAGAGTTTATTGTCATGTACACAACGATTACATTAAACAGTCGCTTGCAATGAAATGTTTGGGTCACAGGTTCTCTTATGACAATGCTCAAAATATTAAAAGCAGACAAAAGAATAAAATAGGATAAAATAGAATTAAAATTTTTTTTTTTTAAATAGAAATAAAATATACATATTTGTGAGCCAAGTGAGGTAAAGTCAGACAGATGGACAACCCCGAAAACATTACGCCTCTGACCACTCGCTGTCGCCATCGCAGAGGCATGAGAAAGGGCTGAATTGTATTTGTTCTAAATTCAGATGGGATGTGGCAGAGGCTGTTATTCTGCAAGCTGTATGCTGCATTCACCGAATATTGAATTAGATGTAAATATGATCTTTTAATCTAAATCTGTGGAATTTTTTTGTGGCTCTGATTATCTCCACAGCCAAGAGCCAGTGTTTCTGGATACATCTAGCCGTCTGTTAGCCGATACCTGAAAAAAAAAATTTACAATTTCTGAATATTTCGGGAAGAAACAGTGGAGAGGGGCTTTCTTCATGTCTGTAAAGATGAGCTGCTGTTTCTCATATCAATTTTCAGTCCAGGTAATTCAAAAAAATTCAAGTTTTTACAAGTTTTTCACTGCAAATGGTCGATCGCATTGTATTCTCTGAGGAATATAAATAAACCACCTGGGTAATGCCGACACAAACTCCCAAAGGAACAGTTGAATAAATATGAAACATGCGTCACAGTTTTCAGACAGATCTTTTGTGTAGCGAAGAATCTCGTGTACGCACTAACAACCCCCCCCACACACACACATTCTCCGAAGTGGCCTGCAGAATAAATAATACCTCTGCATGAGCCATCACACTCACACAGTCATCATCGGGACGAGAGCAGACTTTGTCACTCACATCCTGTGTCTCCTCTTAATGCTTCAGTGTCAGATCGGCACATCCCACACTGCAGACAGCATATCATGAGCCCATCATCCGCCCACACACTCTCACGGAGCGTAATTGTCTGGGGTGAAGGCCGTCTGCTCTGCAGATGCCCGTGTTGATTTGTCGTGTCATTGTAAAACATTTCCTTCAGGGACCGTCCGTTATGGCTTTGAACCGTTTTGCAAGGAAATAGCTGAAGAATGTATAAAAAGCGAGAAGTAATAAATACAACAAATTCCCACCGGCTGCTACTTCAAATGTCCTGATGCTTTAATATGGAGGGAATATTCGGTATGCTGAAGAAGATTAATGCCTCCAGCTGGCACGGCATTGCCATCTAGCAGAATTCATTTTGCATGTTTAAAAAGAAAGCCATTGCCTGCATCAGTCACTGTATATGTAATACTTAAAGGTATTAAAATTTAAAGGGGGAATTGGAATGATCTGCCTGTGTTGAAGTGGCTGAATCTCAATCTTTCTCTACTGGATTTTCCCTCTTGCCATCTTCTTCTAATCCTTCGCTTCTTTGCGGCGCTGTAAAGCTTTCGAAATGCAGCGATAATGAGAGGAGCTCGTTGTCCATGAGTAAAAGAAAACTTGGGAAAATAAGTATCAGAGGAAAGCGAGCAAAAGCAAGCTGTGGGACCTGAATCCATGTCAGCCTGTTCTTTTTTTTTTTTTACACAACATCAAAGATGGGGAATCAAAAGGACAAAATCATACACATGGATTCATTTAAAGCAGCGACCGCATCGTCCCTTTAGTTCCGCAAAACTTAACTGGGAATAAGTCTCGGTTGCATCTGTAAAAAATGCGTGGACAGGAGGCTGAAGCATTACATCATTTTGTGAAGCCTCGAAAAGTCCCCAATCCCTGGCAGGCACCGAGGAAGGATGGACACAAACATACACATTCACACAACGCCGGACGTCTGAGCCCGTGAGAAACTCCATGGCCAGACCTCAGTGCTCATCCCAGGTGGCGTTGCCTGGTTATGTGCGGAAGGTTGCTCATAGGGCAGCCGTGTTAAGCACGACTGGAAAGGTCAGCCACGGGGTCCTGCCAAGTATTTTATCAAATAACACAGCTGTGTGGCTGATGAGGATTGGGGGGGGAGGAAGAGTGTCCATGTGTGATTTGCAGCTTGTGGGTGTGTGTTGCGTGCGAGTGTTCGGCTCTGCTTGCCTGACTAGACACGCACTTGCAGTTGTCTTTCAAACTCAGTACCTACAGGGTTATTCTGGCTGCTTCGTTGTTCTCAGACAATACACTTCATCCACGACTGGCTGATGTTACAAAGAGACAGCAACAACAGAACGCGAAAGGGGGGCGGGGGGGGGGGGGGTGAGTTATTAGTGCGGCATCCCTTCGCAGCGTGATTGTGTTGAGACTGTAAATCCCATCAGGTTTGGAGCTTTAGGATCCAGCACTCTCCTTTTCTGATTGGAACATGGAGTCCTTTGAGGTTTCACAGAGAGAGAGAGAGAGACGGAGAAACAGGCAAAGAGAAAGTGAAACAGCAGACAGAGAGTCTCAATGTCTGCTAGAGATACAAGGAAAAGAAACAAACAGCATTCCCTTTGATTCAACAGCAAAAGAAGGCTTCATTCAACTGTGCCCTGTCAAGTAAGGCCTGATCATACATCCCCAGCCACTGTAAGGATAACACTCTCTATATCACATATCCATATCAGCCCTTGAAGTATGGGCTCCTGCAGCACACACGCTTTTGGATTTTCAATAAACCGACAAATCCGAATCCTCTTGTAAATATTAACTCTGGCAGTTTTGGGGTCTCCAACTAACGAGTCCATCATAGCCGCAGGGGTCCTTTCCAGCGAGGAGAGTCATGTGAGAACTTGTCATGAGCGGAATATCAAATGAACTACGCTGCACCCTTCGCTCAAGCAATTACACACTTACCTGTGAGAGATAACACAAGTATGCAGGTGTTTTTTGCTAAGCAGGTCAAGTCTGAAAATAAGCATTGTTAACTGAAATCAGCATTTTCATCGCCGGCAGAACCAGCTTTCACCAAAGAGAAAAACCAAACACTATTTTCATCTTTCCCCAAGTCTCATTGTACATGTCGGAACAAAACAAATATGAATAACATTACTGCATTCCATTTGTCTGGAGTTTCAGACAATTCTGATATGAATCAGAGCTGTGTGTCACAGTGTGTGGCAGTGCCATCCAAGGTGGCTCTGACAAAGGAATTCAACTATTTCCTAGTTTTATTTCCTTCTTTGATAAAACCACCTCAACTCCAGATAAATATCCTGTACGTGCATTATTAGGGCATTGTAATTGCGTTTCCATGCTCTACGGTGTAAATCGGGGAGGGGGGGGGTGACACCTTGCAAAGATTGTGAATAATCAAAAGTAATCATGTTACACTGATCATATATCTGTATAGCATTTTGACCATAGGAACTTTCCCTAGGAACCTTTGCAGGCTAAATTAAAATCTAAGGGTTTCCATTAAACAGTCCCGGCTCAGGAGGTAACTTTTAGGGTGGGGCTTGCAGCACTGATCATGCCTGGTTGGTTGAGCACATCCGGGGGTTTTTTTCTTCAGCCAATTAGTCTCCCAAATTAATTATGTAGTCCAGCATTTCAGGTGTTTTCCACATGCTTTGTTCTCCTTTCACATACATCTCAAAATTTGAATCGTTGTCATGCTTACTGGTTGTTGTAGTGTTGCTTGATTTACAAACAGTGTTTTCCATTTATTACCTTCACTCTTCCGGCCTGCCACCGAATTTTCCACACTTCAATTTCATAATAATCCAAATATTTTCAAAAGCTCTTGTGATGACAATAACTGTTTTGTGATGTTGCTTCACTGTAGAGCTGCTCCACTATCTCATGTGACTAAAAGTTCCAGGTACTTTGACAGCTTGTATCTGCTATTAAGATGTATAAAGATCACAGTAGAAGGAGGTATAATAAGATGTTTAAATATATGAGTAAAGCATGTAAAATTACTCCATTATAAGTACATTTTAGAAAAGTGCAGAAAGAAAGTGAAGAAGTGTGCCTCTCTGCCTTAAGCCTGTTCTTGACCAAGGTGAGATCAGGGGACCGGTCCAGCCATTCGAGGATGTTCCACGTCTTTGCCCTGAAAAAAGTCTTTGGTTGGTTTGGTTGCATGTTTAGATTAAATTATCTGCTAAATGATGAAATATTGTCCATTGAGTTTTGATTCAATTGACTGAATCTGAGCTCAGACTGCTCTTATAAACCTCTGCATTCATCCTGCTGCTCCTGTCAGCAGTGAAATCAACAGTAAGTTCCACCGGAGCCATAACAGCCTGAGCCATTACAGTCCCACCTTGTTTGACCGATCAGGTTGTGGCTTTGGGTCATGAGCTGTTGCTTCTTTCTTCACAGTTTCCTCTTTTCACAATTTTTGTAGAGGTTCACTTCATTGAACTCTGTTCCGGAACTCCAGTTTCTTTTTGTGAGTTGTTGTGAGCCACAGCCTTATCGGTTTTTGAGGTTGACCAGAGGTCTGTGTTAAATCCTGGAGAACACTCCTGGCTTTCTTTTTAAGCCATTTAATGTAGCTCATTAAAATGCTTAGGATTTACTCCTCATCCAAATAACCTCAGGTCCCCAGCCCACAACTCAGTTCATCATTTCTTGTGGATACCTGCTTTTTTTAGAGTGAAGCTGAATTTTGATTGTTTTTTTGTTGTTGTACATGAACCAACACTAAGCTGACACACAACTGCCTAAGAACCTCTCAGTGTCCAAATACCTTTCAACCCCTCACATTTTGACAGTAAGAGTTTAAAGGGCTATGTCTCCCACCAAGTGCACTCTTGGCATTTGAAATGTAAAAATGTGTCTACCTTTTAACTTGAAGCCATAATATGGGTGTCAAAGAAAGACAGCTAAGTAAACAGTACATTTCTCTGTAGGGAAGTGGTATTTGTAAGAAGTAGCATAAACTGGAATTACTAGATTACAAGGACACCGACACTGCACTCAAGCACCATAATGAGAGAAGAGAACATACATGACACAGCATTTCTATATACAGTACAAAACGTCTCTGCTACAACCACCACATAACACAAGCTGCCCAGACACTGTTTTGAGTAGGTGTTGGTTTGATAGAACATAACCTTAGGTGGGTCTCCTCCAGCTGCTTTGTAACAGCTCATTCATATTCACGCTCGATGCTAAATATGTCACCTGGGGTTTACAAAGGCCCTTTTCATTATGTATAAAAACAATAGTACAAGAAATGCCAATGTAAACGAGCAGGAGTGTACAGCAGCTTGAGTCACCACTTTGTGCATTTCTCACAGACATAATACTGGCTTCAGAAGGCAGAGAATGTGCGAAACCATGAAGTGTGACATTGAAAAGGAATCACAGAGATGACGTGCCTTCGCAGGCGCCCTGGTGGTTGGTGTATTGCTTTACTTTTTTTTTTTTTGGGTCATAATTCTATCTCACCACTAACCCCATCCTTTGTCCTTTGACAGTTTTCGCGATGAACATGTTTAGAGAATCCCCTCTTTGTGGGACATGATGGATGTGGACTGTGAGCAAATGTTTTCCCCATGACTCCTTCTCACGACAAAGTGTACGTATACATGTTACATTTAAATGGAGTATGAAAGTTCCCATTTTAGCAGCTGACAAGTAAATGCACATCCTAACAAAGGAGAGACCCTGCGTGCATTTTCATAAACACCATCTTTCTCCTGGGAGGGCACCCAGTCTCCTGTGGCATGCGATAGATCGACAAGCAATCAGCCGATTCTAAGAACTGCTTACTTAGCCCATCACTGTAACTGAACTGTGCGGCTGCTAATACAGCTGGAAAGAATTTGAAGAAAGAGTGCCTCTAGAAGTGCTTCAGTGCAGTTCTTGCCTCATTCTCTCCTCTCCTCCTGTGACGTTTAGTCAGTCAAGGGAGACATTAGTGGAAGGAAATATATATTGCAAACTTCCATCAGTCTTTGGAGAGTCATGAGTGTAATGTAGCTTCGGAAGAATACATCAATCCAGCCAACCTCAAGCTATAAAAGTTTGTTGAGCCAATGTCTAGCGATCCCTGTGATATTCTCCCTGCACAGGGCCTGATGGATTGAGTGTAAATCGGAGATCCAAAATGAACATCAGAGTTTCTTTCCACTGGAACAGGAAGGCAACCAGAAGACAGGATGCAAAGCGGGCTAAGATATTAGGGATTCACGGCAGACCCTTGAGTCATGTCTTCTACCGGTTACGGAAATTGCCTTGGTTTTTGTTTTTTTTGTCAAAATATGTGTTCTTTTCTGTCAGCACTCTGAGCACTGAATTCTGTTTTTGTCACAGCTCACAGCACATATACAGGCATTTAGACTCGCTATTGTGTGTTTTCCCCGTCTTTTGAATCGAAAATGTCAGGTGATCAAATCCAATGAGAATAGCACTTTAGACAAGGCAGGTGGCACCGTGCTAAAAGCTACATGAAATCAGGTTACAGCTACAGCTTCTGTTGTGAAGGGGAAACGCAGGTTTTATGAAGAGCTATGTGTTGTTGTGTGCGTCATGACGACGAGATTAAAATGTGTCCTGCTGTGGTTTCCGGTCTCTTCAGAGAGCAGGAGCAGAGAGGCTGGTAGCAAACAGCTCGCTCCTCGAGCTGCAGACGGGAATGGATGGCCCTTTTGGTTCCATTAAAATGTTACAGAGCGAAGAGGAAGGAAAGCAACCTGGGCTACCGCACACATTCTTCACCGCTGACTTTACCGGTCCGTTGGGGAAGACGTGTTGAGGTTTTCACCGAAGGCTGCACCAATGACAAAGAGCTCAGGAAATTCATTAGAGATCCAGAGGAAGAGGGAGCAATTATTAAGAAACGGCTAATGTCTTTGAGGCAAAAAAAAAAGGAACCACAGCAGATTCATCAGTTATAAATACGACCATTTAATTCTTGGATCCTTGTTCGGTCTGTTCTTCTAGGTTGAAAAACGCCACAAACTAATGAACACATCAATACCACTGTGCTTGAGGTGATAAGGGATTATAACACATTCTTTAAGAACATAATGAGGGCATTAGCATCATTATTATTTGGACATTATATAACATTTTCAAAATGTGCCAAATCCCAAAGGATTTACAGCTTTCTAGGGCAGAGGCATGACTAATAACATTTTCATGAAAGCCTTTCCACATTTTAAATGTTATTTTTATAATAATTGCCATAATTTGCAATGCATGTCATTTTTCATGACAGAGAAATACGAGAAAATGCTTAGATTAATTTGTATCGCGAAAAATACTCCATATTCAAGACTAAAGGGCTCCTCTGTTATGTGACATAATTATATTCTTCTCAAATGTAATCTGCTAAACTCATGACTGCATAGCCGTCAAATAAGTCGGCTGCCTTAACGGCCATTCAGACTCATAAATGAGACGTAAGAGCTGTGTGAATCTAAACTGTCAAATAACTGCTTTGGATTGCCTCATCTAACTGAAGAAAACATCTACATTCATTCTCTACTAAGGAAATCTGCCAATGAAACCTTCACAACAACAAAATAAAACTGGGACGTCGGAGAGAAAATAATTAAGCTCAAAGCGTGGAGGTTTTTTCCCATGCACACACACTCATAAAACTGGTTCTGTCAACGCAGATGGTGCTGGAGTTAATTCACACGGCATTCCCTGTGTTTAACTGGGTCATCCCAGCAGTAGAACCGTGTCTTGATACGATGTTTAGCAGACAAGCAGTCCCAGGGAGCTTGAAGTGCACAAACGTTTTATTTGCCCATTAACAGGGAGGATGTTAAGACCAAACTTGAACAAAACAACGCTCTCCCTCTTGTCCTACAGTGGTTAGCAGAGAGAGGAGGGGAGATTAGAGAGGGAGCGGGGAGTTTTTAATTTGGGAAGCCTCGTAAACACTACGTGCATCTGCCCGCGTTTACATAATGTTGCAGCTGCCGCTGCTGCTAAGGCTTTTTCGCCCGATTCTGCTTTTCTGCTCGGCCCAAGCACACAGGAGGAGGAGGAGGAGGAGGAGGAGGAGGAGGAGGAGGAGGAGGAGGAGGAGGAGGAGGAGGAGGAGGAGGGGGAGAAAGATGAAGATGAATGTGCTGATGAGCCAGCATGAGTTTGAAATATGTTATCACCACAGCTATCATCATTATCGTCATCATCGCCTCTGTCATCTTTATGAACGCAGTAGTTGTAAAAATGTCCTGATGATGATTAAGAGAAATGATGAGGTGACGATTTTGTGTTTTGCTGGGATTTTTTGATTTACTTTCACGCCGGTCCAAAGTAAATTATTAGCTACAATTTCTCTTATCAGATTAATGTATTGCGTTTTCCATGCATGTACAGGAACAATTGCGAGGTTTCTGCTTTTGAATTGCTGAGGACAGCATCTGTGTCCTTTTTTAAATTTTCATTCATGTAACACCATGACGACGCTCGGCCCCCCAGTGCACATTACAATCCAAGTGAACCCACTTTCTTTTACCTCTCTGCGAGCTCCACAACAAGCTAATCCCCTCCCTGCTAACTTGTCCTCCCTGCAGCCCATTACAGTCAGCTCACATCCAGACGTGCCACTGGGCCTTATGACAACAGGGCCTGATAAGCTATGGACGTTCCTCTGATTTCGGCAGCCTGATTAGCTCTTCGCTGGACCAGTATAGGTTGGGCCCCCCACAAGAAAAGCTCCCCTTTCCTCCTAGGCTGGGATTCAAACTCACTTATATTTTTACTCATACGCAGGTCATGTGCGAATAAAATGTGCCTGTCTATAAAGTGGCCAATATACGGCGGCAGATTGAAAGAGAGATTGCCAGGCTTAGCATCTGTGACCCTCCGCCTCCTCCGCTCTCCGCTGCTCCTCTTGTCTGTTTCGAGCGAGCCAATGTTTCTGGCTCTGGGTATTTATCTGTGGCGCAAATATGCAGCCCGTGTCTTGCAGGGCAGCAGGCGTTTCGGCGACATCACAAAGATGGATTAAGTCATGCGTTAAATTGCCTCTTTGAAGGAAATGAATAAATAAATTTGAGAGACTAATTCCTTGACTCTGCACCATCTCTTGTGTGAGTGTGGCTGCATAATGCTGGCTTAAATCTACCCTCTGCTCTGCTCTGTTCTCCGTTGTGTTCTGTTGGTGTGTTAATTCAAAAAATTACATTTGTTACGACTTGGCAATGTCAAGACGCTACAAGTGCATTTGTTTACTAAATGTATTAGTACACCCAGGGATGTTGGACCTATTGTCTGGGAGAGCGTTTTGACTACTTCACCTGTCAGACATTATAAACTTTACCCCTCGTAAAGTCATCACTTCTTATATGGTGAGCCAGCGAGGACAGCACCTTCCAACACAGCAGTGAAGAACGATAGATAGATGGTAGGGCTGGGCGATATGGCCTTAGATAAATAACGTGATATGTTTAGGCTACACCGCGATAAATTATATATATCTCGATATTTTGACATCTCCTCTGAATCACTGTACAAATGTTAAAGTCAGGAAGTGCCTTAGCTAGCAGACGTTAGCATTTACGACGGTCCTTGAATGGGCCTCGTCGGAAGACATCAGAGGAAGTGAGCAGTCAGCTGTGAGAGGGGTATGAGAAAAGAGCGAGAGGAGCCAAACTCAGAGAGCGCTTTTGTATTATGACAGTTAAAAAAGGTTCATATGAAAGAAGCATCACCGAAACACGAATGCTCATGCAAAGTAATTGAAAGTGCAAAATCATTAGGCAAGTCATTCGGCAAATGATTGTTCCTTGAACTTAAAAATATTTGAAGGCTGCTGAGACGAGAGAATTCAAAAGGCTGGTTGTTCATGCACGAAAATAAACTGAGAGGGGAAAAAACTGAAAAAGAGGATCAAATAGGTACGTGTAGTAAACTCAGCTAGTGCATTTTACTTTTAAACCTCACCGAGGAGATTATGTTTTCCCCCCATCCTTTCAGTTTGTTTGTCAGCATGATTACGCAAAAACCCCAGAAAACTGATTTCTATGAAACTTGGTTGAAGAATGATACACGGGCCAGGAATGAACATTACCTTTTGACAGGAATCCAGTTTTCTCTCTCTCTCTCTCTCCCTCTCTCTCTTTCACCTTTCCTTTGACATTTCCACTGATTTCCCAGAGGATAATTCATGGACCTTGATGACAAAAATCCGCCATATTTAGATGACTGATGTGTGAAATTTGGTGCAGCTTGATTGATTTTAAGGGGACTGGCAGAGGTATGTGTCATGAAGTGCCATTCTAGATACTCTACTACTACTTTTTGCTTTAGCTACCATAATGCCATTTAGCTTGTGTGACAACTAGTCTATATGCTATGACTAGTCCATAACTAGTTTATATAATCTGTATTTTGCCTGTATTGACTGACATGAGCTGTATAACACAAATCCAGTCATGCCTAGACTCTATGCCACTAGCAGCCTGCAGAGTCGGCATTCTGGCAGAAATACTTTCACCTCTTTTGAAAGTGTATTAACCCTCTGGAGTCTGAGGCCTCGTCAGCCACTTTGGAAGTAGTTTGGCCTGCCATGACATTTTTATATATTTCACCTACCTGAAAACATTGATCCCAAAGGGCTATGTATGCTTTTACTGAGCCAGGCTATGCACCAATAATCTCAAGAGCAGTGGAAATGTCATCACCAGTGTGGTTGTGGAATCAGGAGAGTTGAAAGCAGGTTTAGTATGAGGAACAAATGTATGCGTAGAAACCAAACACCTGAGGCAGTTGGATTGATACTGATGACATGACTATTTCAACTTTTATTTGAGTTTGTTCCTCAAATTGTAATTTTGATCTCTATAGGAGTCAATGTTTTCAATGCACTGCATACTATACGGAGACAGGCTTAGCATTTCTGACAAGCTAAGAAGGAATATATTATATAGCACTTTGTAGTTTTGCTTCATTTTTGAAGGAATTGTACTTTCTTGATTCTTGTTGTTCTTGGTTTGTACCCTCGGGTTGAATGCACTTATTGTACGTCGCTTTGGATAAAAGCGTCAGCTAAATGAAATCATATTTCCTTACAATGTAAATAATATTACATTGTAAGGAAATATGACAGACCAGAATAAAAGCGAGACAACATGTATATCTAGAAAGAAAAGAAAAACTTCTGTAGCCAGATCCACTACACCTCCTTCCACCATTTGTCCCTCATAAAAAACAGGGAGGAACTCCATTGTGAGGCTTTGAATTTTTAGATTTTACAAGCTGTGAAGTGTATCTGTTAGCCAGGCTACAACATTAAACGAGGTTGGCTGTCGGTTAGAGAAGGAATCACAATAAAACGATAGTGAGGATAAGATCCCTTTAGTGTTTGGAAACACCAACAGATGAGTCTGATGAGTCTGACATCACGGACATTAAGCAAGTGAGCAAAGATAGTGTACAGCTGATTGCCACAAATTCAGGCTGCACCAAATATATAAAAGTGTCTATACTGCACATTTATTAGTTTCTGACTCAGGGAAAGTGGGAAGAACAGTAAAGTTCCAAACTACTGTCTCGCTGAACTATCCCTTGTTAAAAGAAATCAAACGTGTTTCTTTTCTACCTGGTCTCCTTTAGATCTCCTTTATTTATTTCACTTCCACTCACTGAGCCTCCCCTGAAACTGTTTGGAGTCCCCCAGGAGAGGCCTGCCTCCCACTTTGAAAACCTCTGTTATTGTACAGTCACAGGGTCTATAAATCTCACAGTTGTTCTTATGTAGCCTCTTATTCATCATTTTTTTGCTGCTAACAACAACCAAACACATCAGACTGGGGGAGGCGATGAGTTTCAGAAATCTAGTCTGAGCCAAGGGAGACGAGCTCTGGAGGTTTATCAAGAATCAAACCTCTGCACTGACTAGCTTCAAACCGCTGTCACTTGGCAACAGCACATTCTTAATGCTGAACCTCTTCTTTTTCATATCTTATAATTTACTCTGCAGAGACTAATTCTCCTGGTTCCTTTGGTAATTTCACCTCAAAATACCCTGAGTGTCTCCTTTAACGTGCATTTAAATGTCACAACCAATATATTTCACTCTTTCCCAGATTTATCTTGACTTTTAACACTCCTCTGGTACATGCTGCTGTGATTCATCCGAGGACCAGTAGGGACTCTTTTGAAATTGTTGTAATCAGAGGGTAATGCAAAAATTAGTGCTGAAACGCCCCGGGAAAACATCTCAAGGGAATTCAATCATACTGAGACAAGCTTCCCAGAATCCATTATTGCAGTGCCTTTACAGGAATATGTGCTGTGGCCAATATACAAATCTGCTCTATTACACAGTGTGATATAGAAGAGTTTAACCAAAGATTGGATTTGACAGTGACAGTAGCAACACAGAAAATGTACAACATATCGGCAAGTTTTTATGGTGAAGGAGTGAATCGAGCCCAAACTCACCAAGAGGTCTATTGATGGGAAGCTAAGTGAAGATATCACAATACCGATAAAAGACTTCTTAAACTAAATAGTCAAATATCTGAGAATATTGTGAACAATAGCCAGTACATATGGTAGAATAGTACACAAGGTTGTGACATAATTCACTAGCTTTAGTGTTTTCTTTAAAAGAGACTTATCATGCTCACATTTAGGTTCACATTGTTAATTTGGATTATAACTTGAAATGGTTTGCATGCTCTTATGTTGAAAAAACACACCACTCTCCCTTTCTACTTTCCAATGCTGCAGCTCCTCTTTTCAGCCTCTGTCTAAAAACCTTGGTTTTAGCTCCTGTCTCTTTGAGGCCCTCTTTCCGATTAAGCCCAGTCTGCTCTGATTGGCCAGGTGGCCAACTATGTCATGATTGGTCCACCGCACCTCGGTAAAGTGAGCCTCTTTCGGCGAGCCAGACAAGCAGCAAGTTGTGCATTGTTTAAATGTGAGTCATGTGACATGACAATGATGCATAAGTACTTGCAGGACCACTGACCAGGCATTTCATGAGCTTCTTTTACATACACGTAAACCACTGCAATAAGCTCAAGGTCTAAAGCGTCAGAAGAATGTAGACGCACACACAGACAAACCTCTTTGGTTGCTCTGAAGTTTTACCAATTTCGTATTTGTTGGAATTCAAGTCACCTATTTTTGATGCGTTAGCCTGTAGCAGATGTTCTGGGGTTTTCCTCTCGTGTTCTCGTCTGCTGTTTGGTGCTGGTTGTGTACAGTGGGTTTATCAGAGCTTGTTTGCTGAGAGCTGCCAGCTGCTTCTGGAAATTACACTGATGAGAGATGTGACATGGAACAAAAACAACAAAGTTGTGGACCGTAAAACAATAAGCTGCAAAGTTCTTCTTTTGAAAGTATCTCTCCCAGTCGTCTCCCCCCAGCCATCCCAAACCCTTCCCTGAGTCCATCAGGCAACCTTCCTGGCTCATCATTGGCTGTAGACTCATGTTAAAGTAAGAAGAGCGAGTCAGATTCATGATCCTTCACCATGGATGAATAACTAAATACATGATTTAAATTATAACCATCCTATCCTCTTTACCAAGCTGGTTACATATACCCTGGGCCAAATATTACCATATTTATTCAAGAGCAATTTATGTTAACTGAGCCAAAGAGTCCATTTTATTTATTGTTTTGGTTGTGGATGTTGTATTTCATTCATGGTTTATTTATTGAGGATATTACAATATTTCTAAATATAATTCAAATGTCAGACTAAATATTCTTAAGAATTGAAAGTGTATTGCTCTTTGAAAGGTTGTACTTGCAAGATTATGCTCTAATATTATCATTATTTCAGTGGTATGAAATTGTTTGAAAATGACAACAACAATATCACGAATCACAATAACTTCTGGGACAATATACCATCGTACAAATTTGTTATCATGACGGACCTACTCTAATATATTTTATAATGCACCAAGTTAGAGGTTTTCTAACTTGGTGCATTATGCAGAGTTTGCAGCTTTAGTTCTGAGAATTTCTTTCATATATATAAGTATCGTAAACTGAAATATCAATTCAAATCAAATAGAAGTCGAATTGAAACCTTGTTGATCGGAATCAAAAGGATTTGAGAAATCTGTGGCGCTACTCAGCCCTAATTAGCATGTTTTTAGAGTAACACAAGTAAAAGCGTAGAATAGCCATATACAGAATAATACATGACAGGCTTCTATGCAGAGGTTTAAAGATTAAATCTGATGTCAGAGGGTCCCTGCGAGGGGACACAGTGAAGGACCTGATTAGAATAAGTCTTGAGGAAACTAGCTTGGAGGAGTTTGATGCTAAGGAGGTTGTACAGATGAGGTTCAGTCAGGGGTTAAAGAGCTAAAAGGCCCAAACTACAAGGGGTGGACTTCAGGGGTACCAGGCTCTAGTGGTCCTCAGGGGGATGTGCTCTAAAGGGAGGGAAGCAAAGGCACAAGAGAAGTTCCTTGTTTTGTAGTGGTTATGCTGTAATGGCAGTAATGAGCTGACCACATATCTTGGGTTTACATTTATGCTTTTTTTTTGGTTGTAATGTTTTAAAAAGCACTATTTAAAGGGACTCTTACCTTTGTTGCATTTGAGAATTACAGCACATTCAAATCATCCCGCCTTCCTCCAATGCCCCACCCCCTCGTTCCCATCCGCGGTGTTTTTTTGAAGAAACTTTATTTACGCACGTGAGTTTTTGTTTACCAAAGCAATGGATTCGGTAAGTTATATACATTTACATTCACATGCCTTGATGACGCGGGCCCGAATGCGCCACAAGAAGCAGACGGAAAACCTGCATGTCCATGCAGCAAACAGACAGGTCTGTCGGCCAATAAGGTCCTTCGGTCCGAAGAATTTTATTGGTTGAAGTTTGCACTAAATATTATGAGAGTGAAATAATTGTTTGTTTTTACTCCTGGTGGGTCTGTCTTGCATTTTAGAGTGTCATTACCTTATTAATACCAATTTAACCTTATCCAAAAAAAGTGTAAAAATGCAACAAGGGTAAGAGTCCCTTTAAGTTAATGAGTTTTTTTAAGCAACGCCTAAAGCACTACTTCCCTTTGTGACTTAAAAATAAAACAGCACATTGATGCATCTTATAATTTTCTATTTATTACCAAAAAATTTATCAGGAAAAAGAGTTAAGATGGGAGAAAATATGAAGGTGTTGAGGTGCATGTTGTTGTAAGTGGTGCGCCTAAATTGTGTGCTGGTGCTCCGAACATTTCCAGTAAGGAGCACCAGTGCTACTCGTGGAAAAAGTCACTCTGGAGCCCTGATTTGTGAGTGGTGGTGATTCCCATCATCCATCATTCCTTCACCCTAGCCCTTTTCTTATTTGTGGATTAAAAAAAATAAGACAATGTAACCCCGCATTGATTTTCACAGGCTTACACAAATCTGCACAGCCTTTAAACTGTAGCAAGGGCCAACCATCTTCACTAATCTGGTCTTAAATTCCAGCCCATTATTCCACAGCAGGGGAGGGTAATTGCTTTGAACACTCCTAGAGCCGCAGTGAATACTTGGTTATACCCTTTGGTCTCAACAATGCCCTTGCTGTGTTCCAGGCTCTTCAATGATGTGCTGCGTGACATGCTTAACAAATGTGTCTTTGTTTATCTTGACAACATCCTCACCAACATTCAATCAGGCCCTTCCAATGAGGGTGGAGTCCCACAAGGTGGCCCCCTGCTTCGTTAGATTCTACCTTTCTCCAAGGTCATCAACCCTTTAGTGGTCTGCCTCCAGCTTCCTGCTGCCATTAGGATGCATTCCACTTCCCATGCCTATCATATCAAACCTGTTAAGGGAGGCACTGAGTTGCCCCCTCAACCTGCCCAGCACGCTGATGGAGCGTCTGCCTGCACAGTCAGACGTCTCCTCCCAGGGTGGGAGGTGTCTCCATTACCTGATTCGACCCATTACTACCTCTGCCAACAAGGTTATTCTTTCATTGCCATTTGTCTTCTTGTTTGTTTGTCTGACTTTTAGCACCATTACGCTAAAACTGCAGGACTGAGTTTACTGAAACTTGGAAGAGTTGGGAAATGGGCAAGATAGAATTGGATTTTTCACTTTATACACCATTGCAAGATCTAAGATCGAGCATATTTCAGGTAGTGTCTATTTATGAGTATGTGCAATTCAGTGAGGCATGATTGAATCAAGGTTTGTGTCGGACCTAAGCCACAGTATGGGCTCTACTGAGTGACTTGTAGTAGGTTTTAAAGTTTCTATTAAAAACATGATTTTGTATTTCAGATATGGCCAGAGGTGTCATATTACATGCACTGAGCATGCTCATTTCTAAATGTCTTTTTGTGAATTGTCATTCCTTTTCCACCCCTGTCTGAATTAAATGAACACAGTAAATGGGATCACATCATCAAACCTTTTGAATGAAATAGGATCAAATAATCGTGTTAAATAGGTGAAATATAAAATACTCTATGGCCTCTGCAATTAAAAAGGTCTGCTTCTCCCTTCAGCTAAAGCAAACACAGATGAGAAATTCTTTGTACAGTGAGCAGGGTCTACATCATTAAAATCATTATCTTTCCTGTATGTGATTTATGTGCAGACACAGGCTGACCAGAGGATCCTGTATTGTGCTGTATGTTGTTGTTAGATTAACTGTATTGATGTTGTTGTTGCTCACTGGGTACTTCACCAGGAAAGCTTGAGAAAAACAGAAGAAAAACTCTGACAGGAGATACATCAAGAGGAATGATATGCAAGGCAATTGTAAAGCATCTAGATGGGTGTGAGATACCTTCGGCAGACACGATAGAGGGCAGAGCGATATCAACAGCTTGGCCTATTATCTGGTCTAATGGAGGCCCGTCTGTTAGAAACAAAAGGCCTTGGTTGTTTTGCATCAGCTCTTCTGATGACTGGCTGACATTCGTCCCACGCCGATGGAGTCAATTAAAAGCTCCATCCGTCAAGCGGCTACAGCTGCCTGACGCCCAGCCTCAGCGAGAAATACACACACTGTCGCTCATTCACCACTTTACTGTCATGTGTGTGCTTTTCTTTATTTATTTTATTTCCCTCTGTCTTTCTGTCTCTCTTTTCCTTTTTTCTTGTCTCCGTCACAATGCCAGGCTTCTAAAAGCAATTTCATCCTTTCTGTGCTGTCACGCTCTGCGTTCACAATATCCGATTGTTTGGCTTCCAGTGTAATTTCTACATTTTCAATATATGCTGACTATATTTGAAATATACAGCTCGTGGTGGAGTCTTTAATATGTGAACCTTCCAAATATGCTCTTCAAAGTAATTATGAAATGTCATGGTAAAAGTTCATTACATATTTGTATTTTTTTTCGATGAGGATTGTTCATTCCAGCTCCTGCCAGATGTCATTTCAGTGATCAAAATATAAAATAGTATGTCCCACACACACAGACACACGCAAGTTTCTGGATAACAAACTGAATTTTCCTCCAGATATGGAATATTCACCACATGGAACAGCATTGCAATCTTCTGATATGCCCCAAATATACTAAACAAGATTTAATATAGGGTATACAAATATTTTTCAGGTCATAAATATATAATTACTTCATACTTGATAAAGTGTGAAATGGTTGCTGGATATTTCAGTGTTGGTTGACTGCAGTTTCACTCAGCTGCCTTCTCGGGGTCTCTTCCTCCTCCTTCCCCCTCTCTTTAGAAGTCAGTGGCACGGTCAAAGATGTGCCTGTAAAGTTTAATTTGAAAGCTATGCTAACTTTGACCAACCACATTAAACAGTTACTTGGTTACAGCGTAGTAGCCTAGTTACAAGCAACTGCATTTATCACTCAGCGTTCTATTGGAACCTGTAATATACTATCTGTAATGATACAATCCCTGACGATTTCCACAAATATTAATATGCCCATTCTATCTAAAAGCTTGTGGCTCATATGCAGTCCAATCATACCTGCTCAATCAATTATTTTCATAAAGTTACAGAACAACTTTAATTGTGTTCAATCAAACACAACAAATGAGCACCCAGGTGAGCATAGCGGCGATTATTCAGCTATTGAAACTCATATGGACGGGTCAACTGTGTGAAGTATCTTGATGCTGTTTTGTTTTTTTCGCTTTTACGAGGCTTTTAATTAAAATACTATAACCAGAGGCATTGCAGTATTTTACATCCATCATTCGCCAGGTGACTTTTTAAGGTTGCCTCAATCAGGTGCTGATCAAACCCCACTTCAAGCAGAAAGGCTTTTGGAAATCAGGTGCGGCAGCATGGAGAGCGATAGTGTCTGCATGAGGAAGAGGCTGGTGGATGAAAGGGTCAAAGCATTTTACCCAAGAGACTGTGACTATGATGTATTAAATAAAAAGGTAATACTTAAGACTTGACCTGCTGTCTGGGTTTCAAAGCATTTCTACCAGAGCCTCTTGCATGTGACCTACTAAAGTGGTTGCCTAGATTTCCCTCAGGATCAGTAAAGTAAGTATCTATCTATCTATCTATCTATCTATCTATCTATCTATCTATCTATCTATCTATCTATCTATCTATCTATCTATCTATCTTTCTATCTATCTATCTATCTATCTATCTATCTATCTATCTATCTATCTATCTATCTTTCTATCTATCTAGAGAAAGCTTACAACCCAAAACTAAATAGCCTCATTGGCTATTTACATAGCATCTGCCAGCGGAATTTCTCTGTACAGACAGCATTTTGGGTTATTTTGGTCTAATATTGGTGTACAACTACTGCTTGTGATCACACTTAAGAGGGTTATTGTAAAACTTTGATTATCATTATTTTTATATTAATGAAAGATTGAAAAACCATATGTAGTGTGAAAGCACAATTATTACTTCACTCTTGCAGTTCACCTCAGCTTTGCGGAGTCTTTAAGTGACTTTTAGCTCATTGTTTTGGTTTTACCATCCTCAACTTTAGTGTTCCCGCCAGTCAAGTAGCTAGAGGACATTAAATATTCAGATATCATGCCCAAAAGACGGTAGAGAACTTTTCATGTCATGGTAAATATTTAAGGTTATAACATAATTATGTACCCGAGTCATTTCACAGATACTTGCATAATGGAAGAAAGGGGCATGGGCTACTGATAATTTTAATGCTACCTGACAAGACAAATTAATAGTGAATGGTACTTTTTAACCCGGAACACATGTGAGCCTTTGACCGAGTAACTACCATTTTCGTTTTCATTTCAGATATTTTATTTTATCTTTGATGGTTGTTAACTGACCCTGTGAATCTAGACCCAGTGATCAAGTGGAAAAGTACATCGTAGACATCTGGGTCCCGCTTCACAATCTAGCAAAGAAACCATCCAAAGAACAGTGAAAATGTAGCTAAGTCAAACTGAATATGTAATGGTCCGCAAAAACTACAATCATTTGATAAAAATTTGATTAATTATTCAGAATAAATGATCTAGAAACCTCTATGAACAAGTTGGTTTTCAGAAGACGGTGCTCTGAAATAATTCTCACCCTGCTTAACACTTGCAATTTGCTGATGGGGTCTAAATTGAGTGTGACAAACCTATTCATCTTGACTGCCCCCCCACCATTTACCGAAAGCAGCCAGCAACACTGATTAATTCAAACAAAAGTCTTGTTATCACACAGCCAGAGAAATGGGGGATTGCCTCACAGCTCAAATATATTCAAAGAAAAGACGCTTCTGAGTAAGAAAGTTAGTCTCTGAATTCACAAGGCCTCACACCCAATTTATCCCTTTTATCAAACTAATAAATATGTTCAGTTTAGCTTTTATGATTGTTAACAAACTTAGTTCGATTGGTGTTGCAAATGACGAGATATTATAATTGTATAGTAGGTGTGTTTTTGTCTTTGGTGGTGTCTGTAGTCTTTTTGGTCGAGTGATAGTGGAGTGAAGACGAGACCGATGAAAAGCAAGAAAACACAACAACCAACTTCACGGAGGGCCACCATTTTCCCTTTATTCTTCTATCCTGATTTGTATATTGTTTTTTACCCAAATTTTGGTGAAATTAGACCAATTACAAGCCATCGTATTTAACAAACAAGTTTGTTACTTCAAAGAGCTTTACTTACCCCCTTAAATAACCTTTCACTGAACAAAGGGGAGTGCATGGTGAACAGAACAGCAGGGAGGAAATAAAGAGGAAGAACAAGAGCCATTGTCACTAAATTATCGGTTGTCAGCTACTGCAGTTTACCAACTATCTTTGAGAGTAGCCACTACATCACCAAGCTTCTGGCCACACACATTTCCCATGTGTGAGCAAATCGCTTTGTGGAGTAATCACCCTTCTACACCTCTTCTCCACTGATGCCACCGCGTTGTATTGCTCTTCCCATATTGAATTGGTTTCTTCAAGCAGTTTTTTTGTCAGCAGCCAATATAGTTTCTAAGTTGACATTTTCTTCTTCCTTGTTAAAAACACATTTTCAGTGGTGAGATACTTTGTGGGTGAACTGTACTGTAGCAGCATGTTGTGTCTCCCTTTATCTTGTGTGTGACTGTTTAAGTGTAAATTAGCAGAAGGAAAACTGTAGCACTCCTTCTCTGGCTTCCAAAACAAACATGGAAACGACTTTTACTGTTTGAACACAAAGACAATTATAATTACGAATGAAACGCATTGTTAAATAACAATTTCATGTCAATTGGCAAGGAAGGTTGAATAAGGGAGGGACATGGATCACGGCACAGGTAAATGTTATTGTAACACGTGGGGAATCAAAGTTATTTATTAAATAGTCCCCCAGGGCTCAATTCGCAAATGTCTCATTTGTAATGTAGCAACCTCTATGACCTACATCACTAGACATTGACAAGTGACAGCTTGGACAGTCGGAGCTGTTACCCATTTTGACGAATGTATTTTACTTATAATGGATGAGTTGAACTACAATAGATACCTTCCTGTTAAATATCTATAAAATGCCAAGGAAGCTTTACTCAATGAAAATTATTCTATTCGTACTCTTTGTCCCTCGTATGCCACTAGTAGCCATTTCCAGGTTTTCTGGGAGAGTGCGGTTGAGATGGTTGCCTTGCACTTCTCCAAGTACTGTGCTCACATGTTACAGTCACTCTGAATGATTTGTCAAATTTGGGCCTTACTTAGTCTTAAAGTGAGCACTAACAGCTGGACATACAGCAGCGGGAAAAAATGGTTGTCACATCTCTGTAGCCGCCCACGTCCCTGGACAGTTTATGTCAATGGAGAGAAGAATTCAGTAATAGAGGCTTATATTCTTTATCAACAAACCTTTAAGAATGATATTCTATAAGAGCCAACAACTGCATCAGGAGGGCGGGGAAGGTGGTCAGGATATCAGTTTTTCCAAAAAGGTGCTCAAGAATTTTACATGATGGCGTCATGATTGTCTGCTCAAGACTGCTTTGCTTGCCAATGTCTTTCATTTTCAAAGGAAAACCGCATACCATTGCTGGCTTATTATACCGATGGGTCGAGAGGGCATGCAATGTGAGCGCTACTGAACTACTTCAGACAGTCTACAGTTCAAATACAAACTTTTCCCCATGTTTGAATAAACGTTTGAATTTTCCAACAAAAAGAGACAGCCCTTTTGGGATGTGTCTGTGTTACGTTTGTATAATTTTTGTAAGTGTTTTTGTTGATATTTTTATACGTCAGCAAGGAATACAAATATTTGATTTAAAGAAAAAATAATATTTTTACCTGGTTATCTAAAACAACAAAATAACTGTGGCACAAAATGTGAGGGAAACAACAGCAGTCCCAACATCCGGTCAACCATGAATATTCACTGGAACATTTACTATCCTCTCACTATTTATTGTTTATCGTACATAATTATAATAATACGCTTTTCTCAAGTATATTCTTTTATAAAGTGACACTTGTGTTGACTTGTTGAATATGGTGGAGGTGGTGAATATGTGAACCCATCTGTGAGAATTAGATTTCAAGTTTTCATTAGTCGCTGTGCACTGATTGACCTCATGTTCACTTGCTTGTCATTTTTTTTGAGGGTCACATTCAAATATCTCACGCTGTAATCACAAGCCATTTAGCTTGACTATTAACCAGTCCCATTGACCCGTCCTTTCCATTATGAAGCCCTGCTCTGCATTAGCCTCTCTGCATCTGTACACATTAACCTTTGCTGGTATTATTACATATGCTAATCCGGTTAGCGAGGCTGCCATCGACATCCACCCTCTCATTTTGCCTCCTGATTTACTTACCCACTCCCTCCATCTCCTTCTTTCCACTCCAGCACACAGGCCATAGCTTCGGAGCTCAGAAAGTCATCATTTGATAGCCTCTGGGCTGTGCTTATCTACTCCACAGTCATCAGACCATATTTCTCTCAGTTATCTTCCCTCCCTCCATCAATCCATCCATCTAGGCAGCTCTCTCACAAACTGATGATTTACCCTGGATGATACACTGAAAAGAGATGATCTGTCGGAGGAAAAGGTGCTTCTTTTGGGGCCAAACAGTGTTACTTTATGATGTGTCCTGCAATACGATTCCTTACTATTATTTGCGTTGGTTCAGAGCAGGTTGCAGTGATGGTGGAGAGACAGTTTGCATGTCAGCAAGTATCTGCCCTGCTTTAAATGTCCTTGAGCAACACAACAAATCCCTTTAACTCCTGGCCAGTTGTGAATGCAAAAATAAACAGAGCAGACTTCGGGCTTACAAAGTAGCGAAGAGGCAGAAATGCAACAAACAGAAGAGCGAGCACTCCAAGTTAAGCGAAAAGCTGCTCTTTGGATGCAAAGAACTAACCCTGGCCTCCAGGCCTTCTTAGACGGCCTTAAAGGGAACATATACAAGTGCTGAGATGAGCATGGCCATTCCACCAAAAATACCTGGATGCATTTTCTTTTTTAGGGTTGGCAATGTCAGTCAGTCAAGTCAGTTAGTCAATGGGTCAGTCCACATTGAAGTAACAAGTTAACAACTACTTAATGGACTACCATGAAATTGTGTGCTGACATTCATGGTGCCCAGATAACGAAGCCTAGTGATTCCCTGAGATCTCCTCTAGGCATAACGACATACATGTCTTTAGTTTCTATTGAAAATAAGATATAGCACTGATATCATCAGTGTTGTGCATGAACAAGTTCAAAAGATCGCGTTCATTGAACACGTTTATTTTTATGAGAACGATGAACTGAACGTGAAATGTCCGTGATGTAGCTTAACCTAAACCAACTAACTCCACTTCGAACGTATTCCAAGATTCCGACAGCAAAGGCAAGGGGTAGTGATGGATAAAGTTTTCTTTAAAAAACAAGTTAAGTCTTTCGGCCTCACTTTCCACCTTAAAACTATGAAATGAACTGAACTATGAACTAGTTCAGAATTTAAATGGTGAACTATGAACGTGAACTATTCATGTTTATTTGTATGAACTGAACTTTGAACTAGTTCATGAGAGATGTGAACTTGCACAACACTGGATATCATACAACTCAGAATAATCAAATTTGTAACCTGAATGCTGATAAATATGTAAATATATGCAGGAAATAGGGCTGCCGCTCTTGTTAGACATTAGACTATGTGCAGTTATTAGGAATCTAATGGCCGTGTGCGTCGCAGAACATCTTGCCTTTCAATTCAGCCGCCCTGTTATCAGGTTGGAGCAGCCACACTGCCCACAGGAGACGCACTGCTCTTCTACAGATTCAGGGTCTTCTTTCACCACAATTTGTCTATATCTGGCGATTATGTAAAAAACCTAATTATTCGTACCACTTCCTACACCCATTTCAGCTGTAGCGTTTCTGTTGACTGAACCCATTCATTTGTTTTAACAAGGCCCTTATTGTGAAATATTAACAGGAGCAGAGCAGGCACAGCATCATACCGTAGAGTCAAAGCACATAGGCCTATTTTTATTTGGGGAAATACAGTAGTCAACTTCCCGCAATGTACGAATTTCTGGTATGTGTGTGTGTCTGTCAACATGTCTTTATGTAGATGTATTAATATGGGAACATTTTATTTGTTTTATACATTTTTTGGGTCTTACTCTTGTCAGATTTGTTTTATACACTCCTCGTTTCATCTCCGTAATATCCTATAATTCTATTTGTTCTCGATCTGCCTCAGTTCAGCTCTGTCCCAATTCTTTCGGTTCTGTTTTTATTGCTCTCTGAAGCACTTTGTAACATTCCTTTTGAAATGCACTGCACAAATAAAGATTTATTGTTTTTAGATTTATTATGATTCAGGAAAAGCAAGTGGCTTGGTCACTCACTCAGTCAACTCTGGCCCCATTTCCCATCCGCGGTGCCTTTGTTGTTGAAGTTGAACCCTCCCTCTCTCTGCTGAGTGGATTCAGTCCTCTCCCTCACTCACTTTGAGATCAAAATCAATGATCTCCCACAGAGCTGTAATCAATCGCCTGGCTTCCCCTACAGAGCAAGAGAGGGCCACTGGAAGCTTCCTCATTATTTGTGTTTGTCACAGACTTTTTTGTGATGACATCAGAAGGACATTATTTAGGAAAAGAACTGGAGCAGAGACGATGGGATAATTAGTCAAAAAGCATATCGGTAGTTATTTTGAAACAAATAATATTTCTTATGTTGTACTTGTGAGCATCTGCTACTTACACCATTTCACACACCACAGAGATAAGACGTGTTAATGGTACAGCACATAAGCTGGTTGCTTGATTTTAGAGCAGCAAAAAATAAACAATGTTATGATCACAGCTTGATGAGTACTTTTAATGAAAGCATCGACTTTAATACCGATTATAAATGGATGTATGCGTGTGTCTGTGTGGCTTTCTCAACAACAGGTCATCCAATCAACTTCAAACGTTGCTGATATATTGCTAAAGACATATGTGCAGTGTCGACAATGAATATTTTTGCTTTCGCAGTTGTTGAGAAAATCAATAATACAGGCATAGAGTAATTTAAACCCTTTGTTGTTAACTAATATTTGTACAGTTCAAATTCAAAGGATCCCCAAAAGTGATGGGATGGGAGCCAGGATTTACAGCTCCACTCCCTAAGAGAGCCCTTCAAAGAACAGCTAATCTTTCTCTCCTCTTTCTCTTTCTTTCTTTGTTCTTTTCAGGGGGGTCCTGGGTTTTGGTGTGAAATAATTACCATAATGAGAATCAATATTAGACATCACTCCAGTTTCTTTTTGCATGAGTGAACAAGGTTCAATGGCACTAAACGACTTATATTGCGAGACCTAATGTCAATTAGCTGCATCATAAACATTACACAACGTGGGGCCATATTAATGTAATGAATGGGGGGGAGAAGTCCCGCCGCCCCGTCCTTTGCAGCGACGGAACTATTGTGTTTTCATTGTTCACAAAAAGGGGAGTGGCGTGGTTTCAGAGCAGCAAAATTTGGCCACAATTATTAACAAAACCTTAAGTTCATGGCGCCTATAACTCAGTTTCTTTCCTTCCTACCCTAGCTGTTTAAAATAATCACTAGATATTATATTATATAGATATCATTGTCACCCTTCGGGTTGTAGGAAGTTTGGGCTACATACATTCTAATATGTTTTGTTAGAAAAAAAATAAAAATAAAGTCTGCTCCGGGTAGGCCTGGGGTCCACACTACACCAGAGAACACGGAAGTTGGGCTCAGGCAATGCTGCTGGCCCCATTTTAGTTTAAAAACATCTGTTTGGAGATGATGATATTTCACTCACAACCACTTGCTGATAAGGTTTTTGTGGTAACAACATAGCCTTGGCTGATTTGTCTGGTATCACCACCCCCCCTTCCTGAAAAAAAAAATGGTATTAGCATCGGCTACCAGACGAAAAACATAACGTAGATAATCATTCATAGGTGTTGTTGATCCTGTCGTCTTTGCAGTAATGCATTTAAATTCTGTATTTCACAATGATACTGTTTATGAGCTATTACTTGAGCTATTCCTGTTTACACCAGCAAGTGCAGGCCCAGTGTATGTGAATGTGTTTTTAGGGCTGCAACTAACGACTATTCTGATAGTCGATTAATCTATCTATTATTGAAATGATTAATCGACTAATCGGATCATGAAACACACAAATACTCTGGCTCTTATTTAGCCATCATCTTTTTCATTCTCGGCATGTGATGACTGACAATAAAGACAATAAAGACCTATTTTCATTCAAAAATGTCTTTTAATAAACTTTAATAAAGAAAAATCCAGTTTTTGTCCTTTTAAAACAAAGGACAGGCAAAGTGAAAATATAAAAAAATGAATTTAAATTCAAGTTTCAACCAAAAACAGGCAAAGTGCCTACACTAAAAATAAATAAAAAATCAAGTATCCATTTGTAGCAGCAATAAAAACAACAACAAACAAAACTACAGGCATTCTTTGGTCTTCAAAATCTCTTCCACGTTGCAACTAGATGAGGTTTACATGTCCATCACAGTGTATTGAAACTGAGGAAAGTCAGCATCTCAACATGTTCTCGTGTTAGGCTTGCTCTCCTGAGAGCAGATATTGCCAGCTGGAGAGAATATTCGCTTTGATGGGGTGGATGTTGCAGGAATGCACAGAAAATATCTTGCCAGCTTTGAAGGAGTGGGAAAACGCCTGCCCTTTTTGGAAATGGCTGGCACTGCAAAGTACATCCGAACTTCATTCCTCACTCTTTGGATCTGTTGGTCCTCCCGGGTTTCCTCTTCCACCTCACTCAGACTGTCTGTGTCAGATTGAAGGAGGTTATCCAGAACTGACCTTTCCTGTGGAACATTGACCTTCTTCTGCTGTTGCTCGCAGCCATGTATCCCAGTCTCCTTTGCTTCTTTGACAGCAAGATCTTCAATGGTCCCTTGCACCCTTGTGCCATCCTCAGATGCTAAAAACCTAAGCTTTCTGAATCTTGGCTCCATGGCAGCTGCGAGAAGAATTGGGTTGTCTCTCTCTTCTGAGATGGTGTTCAGACTCCCCCCATCTCTCGGTTATCCCTTTGCCTGCACTGGCGAGAAAGGCTTTTCCTGGGCTTGTCTCAAAATGTCTTTGCTGTTAGGACCGTTGCAGCCCTCTGACAAGCTGTGGAAGACATGAAGCGGTTGCATAATCATGTCCGCTTAGGTAAACTGTTGCACATTCAAAAGGCTGCAACCCTTGCACCGCCTCTTCAAGCAGCAGCCATTGATCTGGCTTCAGGTCAAAGTATTGTTTGCCCCTTGGAGTTACCTCATGATCAGAGAGATCGCACAGAGGCCCAACTGTGTTTTTGTTGTAGCATTCGCATGGCTGCCACCATATTGGACCCGTTGTCATGAACTACTGCTTTTATTTTGGGAGGCAACATGTCAAATTGTTCTATAACCTCCTCCATCCATGTCATGATGTTTGCAGTAGTATGCCTCTCTTCCAGAGGCATGGTTGCAAGGTTAACAGTCTTCATTTGCCAATTTTCAGTGATGAAATGGCAGGACACTCCAAGGTATGCATCGGTGGCACAGCTGGTCCGTACATTAGCTGTCATTGTGAGGGAGCCGTTAACCTCTTTTATGCTCCCCTTTACCTATAAATATGTCAGAGGTGATTTGTGTTAACATTTTGAAACCAAAGACCCACACGGTATACACAGTAAACATACAACATATTGGTTTAAGATTTTTTTTTTTTTTACATCAGTTAATTTAATTTAAATGAATTGATTAATATATATAATTTTTTCATGAATTCTGCTATATAAAATATATTACTGCTTACATCGAATATATAATAGCTATTATGTGTGTGTATTTGTGACTTACCTTCAGAAACATTGTCCGGTATTCCATCAAGTGGGTGAAATGGGTTCTGAATGGCATGTCGTATTCGGGGTTGAACTGGCATATCATCTTATTAAACCGTTCACCATCAACCATGGAGAGTGGCCTCATATCAGTGACCAGCATGTCAAGTATTGACTCTGTGAGGGCAGTCGCTTGATGCGGAGTACAAGTCTGCTCCTTTGCAGAAAGTCATCCAATGTACCTTTAGTCTTCATTGGACTGCATAATTGTGATTAAAAAAAAGACGTTTGTCAGGCAAAAGGATAAGATTACACTTTTATACTCTTCATTCAAAACATATGTTTGTAAAGGATTCTAGAATCCTGCACACGGGTATTGAGGGAGTTGCCAAGACATGTCTGCTATTTTATCGTAACAATGTCCAAAGTGCTTCCTCTTTAAATGTTCATGCATTACGGACGTGCTCTCATGGAATGCTAGCTCCGCCTTACGAATATTGCAGGTCGTTTTTTTTCAGTCTAAGTTGAGGGTGAAGTTCTCCCATACTTTGGACTTTCGCGGACGAGATGTAATGGAAGGGACGCCGCCATTGGTCTATATTTTCTCTGTACTGCAGATGCGCGACTTTCAGAGATAGGAAGGGAGCGAGATGGCTCACTCCTCAGCTACTTCCATCAGCACCTCCGGTAAAATGACGTTTAGTTCAGCTGCACGGCACGAAAAGCACGCGCTGTGATGTAACCAATGAATCATCGACGACTAAATTCGTCGGCGACTAATGTGGTCATTGATTTGTGGACGACGTCGACAAATCGTTGCACCACTAGTTAGAATGGAGAGGAATTAAAACTGATACGAAGAAAACATTGACTAAGATCCTTTTAGTCTTAAAACCTAGTAGTGTGGATGTAGTCTTAATGGTTCCATTCAGTTGCTGTTGATGCATTTCACTGTTTCACCATCAGTTCCAACTTCACTCGAGGTAACCTTCAAAGGATCACCACAGTCACCGGGATACATCCAAGTTATTCTATTCTCATCAGTAAAAGGATTGTACGCTTCGCCTCGCAGTGCTTCAGGCACAGTGTTTGTGGATATATGCATCTGTATGGCAGCGCTGGTTATTATACACACACACACAGCAGTCATTCTTGTTAATTCACCTCCATTGTGCATCCTGTATTTTATCTCTCCTGCTGCCAGCTGAATGTTTTGTGTTAGCGCGGCAGTCCTGCGGAGTAACACAGACATAATGGAAACAACAACAGATTTAAAACAGTTTCCTCGGCTCGTTTTAAGTCCCACAGGGGTCGCACAGCTGTACAGCTCCACGAGCTTGAAGTTTTCAAAAGCAGGTAAGAAACACTGGTACACATAAAAGCCTTTTCAGTGGATGTGCTTCAATGACTTCCTGCAAAGCTTTGAGTAAGGTTTCTGCATTTGTTCAAACTATGGATGAAGACGGGTAGGTTGCTGCATACAGTGCTGGTATCATGGGGAAGACATTTTATCCTGCTCACTAACTTAAGGCCAAAAGTTACTGTTCTGCTCTATCTTTTGACATTAACCCTGAATGCCTGGATCAATTTTGTTATGCAACACTCTTTGTTTCCTTCTCTTGATTCTACAATGCTGTATTTGACTGAATAACCAAGCAAGTGAGTGATGCAACATTGGCTCAGGATATCTCGATGGCTATTGCAATTTTGCAATCATGCAGGGAAAAATTGTTAGTTAAAGAGGCAGAGGTATTGTTTCCTCCTGCACCACCACCAGCCTCATTAAGTGGAAGAACTAGAATGGCACTCAGTAGAGCACAGCCCCGACAGTCCTTAAATTCAATCAAGCTGCACCAAAGTGCCCACACTCAAAGAGGTAATTTCCTTAAATACGCCTTGTTCTTTTCTTCAAGATCCAAGAATTACTGAGCCTGTGATACATCAAAAGGGGCAATGTCTAAAAAAAAATTTAAATACACCATCCTTCCATCAGGTTCGAAGTAATTCAGCAGATTATCTGTTAATAATCCTGCTACACAAATAGTAATGAAAACTGAGCCTCCTTGGCAGAGCGTGACCCATGGTTCATCCAGTCAATGCAAAGAGGAGACTAGACACAAATTTGCATCTGTTGTCCGGGCATCAGAAACTCCAAACGTGCCTGACCTTCGACTTGAAACATTTGAATGTTGCGTCATCCAATCAGCGCTGAGAATGAAATTCAGTGGACCCCGTCCTGGCGCTGACCCAAGCAAGATGATGATCAGACCGGTCACTGCTCAGCCTCAGGTAGCGCTGGAAACGACAGTCATCAACACAAAGCTCCTGTAGGAGCCAGGGGTAACATGTACAACACAGCAATGATCGCTTAGAGTCCTCCTCTCTTCTGGAGGAGAAAAGGGCAAATCTGTGTTTATTCGCGCGATTAACTTAAATAAACACGAATTGTCCTGCGGCCTGTTAAGGTCGCTGCGGAAATACGAATCGCATTCGGTGTGAACACAACATTCTACGCTGATGTACGTTCAAGTTTGGTTTTATTATCTTTATGATGCTGTAAATATGGGGAGAGACATTATTCTTGACAGATGAGTTGGGACTCAAGTAAATTTAGAGCTGGACTTAACAAGTGGTCTTCTGGCTTATTGTTTGTCTAATAAGCAAATATGCAATCATTTCAAGATGACTTAACAAACTTTAGGCTAACAGTGACTATGACTAAGGAATCAAGCTGTTTTTTGATAACATTTTGTATTATTATATATTATAATATTTTGGTTGGTTACTTTGGTTAAAGGCATCTTCATTTGCTACTGGCACTGCTGAATAAAATATAAAGTCAAACTCTACTGCTGCATTTCAGCTCTTGATCAAAATCATATCTAGCAATTATCTCGTCAAACAAACAGCATGTGTGGTTCCGTTGTGTCCTTGTCTGCTGAGAAATGAGGACAGAATAAACAGTATTTAAATCTTCCGGTGATCTACTGTCATGAGGCAAGAAAGCTGTAAGCAATCGCTTGCTTAAAATGGATGTGCCTCATAAAAACAAAAGCCTCCCAAGGTTAGATTCCTCCATTCCTGCAATAAAAAGGTTCAGTTTGCCGTTATTGTTGAAGAAGGGATCATTTTTGCTTTATTCTCCATGAGAAATTTAGCTCTTATTTCTGGCTTTGATGTTTCCGATTTTTTTTTCCAAAAACTTTAATGACCACTCTCGAGAAATTCATTAAAATAATCTCATTTAAATTGTTAATGAACCCCTTAAACTAGGTACAGTTACAGTTAATGATGACTAACCTTATCTTCATGTAATTTGGCTTTCAAATTAAATTGAAGTTTTAAGAACTGATATACCTACCTGTTCCCCTAGAAACTTCAAATAATACCTTCTATATATATTTTCTTTAAATGTTCGAAGTTAAGTTTTCACATGTGTGTGTTTTAATAAAAAAATTATGTAAAGAATAGTAGGACCACAGAGAAGAAAGAGGAAGGCGCTCAACTCACATCTCTCACATCTTTCACTCCTCTGCAATTAATTAAGGACCTCAGCCACACATGGCTTGGAATTAATTGTCTTGAATTAACTGTCCTCATTACTGTTGAAAAACTTGTCAGTTTATTTCCATCTTTTCTCTTTTAATTTGTTTCATTTTTCATCAGTGCGTAACTTGCTCATTTACTGTTCTTGTGTGTGTGTTTTCCGCACTGTGCATGGATTCATTGCTCATCCAGCCTATTTACACTCATTTCTCTCCCATCATCTTGTCACCTTGAGTTTCAGCTGATAGCTTCATATGAGTTAGCCCACAAGTTAGTGTCACAGTGGATATTGTGTAAGTCATGGTTCGGCAGTACACGTTTGTTTCTGTGGAGATGCAAAATGGATCTGACTTCTGATTATTTCTTCCTCAGAGAATTACACCCTTTGTAAAGTTTGGTCCAAATCTAACAAAATGATTTTCCTCACACCCAAGTAGTTTAGGGTTTCTCATTTATTTCAGCCACAGGAGCAATACAGTGATGCTTGGAGCTATATGCTAATGTCAGAGGGGTCTAAACACTGCAATACCCATGAGTCTGGGCCCCTACTGTTACCAAGAGGCCTGTAGAAGGCATAAATTAGAGAGGAACTAAAAGTTTTTCGATTCACCAAAAATTGACCCAGATTCCATCAGTCAACTTATTTAAGTAGTTACAGGGCCATTACTGCAGCAAAACTTATGTGTTTTTATATGTGTTTATCTCAGTGTACTGAGACTTGTTAATGTGCAGACACCTGTGAATGAAAACACTAATTTGACTGGTTTAACCCATTGAGACACAAATAAAACATGCTCTAAAAGCTCAGCATTGTTTCAAAACAACCTCGTAAAACAGAACAGAACAGAAGCCTCTGAAGTAGATAGAGATATGAAATAAACCATTTTCCTAGTTTAAGCATTTGGCTTTCATCGTAAATCAATGGCTTTTACCCAAATTTCATGAACGGCAAACCAACAGATATCCCCCTTCTTCTTCCTCCTCCTCAAAAACGTCTCTTACCGATTGAGCCTTAGTCAGCACGTGAGCAGGAACATCACCTGGGTCAGAATCTCATTTTTATTTTTCAGCAAATCACGATGATTTCATCAATCATATATCTTAAACACAATGTCATCATTGATGTGATGCGCCTGCTCCTGAAAGGTATACAATCATATGTTGCTGACCATCCATCATATATTTTAATCTGATTGACAGTGCTGGGCCGATGGATAATTAAAAGTCTGGAAAAGCCTTGTGGCCAAAGCACAAAATGCATCTTACCAAACTGCTGCCAGAATGAAAGGGATGAGTTGAAAGCTATAAGAGAGCAGAGATTTATCTGGCCTCTCCTATTTCCATCTCTGCCCTCTCCTCCAACACCACTTCCACCTGCTTCTCTCGACCAGCACAGTCCCCCCAGCAAGAGGAATGTCCACTCTGCAGTTATGTGGGCTGATATGGCCGTGCAACGATTTTTATTGGCCCAATAACGCTGTGGCTTAATAAGTGTAATCTGTCCACGAGCCCAAAGGTTAAAGCCCGGCAATATATCAGTGTCCCACCGCTATATTGCTGATCTGTAATTGCCTTGCTGGTGGCTTAATTGTGGGGGTGTACGTGGAGATCATTTGGAAATGATCCATCACTTAGTACTGTAATAATGAGTTTCCAATGGTTGGCTGGGCTGAGGCAGCCTCCCCTGCTCCCCACAGAGGGAGTTGTTGAACCAGAGAGCTGCACTGTGTGCTGAGGTGCAGCAGACTGGAATCGTACCATTGAGACTGTGCGTGTGAACAGGAGTGCAGGTTAGGTTTGTTTATGTGTGTGTGTGTGTGTGTGTGTATGTGTGTGTGTGTGTTTGTGCATTCCTCACTGCACCACTCTTAATCAAACGAGCTCTATCCCCTTGCGTCCTTTAATTTCTAAGTACAAACCTGAGCTGCATAGGAATCAGGATAAAGTCCGTTTCGTAATCCATGAAGCTGCATCACTTTAAATGATTATGAGAGTTAAAAGTTAAACTCCCTCTATTCTCTCTCTTTATTTTCTACCTCTCCCTGCTGTGAACTGTCAAATAAATCCAAAGTGCCCACGTCTGAAAAAAAAAGAAGAAGATGCAGGACAGCTACTTTAAGCATCCTGCCTCCGGGATGCAGCTTAAACTCATTTCTCAGCAGATGTCGGCCTCATTCCCTGCCACCAAACACCACTGCTACCATTTACCCAGTGGACACACACAGCTCGCCAATTTGCAATTTTCATGTTTTAAATGTCAACCTGCAGTTGATTATGCAGTCGGCGTTGCCATTAAAGCTGAATCTCAAAAGAGTTTAATGCACTTTGAGCACAAAGGTTAGAAGGTGCCATTTTTTGAAAGGCGCCCATTTACATGATAAAGAGCACACACTGTCTGTAATCAAACAAGGCGGCCGTCGCCACGTGGCCTCACACACAGCACAGAGTGTAAGGTGGGCAGTATGAGCTGGTGAGGGAGATAGACATTTTTTTTGTTTTCCTGTTGAAACTTTATAACATGACAGTTAAAGATGAATGGGATGTCAGGACAAAAACGCCACCGAGAGCTTAGGGGTGGTTGATTGTAGTTGCTGCTGTCATTGTGAAATATCGACGTGAGACTGTGTCTCCCAAAAATTCTCTGTATCCGTGGATTTACAATACGGAGGGGGAAAGTTGTCTGGTGTCGACTCTGACTAAAGCAATTTACATTTGCTGGATGCTCCCCACAGCAGAGAGCCATGCTGGGGTGACAGTCTTGCTGTAATGAGATATGTTGCTTTGTTTGTGGTGATATATGATCATCTGCCCATGTTTTGTTATGTAGTCAGAAATGTTATTTCACCATTATTTTCCTTTACCGTCTCAACTGCATCTGCTGCCTTCAGTGCAAATTATTTTCCAAAAAGGCAATGTAAGAGTCACCTAGAGCTGAACATAAGGAACTGCTCATTTTGTTCTGACAAACTCTTATTACCTTCACTTCCTTGCATTGATATAGTTTAAGTATAAATTTGTATGTGTAATTGTACATTAATAAACATTATATGAGCTATATACAAATATAGAATTATAATATAGAATTTACAAATAGGAAACATTTACTGTTTATGAAATATACAGTTTATATTAGTTATTATAAATATTTTTTGTACTGATTAAGACTCACAAAGCATGGAATTCATCATTTTAGGGGCAAAGTCATTTGGCCTCTGGTGTCACAAAGATTTTGTGAAATAAAAAGATTTGGAGATTACAAATAAATATATAAACTTTCTGATGAAATTATTATTCACTTTTAACATGTGTCTGGTGTTTTTCTTGCACAAAAAAGGTCAATTGTGTCATAATTCTTAATTTTTTCAGAATTTCTAACAATAAATTAAACTATGGTGGTAATGGGAAAACACTCGCAAGTGCATGAAGGTCAGTCTCACGCGAAATAGATTCAGAGTGACTGGTGCACAGACTAAAGGCTGAAAGAGATGTTCTCACAGGAGAACTGTATTGCATGCTACAACTGCAGCTGAAACACTGATGTCTGACTGTCTGCATGGACGGTGAAAACATTATGGACCATAGTACAAGCTCACAGCAGCTCGCGGTAGTGCAAGCACATGGTAGCATGCAAATCGCACCAAGTCAGAGTTTTCATGTCTTTATGAGAAGTGTAAAAAAAAAAATTGGGTTCATTTTGAAACTGTGGCAGGAACACATTAGAGTATGGCGGGCTGCCCCAGTTCAAGTACTGAATAGATCAGATATCAATCAGTAGATAACAATGTGCCCTATAGCTTGCTTGCCTGTATTTGGGTCCTTCCATTGCCAGTTCTTCTTCTCAGTCAGCCTCTAGTTTTTAAATTCAGCCTAATGTTGTGTGAAGCTAGCGTGCATATGCTCACTACCCATCCAACTGCAACTGACACTTTGAAAACAACCTTGAGATTCAGACAGTGACAGGGACACAAAGGCCGTAGGACATATGATATTGTTTGGGGCATCGCTCTTATGACTGCTGTGAAATTCTTACTTTGGTCCTCTCAACAAATTAAGTTTACATACCACTTGAATATTTCATACAAAAAAACATCTATCTCAGTTTATGTGGTTTTAAGTGTTTTCAAATGTCAATTCTAAGTTGAAAAACTTCTAAGACCCCCCCCCCCCCCCAGCCCCTTAATATAAATATATATTTTAGGGTTCACAAAGTCAAATAGAAAATTAAAGTGTACCCAGTAATCTGAAAATTCCACGGCTCAAAGTCAAATCATATATTCTTGTTGTGCAAAGTGTCTTGGTCAAGTTCAGGCACTAAACATCAAGGATAAGACTTAACCTTTTAGCATAATGCAATCAAATACAACAACACTTCTAACCATGAGCTCAATAACCAACATAAACTAGAGTTATCACTTTCTGACAGCGTCAACAAAGACTGGGAATTTATAGGCCTCACTGAGGTACAGTTTATGGCAGACCTGCTGTATTGGATTGTATTAAATTGTATGGGTGTGTCTAATAAAGTGGGCAATGAGTGTATGTTACATTATTTTTGCACATTGTTATTTTCTTAGCACCTAGAGTGTCAGTAAGTGGACATAACAATAATACCATCACATGTCAGTAAATTAATAGAATTATAAATATATGGTAAATCCTAAATATTTAAAATGATAAATGGCTTATGGAAATCAAACAAGCAGTAATGGAGAGAAATAACAATTATACCAGAAAAGTTAATTAAATTAAAAAAAACACAAAATTTGAATCTATCTATTTTTCTCCCACTTGACCCTTGGGGGCTGGATTTGTTATTAAATCAATCTGACTATATATTTATATCCATATTGAATATTTGACATGTTAATTAGCTGACGATAACATGATTTACAATATTTAGTCTTATCAAATGTACAGGGAAATACTCATGGAATTACATTTATATATAGTCAAATTTTTTCTAGGCACAGTGAACAAATTTGTGTTTTCATTGACTTCAGGAGAAAACTAAACAGTCGTACAAGTACATGTTCAATCCTACTATAAATCCATATGAATTATTTTAAATTATGATTATTGCATAATAGCATGGAATAAAATATAGAGCAATCTGAAATATATGGAGGAAGACTACAATAGACTGTATTTATGAACAGTGAATAGATTTCTGTGTCTCTTCATTGAATGTCTGTCAATGAACATAACAATGCCGGTACAGGTGGTTTGGTACAACTACATGTAAATATTTTAGATGTTCAATAGTTAACTATACCAATAAAATGTTAAGTGATGTAAAACCAGTAGAGGAACATTTTGTTATAATTTTATAATTGTTTATAATGTATTAGGGCTTTATTAAGTGAATACATCTGCAGGAAATCTGAAAAAAGAGGAATGTTTTAGTTAAATTTTGTGTATTAGTTAATGATGTATTAGCTTTTATGCAGAGAGAATACATCTCTGTGTCTCTTTATAACTGTCTGTGAACATAACAATTATTCTGCGAGAGGCGGTTAAATTCTCCTCACATAAAAGCTGAATTTTTGAGTGCTCAACCTTTACAATACGTCTTTATTTGGCCGCTGTGTAATTTCTGCACCGCAGCTCTGTTCTGGTCAAGCCACTCATCTTTCTGTACAATTTAACTGTCTCATTTCTTCACCAGAAAAGTGTTGCCATCACACAAGTGATTTATATCTTCCTTGTGTGTGTTTTTCCCTCGACTTCCTCCGACTTTTCTGGCAGGCTGAAATTGCTTTATTATTCCCCCCCGAGTCTGTCAAATCCCCCAGCAGCTACGAACTCATCACCCATCACTGGCTCTTTGTCTGAGAGGAAATAAAGTGTCTGCATTTCCTGGGTGACAGATTTGTGTAATCGTCCTTCGTCCAGGCTCGGGGAACAACTGAGTGGACACAGGAGGAGAGCAGAGGAGAAAAGCAGCCAAAGAGAGAAGGGCGATGCGAGAGGTTGGCCGATCAGTCTACCTTTTAAAGTGAAAATTGAGTTTCTTTGAAGGGGAGCTCCTCAGGTAGTGAGGGTCCAGGACCTTTCCTTTCGAGTTCTGAAAAGGAAAAAAGTCACTCTTCCAGCCCTCGCCTCAATCCAATACTTTAGTATTACTGGCTGACAAAAAAAAACGACAGCTGCAGTCCCACTGAAGGCTCCCTCTGCTATTCTGGGTGGTTTCCAGCAGCGCAGATCAATTCTGAGGTTGCTTTAGATTCACGATAGGTTCAGCTGACACCGTTTTAGACTTTTTTCTAAAAGTAAGTGCAGGTCTGGAAGGAAGACACGGAGACAGATACTTTTGAAATTTAAAATGAACTGGGGAACTGGACCCTTAATTTGTTCAAATTGGTTGAGGACTTAGGCGGCCTTTGTCTTGTCTCTGTATTTTCTTTAAAAAGGAACAGTTTAGATTTTCTTGGGAATATGCTAATTCAGTTCAAAGACAAAACTAAGATGAGAAGACTGATATTCTTCTCATGAAAGAATGTTAAATATGAACCTGGCGCCAACAGGTTATTAGTGATTGAACACAGATAGCAGTTAAAGCTCAGATGAGGTATTTTACAGGTTGGGGGTTTTGTGCCGTACTGTTTCCAGGCAGGAGGTGGTAACTGTCTGGAATCTCCCTGGTTTTCTGACAATTTCACACTGAAGACATGACTTCAAGTATTTTTATGCTTTGGTTTAATATCCATTCCATGTGTTTATTAATAATCTCAAGATGAGCTTGAAGGCGTTTTTTTTATTTTATACATTTGGACACAGGTAATTTAGCTGTTACCCCCGTTTCCAGTCTTTGTGATGAGCTAACTATCTCTTGGCTTTCGCTTTAGGTCATTCACGACTTCTGCATTTTAGTAGTTGTCAACTATTAGCAAAAAGTAGTCGACCAGTCAATCAATCACATGAGATAAGCTTTTTTTACCCTTAATGTGTTTGAGAGAGAGATTGAGTAATGTGCTGTGAGCAGCTCCGCATGAAAAGAGGAGACTACAGTAAAATATTAGAAAATCAATGTTTTATTCATTTTAATATTGTGGCTGGCCGCCATCAATATGTTAAACACTGCATGAAACAGTTGTAATCTCCCAGATAAACACGGATGTTCACAGGTGGCACAACGTTCACAATTGTTTTGTTTCATTGAATTGAAGATCAACATTATATATATTAACATAACCTACATTTGCCCTAAATGGTCAGTGTCTGGACAAATGTCTTGTTCAAGCACACTTACAGAACCTAGTCACCATACAGAAGGTGCATGGTGGTAAACGTTATTCCATATTGATTCTTGTTATTCTGGGTTTCTGCCCTCGTGGTTGAATGCACTTATTGTATGTTGCTTTGGATAAAAGCGTTGGCTAAATGAAATGTAATGTAATGTAATATTGTGTGTGTATTGCACCTCAAGGACACGTTGGATTCATTTCTGCAGACGTGCACAACTTATGTGCACAGCCAACACAAAAAACAGATGCAGGATACACAAGGCAGCGATGATGCACACGTGTAGTTAAAAGCAAGTATATAACTTAAAGTCACGCACAAGAACCAGGTCTATGACCTGTCAACTACTTTTCAACAATAGCAACCCCTGTTGCATATCTACTGTGGATGCATTGCCACTGCCACTGCCATATTACTGCACTGTGCTACATCCACAGAAAAACTAAAACCACACTGGCCTACAGAAATGCACAGTGTCAACTAGTGGACTTGAAAGTCAAGTTGTCTGTGAAACCTCTACTTATTATGTTTGACTGACGGATAGGAGAGATGGATCGATCTTCTCATCCACTTCAGCCCGATTTTCCACTGAGGAACATGATGAAAAAGGTAATTGGGTGAAGCCAAATTGGTGTTCAATCTGCAGTTTCCAGACGTTATGTGTTATGTTTGGACGTTGAGAAGCTCAGCGACACATCCGCCTTCTCCAACTCGATTTTTAGCATCTCAACAAATCAGCGACAACCGCAGCCGATCATGGCTCAGAACAAGGTAACAGGACAAACCCTGGCAGAAGTTGGTGTAGTGTGAAACCCTATGGACGGCAAGATTCACAATAACAAGTTGTGTAGTGTGAACTGTGGAAACACAACAACATTGAAAGCCACGCCTGTTTTTTTTGCAACTTGAGGTTTTGAAATATCCTTTTCAGACAGTGTGCCTTTTTGACTTTGTAATGTGCAAAGCATTGAAATTTAGCTCAAAAGAAATGCATAGTTAGATCTTTCTTTGAACAGCCCTTCAATCCCTGTTGATTACCAGCAGCTACACACTCATCTTCAACAAAAATAACTTCAAAACTTTGTGTTGTAGTTGCTTGAGCTCTAACCAAGGCTACCAGCCAGCTTTAATTACAGTGACTTGTATTCAGTGAAGATGAACATAAATACCTAAAATTGCAGACGTGCTCACCACTGACCTCGCTGATGAATGCAGTTGTTCTCTATTTTTTTTTTTGTTCTTCTTACAGTTAAACCTCGCAGCCTTTAAATGAAAGTTGTGGAAAACTGAGACTCTGTGAACGGCTGTAATCAACCTGTCATTTATTTTTTGGGCCCCACCAGACAAAACTCTCATCCATGAAAATCACATCAAAAGGGAAACATGGAAGAGAATCAAATTGACTGTTGATAGAAGAGGACCATGAACATTTCCAGCTTCCTCTCAGCTTGTTGTAGACCACAAATCGGACCGTTCCCGGTGGATACTCTACTGGCTGTTGGAAATAAAAGTCCTGGTCCAAAAACGAAATTGCAGAGACACTGAAGGGGCCAGCTTGTGCTTGTTCTCACAATAGGGGAAGTGTGAAGCCTGTAGCCAACTAAAAATCAAAATGTCAAGGACTCTCTTTAAAATCACATCCCAAGGCGTGTAAGTGTATAAAGCATCCAGTGGAAACAAATCCATGTAAGCAAATCGGGGATTGGCATTGATCCCTTCCCAAAGCTCAGAGATATTATCCGTACTTAAAAACATTTCTCGTCTTCTCACTCATCGCTTTGACCCCGCTTCCCCCGACTGCCCTGGACTCAACTGTTGAGGTCTCTCATGCTGCAGCTCTGCATATGGAAGATCAGTTACTGCCAGTGGATATCGGCCCCGAGCCGTGCACTAAGCAAGCAACAACCAAAGCTTCTGCCTTGAAATGATGAACTCACTCCTGTCCCAGAGGAGGAGATGAAGTACCACAAGAGCGAATTCTTACAATTTCATTATTGATGCTTTGTGGTTGCTGCTCTACTCGTGTGCTCAGAGATGGATGTATTGATTTGTCTGTCGAATCGCTTAGTCCGACATGTTTTGTTGTCTTTGTTTGTTTTGTTTTCTTGATATCACAGTCACTTTCTTTGTCATTCACCATCTGTCAATCATGCCAATAGTATTTGCATTCTTAATTTTGTTTCCTAGGTGGAGCCCTAAACATGAATCTATAGACAAATCCCCCCCAAAAAACTGTGCAAAGATGTAACGTTGTCATATTGTTCAGCCACATCATTGCCAAATAGGAATTAGCTTCACCCTTAAAACCTATAGAGCTGAACAAAAAGGCCTTAAGGAATCTGAGCATTCGTTGAAAATGACGACCTAAAACCTGAGTGTTTTCTATAATGTGCTTCAATATCAATCTGTTTCGATTGTCAGCAGTTGTCTGAAATATGACTTTACTTTTCAGCAGACTAAGGGCACTGACAAAAACACTAGATTTCCCATTATGCATTTTGCCTTGCCTCATAGTATTCCAGCAAATTAAGATATATGCACACTACTCATCCGGCTCTAAAAGGGAGAAGTAAGCAAACGTCACATCTGGTCTAAAAAGGAATAAACCTGCATATGTTGCATTCCAGCCTAATGGGCAGTGGTGGAATGTAACGAAGTGTTTTTACTTCGTTACTGAAGTAAATTTTTACGTATCTGTACTTTACTTAAGTAAAAATAATAGTGCATACTTTTTACTTTTACTCCGTTACATTTTGCAGCTATTATCTATACTTTTACTCCGCTACATTTGTACAATATGTGTCGTTACTCGTTACATTTTATGAACACAGTTTCGCCAAAATGTTGCTGTGACGGAGCGGCTCTGCCAGCGCTCCACACACGCACACACAGTCACACACGCAGCCACACACAAGCCAACAAACATTTCCACCGTTCCTGTTAAAGTTCGTAGTTGATCACTATCTAACCATCAGCTACTCTGTTTAGCGCTGGGCCGACGGAGGGTGCACACTCGTCAGCTCCGCATCTGGGTGACACACACACACACACACACACACACGCACGCGCACACACCGGAGCAACACTCTCATCACCTCTAAGTGCTCGTTCACTTCTCGTATTCACACACTTCTTGCGCAAGTTACCCAGGTGCACTACGTCACTCTCTGGGCCCGTTCCTTAAAGGGGCAGGCCATACCTGCAACAGCGCGTTTGGCAGCAGCACTACAACCTTGCCTGTTTTGCTGAAAAAACATTAAACTGCTTATAATTATTACTAGTAGTGACATCTGTAGAGGCATGAGTATTACCAGTAGCTATATCTGCATTCTTTATCAAAATGGCACAGCCTAGACATTGAAAGACAACCCATTGCGTGAGTACTTTTACTTTTAATACTTAAAGTAAATTTAAAAGCAAGTACTTTTTACTTTTACTTAAGTAGGATTGTTGATGTAGTACTTTTACTTTTACTTAAGTATATATTTTCCTGTGTACTTGTACTTTTACTTAAGTACTAAACTTCAGTACTTCCTCCACCACTGCTAATGGGTGAAAGCAGTGCAAAAATAAATCAAATTTGACTTGGTTTCCTAAAACAGAAGAAAAGCCAGGCAACAAACTCAAACACAGTTTCACATCAAATTGGCCGCCCACCGTGAAGTCCCCTTTTGGTTTGTGGACGGCCATTTTGAAGGCTTGAGTTTGTCATTTCGTCCAGCGCCAGATCGGTTTTTCGAAACCCTATTTGGAAGAGCGGGGGGAGACCTCCACCCATTGGATGGTACTAGCTGTCATCGCACGGTATCAACACCCCAATGCATACAGTACTTTATTGTCTACTTTTCTCTAGATGGTATCATAATTTAATAAATAAAAATCATGCTTCATTGAAGAAGATTTGAAACTAGTGATTTACATCATGAACTTCTTAGGAATGAAAATATAAATCAAGTGAGTATTAGTCGTTTTCTCAGACTCGTTTTTGCAACCAATGGAGTCGCCATCTGCTGGTGATTTGAGAGCATACCTACACGTAGTCTATGTTCATAATCTGTGCAGAGAATGGATGGTCGAGTCTACTAAGAAGTAAGTCTTGTTAAAACTTTGGAAACCATTTCCAAATGTTACAGGCCACAAACCTGTTTATTGGAGGAGAAGCAGAGACAGGAGACGCTGGCTGTGTTCAGTCAGCAGGTTGTTTTCTGTCCTCATGAACACACTGAATTTCTCTGGCGTGGGATCAATAAAGTTTATCTTATCTAAACAGGATGAAACAAACTGTTTTTCTTTTCTCCAAACACAAACCTGGTCTCTGTTCCTAGTGCCTGCTTTGACACAGATACATTTCCAGGCATATATTGAACATTCATATGTGAACCCACTGGTATAAAACTGAATACATATACAAAACTGCTATTTAGTTGAAAGGAAATATTTGATCTGTCAACGTGTTTCTTGACCACGGACAATATACAAAGAATAATGAGATGGCAGCTCCCAAAAAGTGAAGTAAAAGCATCTCTTTCCACACATGATGGTTTGCTGCAGTATAGGATATAAGTCAAACCTCCTCCATGACAGTGAATGGGACATGGACCAAACTAAAAAGTCAAAGTACACATCCAATACATTTTGGTCAATGATGGTTTCTGTCAATTTAGGCAGCTCTTACCACATGAACTGGGGAAGTATAAAAAACCGGGTGAAACATTGTAAATAGACAATGAAACAGACTCACCACTTGCAGATGGAACTTGTGTCTGTTGCTGCATTCCCCTGATCACTACTGCACAGACTCTGGCAATGGCAACGTCAGTATCTGGGATATTTATGCGTCATTTTTCGACAGGTGGAGGAAGTGTAGATCCTTCGTCCATCTCACAGTTCTTCACCTCAGAAGGTCCCATCTCTCGGGTTGAGAAGTAGTTGTTCTGACTTAACTGAGTTCATTTTCATTGAAGTTGAGGCTGTAAACAAAATGTGTCTTACGCATTAAGAGCATTAAAACAAAACCTTGACAACTGTTTCCAATATCTGAGAAGAGCTGAGAAAAGGGATGCGCATGTGTATTCTTAATTTGCAGTGCTCTGAGCTCTCTCGGCCAGCGTAGGAAGCCCATTTTTTCAGATTTTAACTCCATATTTAAACCCTTATATAACAACACACAGGACTCTGTTAACCTCTTTTGGTAATTTAACCCATTTCATTAGAGCCCGTTAACAAAAATGCATGGCTCTCTTGAAGTAATATAATCATCTCTCACCAAACAGAAGCAGCTACATCTTCTTTGTTACAACAAGATAAAAAGGCTCATTGTGAAACATTGTGATGAGGGAACACACACTGACCTGTTTAGGAAAAGCAGACACAGTCCATGCTTGTTGCTTTTAATCAGCAGGTTGTTCTGTCACGCAGCCAAAAGATCACCTGTGCTCACGTGGTGGGTGCTTCCCCTTGTGGTGTGGCTGATCAACTTCATCTCCCCCCTGAAAAATGCCTCTTAGGCCATTATACAGACAAATACATTCAAGCGTTTCCCGTTGACGATGGTGAATAAATCAAATATTCCTTTGTGAACACACATTTATAGGTGTCACGTCAACCTGATTTAATTTGCTCTGTGGGTTTTCTCCAAGGCTTGTTCAGCTCTCAGCTCGAGCACGTTAATTAATGCTGGATGTAGAAAGCACAAAGGATCAGACTGTTCTGACCTCACGATTATTAAAACAAGCGGCGGTGAGAGCGGCGCAGCAGGTGATGTGAGGATGAAGGATTTCTGCCTCTGCATCAACAGAGTCTAAAGGAAAATATGCTGCGTGAAAGAAGGCCTGGAATGAGGTCAATAAGGTCAAAAATTATATCTAGGTACATGTTCACATCAGTCGATATTGATAAATATCTAAGTAAATAATAGATTATTAACATCAAATAAGATAAGAGCTTAGATAAAAGTGACACACAATATTCAATAGAGTTTATAGAATAAAACGATAGCGTATCAGTTATAAAAAATATGTTTAAAAAACAGAAACATAAAGTGTATCAGTGACATTTTAATATAAAGGATGTACGGAGTAAATGCAGAACCAGTGCATTGTATAAATAACAACATAAAAAAAAACAAGCTGCTTGAGACAGTGAAATAACTCTAAAACAAACTGGCAGACGTTCTGTAAAAGTTGTCCTATCACTCAAATTGTAATCTGACAAAAGAACACATGTAAAAAGAAAACAATAAGAACATATTGGCATGGACAATGTCTTGTTTTCCCTCAGGGGGACTGATGCCTCACTTTCTAAAATCCAGCTTTACTGACTAAAACGTCTCTGAACAGCATCCCCCCTGACTGCAGTTGCCAAAATCCATACAAGCTCTGAGTTGATAGAAATGTTGATACGCGCGTCTGTGTTGCCCATAGGTGTCGAGCGGCTGGAGCACATCGGATGGAAGCTCTGCCAGTTTATTTCTCCAAGTGAGGAGAGGAATATTCACAGTTGGAGCACAATCCAGTTAAAAGTCATACATATTCTTCAAGTTCAGTTTAGCAAATGTCACGAGAACCACTAAAAACTAAGGACAATGTCAAATCATTGATAAGAATTCTGTTATATTATATGGATCTGTAATTTCTCCGCTTTTCAGTATAATAAGGTCATATTGGTTGATGCTCACAGTTACAGCTGAATACAGTATTTGCTAGTTGAAAAATACTTGAATAAGACAAAAACGTGTATGGGGCGAACTCTTTGATCAGCCTCACAGCAGAGCAGAGATATTCCCTCTGTGAGATTCTAAGCGAGCCTTGCCCTCCGAGCCAATCAGAGAAGGCCAAAGTCGATCAATACATCAACATGGAGAAGAAGCTCTTCTGCTTTTTCTTGCTTGAACACGTTGCTGCGGCTGATTCGCAGGCCAGCGAGCTCCCGATTCCTTCTCGAGCTCAAACAGCATATGTGATGATGGGTGGAGGGCTGGGCTGAGCATGACAGAGGAGATACATACTGTATATATATATATATGTGTGTGTATAATGTGTTCGTAAGGCAATTTACAACACATATGCCAAGGGTGAAGCGGATAAGATGAACAGTTTGCTGGATATCGGTTCCACATACACACGGTATATTATCCTTATTATTACTTTTACCCTGATGAATCCCATACAAATCTGAAAATGTGGCCTCCCCAGAATTCACAGCTCCAATTGTTGTCCTGTGGAAAGATGCGCCCCTTCTGTAGTGTTTTTCTGGAAGGCTCACACCAACTGCCTGCTCCACCAACTTGGTTAAATTACACGATGTGAGAAGGCGGTGAGAGCTTGTTAAGCCTCTCTGATTGTTCTCCTCCAGAGCCCTTCGCCTATCTCTCCCCCGACGATGACTCTGCCCGGCATCACACCGGCTCAATTACCCGTGATGTATTCTCCCACACACACGTCCTGTGATGACGCCATGTGTTGGAAATGACTCTCGGGTGGTGCTTCGGAGCTACGTGTGAGGATGCCGGGATGCGGAAAAGGTTATATGACAGATTCCCGTTCATTTCGGCCTTGTTTTTTTTTTCATTTTCGTCCTTAATTAGTCGCCTGATGGTGACTTGTTTGTCGGCTGTTCCTTTTTTTTTGTGGTCTGCATCCTTCTTCGGAGCAGATTGGTGTTCCAGGTCACGGTTGCCATGACAACAGCAGGGACAACTGGTGGGAAGTTTGCGAGTCATGGTAAAGATCGTTGTATTTATACTGCGGGAAGGATTCAAGGGGTTTGTGGTGCTCGACAACATGAACACAGGAAAAAAATAAGTTGTCCTTTCTGTAAAACTGAGTGGAATCTGACGTGAATGGCATCTGAAGAAATTTGAAGTGATCCGGCTTTTTGTTATTCAGCGCCAGCTCTACACTGCAATTGCAGAACCCCAGCCTCATCTTTAATTCATGATTTACGAATTCTCCCCCCAAAAAATCAGCTTTTCCTAAATAATCAGGTTCTGAAACAGGCGTGTATTCCTGTTCCAGTTCAACGCGCTCCCATGTTTGAATCAAGATATTCCTGAAAAGAGAGAAAAAGGAGCGAGGTAGCAATCTGCTGTCAGGTGACAAAAGGATCACACTCATGCCAGGGGGGATCATGTAAGGGGCCCCTCCGGAGACGGTAGGCGGTTGTCTGTTCTGACATGAGGACATTCATATGCTGGTTGTTTGGCTGCTCGAGCAACTCCGCACATCAGGATTTCAAGGCGGGGGGGCATTGTCTCTGAACGGCATGGAGAAGTCCACGCAGGCGGTCATGGAGCAGAAGAATCCGCTACCTGCAGGGCCGCTGTGTCGGCAGGATAAATAAAAGGCTGAACGAGCCTGGTTAAAAGAAAAACACAGAAACACAGTCACACACCGCTGTGGTTCAGCACACAGGAACAAATGCAGGCTGTGACATTTGCAAACGCACATCCACACAGTGTCCTCTGGTCAGTGACCACGGTCAGCACGTCGCTGTGGGACTGCATCTGTTTCTCACAGTTTAACCAGATAAATGTTGACTTGGCCTTAATTAGTCGTTAATGAAAATCAGATGAAAACAACGTGTGAAAGCAATGAGGCCAAGGCGCACACACACACACACAAACTCGCAATCAAAAAGAAACCACCTGAGAATACATATTTTACAGCAGACTCCACTGATTGCTTACATGTGGTTATTCTCCGAGGTAAAGGGTTAAACTCAATGTGCCTTATGTCCATCTAAACTTGATAAGCAGCTGGAGAACTCAGCCTGTATAGCATTGCATGTGCAGGGATGCAGACAGTCACTATGGGGGATTTCTGGATCTCCACACCAGACTGAGAGGAGAAAATCACTTTAAGGAATAACTTGGAGTGAAAGAAGCAGGTTCATCCAAGTGGCAGCCTCCGCCGAGTGTCGGAGCCAAATGTGAAAGTAACTCGAGGCCTTTCTCGCTAATATTATTTTATTGACAACGGATCGAGTGACGCGTGGATGTGAAAGTTGGCAGCAGTGTCCAGTCCACACAAAATTGTCATTTAACTCAATTTCTCCCACTTTTTTGTTTTTGTTTTTGTTTTGCACACGGCAATCAACCTTGTTTTTTTTGAAGCATCAGTTCGAAACTCGGAAAAAAACAACTGTCCAGTCCAGGCTCCGCAGTGAACAACACACAGAGAAATATAGCAGCCTGCAGCCGGGAAACACAGTGAAACATTTAGCAACTAAAGAACAGGAGAGTTCCCCTGAGGAATTGGTGGAGACCGAAAAACAGAGCTGAAATGAGAGTGAATATTTTTCCTACATTCATTAGGAAAGCAGATATGTACACACCCATCCCCTGCCTGCACATTTTCACAGTCTTTATTAATCATTTCACCACACAACCTTTTCCACAACTTCTCTGCTTACAAAACACAGAACCAGTACACTCGTGTACATACTCTTACAGTGTTTACTTTAATGATGTTTCCACTACACTGGATAATGTCTTTCTTTTCACATGTTATTATACTGTACAGTCCAGACCATCATTGTAACTTAAGTATAAGTTTCTTTTTTATCTTATTTGTTCAGTGGTGACATAATTGCCTGCAGAATTCTTTAAATTTATACTTTGTATACTTTTTAATGATGTTTCCTATTGTTGCTTTCCCCTTTGCTGTTGTAACACGACATATTTCCTCATTGTGATACAAATAAAGGATTATCATATCTTATCTGACCTTCCAGAGGAATATTTTTGATTGGATTATCTAGAATTTACATTCATTCTTTGAATCTGGGCCATGGTGATTACTAGAAACACATTTTTCAAAACAAAAAGAGGGGGAAACTAGTTGTTAATAGCAATCCCTCTAAAATAAGTTACAACGTACCTATTACAGACATATACATTTTTATTTTTTTACAATAGAATGTATAATATATTGCATTTTGGTATGACATATTTCTTTTATACAATGCAATAGCAAAAAGGAATAAAAGAAGGAAAGAAAACACTAGTAAAAAAAGAGATTGATTGACTTTTTTATTCCTCGTAGAATGTCGTGAAGTGATGTTATTACAGTCCAGGGCCAGTAGTTGTTAGTTATGTTGTTCCTGCAATTAAATCAATTCAGTAGAAGACAAAGTATTTGTATCTGATAATAAATGTTCGAAGATATCACATGTTCACCTTTCTGTATTTTCTCTGTCTTGCTGTATCTTGCACGATATGACGAAATAAATCACTGTTGCAGATTTATCTCAAGACCCTAAAGCAACAGGTACACAAATGTTTATGTCTATTTATGCACCAATGCCCAGAAGTTCCTTACAGGTAAAACCGTACAGGGAAAGGCGCACGGCATCTAGACTGGCAAAATAAAGAAGAAGAAAACCAAAGTGCACAATCACTCGTGTCACGTTTCTACCACCAAAGCCAAAACTCGTGTTTGCTGCAGAGTCATCTGACCTGGGAGTGAATGCTGACTGCATCCATTCCCAGTACAGACAAGAGACAGATGTTGTTATGGCTATTTATGTGGTTTTTGACCAGTGGAAAAGCTTTAATGAGATTCTCAACTTCCCAGCTGGTGGTGTGGGACACTCAGTTCTCTCAGGTTTGACGGCTGTCTTCTCCCAAACGAAGATTCACCTCCTCTTTGCACAGATGTTCAGCTGGATTAAGATCAGGATTCCTTGCAGGACACATCCACCTCACTGTTTTTCCTCCTGTCTATTCTTGGCTGCTTTTAGATGTTTGAGGTCATTACCCTGCTGAAGGTGCTGTGACCTGCGACTGACTCAGAGAGCTTACACTGGGCAGCAGGTTTCTTCTGATTGTGATCTGCACAGGTTCAAGGAACCCGATGCAAGATGCAGCAATCAGCCGCATGACACACGTGCACCTCCCCTGTGATCTGGGACGACGGTCTCTTCTTGGAAAGCTTCATTTTCTCCTCTGCGAACACACAGCAGATGTGACTCACCAAAAAAAGGCTTAGTTTTGTTTCATCTCTCCAGAAAGACATTTTCCCAGAAACATTGCGAGTCGTCAACATGCATTTCAGCAAACTCCAAATCAGACTTTTTATGTTCCTCCATAAAATCTCCATAAAGAGACAGATGAGGGTTGGAGATAATGCGAGGGGTGTTCAGGAGCACGCCTTCACCAACCCACCACAGATAAAATATATTTGTGCTTTCCAGTGCATTTGGACGGACAAATTAAATCATAATTCAAGTTTAAGTTTAAAAAACCAAGTCAGCGAGCGCTAGCAATCAAGCAGTAATATATGAAAATCAGGTTAAATAATGCAGTAATGATCCACAGCACAATCTGGAAAATACAGAGGGGGCTAAAATGTTAATGAAACATCTGAAAATGAATAATGACGATATTTAATGTCAAATTATTAAATTAAAGAGAAATATATGTGTGAGTGTGTGTGTGGGTGTGTGTGTGGGTGGGTGTGCCCATCACCTCCCCTCTCTTTTTTCTCACACTCTCCTCATCTATCTCTTCTCCACCTCCCAAAGCTGAGCTGTGATTGATGCAGTCTCTCCGATCTCGTTGGTGCCCGTGAAGAAAGTAAACAAAGACTTGTGATATTTATATGCAAATGTACCCGGCCTCCGCTGACCATCTGGGGATGAATGGCGTTGAACTGGGAGCAGAACGCTGGTAAAAACTCTCTGTCTCACTTGAGCTGATTTGGCTGCATGTCCGGTTTGTTAACATAATCAAACAACCATCCTGTTGAGCGAGGATTTTGTGATGAAGAAAAGATAATTCACTTTTATCTACCCACATACAGGCAGTGATGCCAGGTTGATTAACTTGGATTTGTTAGAGTTATTTATAGAGAGTCATTTCACAACTAGTATTGTTTACAGATGGGAAAATAAATTCCTGGGCGGTGGGTGATTGACAGCAGCCGTAGCCACAGGAATGTCCTGTAGTTTTCACCTTGATCCATCTGGCAATTATTTTCTTCCTTCGTCTTATCATAGAAAGAGAAAGACATCTCTTTTCTTTTGTGTCTCTTGTAATGTTGTAGCAAACTGAACATGGAGCACCATTTAAGAGGCTGAATTACCCAATTAGATGGAAAATGCCAGTAAAACTAACTGAAGAAAACAGTCGGCTTTAAATATCACACTACGAGCCATTCATTTATCACCGCGGGGAAAGGTAATTTCAGGTGCAGGTCATTTTACAAGGTCTTTGTAAAATTAACAAGAACTCAGCTCTTTTCACGGTGTCTTTGTTTTATACCATGGAGAAACACATGCAGGTACTCACAACATTTTGAGGTGTAAGGGGACAAACACTTTTAACCATATCTGTATTTGTCACCATACAAAGAGGCTGACTTACTAGTGCTAACCACACTTTTGTTCAAAATTCACTCTCCTTATTTTCTCCCCTGATTTTCACCAAATTCTGAGATGAAATATCTGGATCTTAAAACATTGATCAGTGTAAATTTAGAGAGTAGAATGTTTTAGGCCGAGCTGACAAATGTGTTAACAGAGATTTTTGCTTTGATTGTTGCTTTTCGCTCAT